>NW_009952153.1:1326115-1354478 GCF_000747805.2 Chaetura pelagica | reverse complement strand
TCAGCAGGATGGGGCATATGACTCACCAAGATTTTAAACCTAGAAGTGCACGGTGTCCTCTGAAATACCCCAGTTTACAGCTCCTAAGGTAGGAGGACACCTGGAGTTTGCAAAGTCAAACTCAAGTGGCCCTTACAAAGTTATTCACTGTCTGATTGTCGAGAAAAAAAATGATCTTGCATCTGTCCCTTTTGAAATACCATTCTCCCACAGTTAGCATGGCAAGGTGACATCCCAACAGCTCTCTTCAAGTGGCAAATCGGGCTGTCCCCAGCTACAACAGCCTTAAAGAGGGATGAGACCAGTGACAAATACATGACAAAAGGCCAAGTTGAGTCTAATTGGGCGTTGCTTAATGTGATCGTTAAAGCCGCTAACTCCCCGTTAAGTGCATGTTTGTATGGGTACCACCGGTCTAATACGACCCCAGCGAAGGACTGTAGTGACCCCCACACAGTGGTGATGAGCTCAGGCTTGCCTTTTTCTAAGGCTGAGCCATGCCTGTTTGACCTGTAAGCTGTGAAATGCTCTGGGTAAAACAAGCAAGAGGGAGGCTTTTCTCCTCAGCTGCCTTCGAGTTTCTTGCATGCTTTTTGGGCTGAGGTTACCTGATAGGCACATGGGAGCTGCAGAGTTTGGGCTTCACAAGCAGGCCTGGTGCTTGGGGGCCTTTAAATGCCAGCATAATAGTAAGGGCATACTAAAAGCAGAAAAAAAGAGAACTGCTTGGCACCATCCTGTTCCCTAATAAGATTCCTTTCTGCGGTGCCTGCCTTTCCAGTGGGTACTTGGCAGGGTGACATGAAACTGGCTGACCTTCAGCTGGATGGCTGGGCACCCACTGCCCTTCTGAGGGATGGCCACTCTTCAGGTGTCCTAGGCTTTTTTTTCTGTGTATTCACTTCTCTCTCTTTCTTTATTTTATTTATTTTTTTTCTTCATCCTTAAAAAAAATATTTATTTTTATATCCTTATCTATTTTTTTATTTTTATTTTTTTTTCATCTTTGCATCAGTGATGCCTGCAGGCAAAGCCTCCAGGGTTAGGCTCAGTAGAAAGAGGTGTGACCAACAAACCCTTTGCTAAGGGAGCTCCTGCTGCAGCCAGGGACACACACGCTGCTGGTGAGTGTGTCTCAGGGGTTGATCATGGTTTTATTCTTGGGATCCTGCTGGCAGCTGCTGTGAAACCAACTATACACCTCTCCTCCTCTTGTGTACACCTTGCTTTCTCTTTGAATGTGAGGATTGCATTTGGACCTGTGCTGTGGAGAATATATTTCAGTATTAAAAATATCCATCCATTTGAAATGGCAGAAAGGGCTGTATTTCTTTTAAACCATACCTAAATCAACTTGTAAAAAAACCTGAAATATATCTGGATGAATCAGATTTATATGAAACAAAGAAAAGCAATGTTGAGGATATTAAATTGAAGGTTCAAAGTAGTTGTACTTGGGCTAACAGATGTTTGGGAAAATGGGGTTCAGATCGTTTTCAGAGATTCCCCTTTCTTTGCTGACAAACAGAAAAAAGGGGCAAAAGGCTATTGCTTGTGTTTGTTCCTAAAGCAAATCACAGTTGATAGGTCCAACTTTAGACCGATCGGCCTTGACAAGTTTCTCTTCAATTCTTTCTTGTGTGAGGTTTTAGAAATCTTTGAACAGCGAGAAGCACAAAAGGTAGAAAGTTAACAAGACTCCATGGAGCTGAGAGATGGTACCTGACAAGGGAGGAGAGGTGCTCCCGTGACTAAAATAGGTGACTTGGGAAAAGGTTTTGTGCTTCTCTGAGAAATGGGGAATC
Source organism: Chaetura pelagica (assembly GCF_000747805.2). Lineage (NCBI taxonomy): Eukaryota > Metazoa > Chordata > Aves > Apodiformes > Apodidae > Chaetura > Chaetura pelagica. The sequence goes on along the minus strand of NW_009952153.1, from coordinate 1,352,673 downwards.
TTGTTATGGTCTAGGAAGATCTGGTCTGCCCAGACATACAGTGTTCAAGGCAAAAGGTTTGGTTTCATTAGTTGAATGTTTTCAGAAAGTTTCTTATAATTCTCAAATGTGCAATTTTTAAGTGAGTTTACTCTGATAACTCACTTTTACAATTCAGTTATTTTGCCGCGGAGTTGGGAGGTGTTTTGCCTCTATTTGGGGTTATGAAACAATTGCTGGAGAAGGCAGAAGAGAAATGCCCTTCCTTTAGCACACCAGAGAAAAGATGTCTTTTTCCACTATCCTTTTCCCTTAAAAGAACTCGAGGTTCTGCTTTTGCTGTCCAAACCTGTGCAGGTAATTAACATCAATGATTTGTCCTTAAGAAGTAGCTTTTGCCTTGCATTTCAGAGAGAATGTGGTTCTTTTAGACTTAGCAAGCATGCTTTAGGTTTTGATCCATAGCTTTGGTTTTCTTGTAATTCATATTGATTGTTCCAATTTGTATGCTGTTTTGCTCTGTGAGTTGTTGATCTGTTTTCTTTCTGTTCTGTTTTTCAATGGCCACAGGTTTCTAATTTTCCATCCTCTTCTTGGGCTTTCAGGTTTTAATTCAATTAGTATTTTCCAGTATATTTCTCACTTGCTTTGGCACCACCACCATATGATTGTGTTGTTTGCTTCTTCCTTCTTAGACACAATGTTAAAAAATATCGTGGGAGGGATCACCCCACTCCCCCTTAATTTTATACAGAGCACCACGCTTAATACATCAAAAGTAATACTCCCTTGCCTGTAGATTTTCCTTTGCTGGAAGGGCCAAATCCTAATGTAGATGGGAGCTGTGAGCTTTGTGTTTCTTGGGAATATGTTCCAAAAAATATCCTTTACTGTGGTTGTTTTTGCAAGGCTATGATATAGTGAAAATCATTGGAATATGAATGCTTAGTAAATGGAAAACCAATTACTTTCAGCCTGGAAAGAATGGAAACCCCTTTGAAAATAATGCTGGCTAATGATGCCTTGGTGAGAGGCCAGTACAAGGGGCTACCCCACTCTCCTCCACAGCTCTGGTATCATTCCTGGGCACCTCCACAGGAGTAGGATTATTGCTTGTGAGCTTTATCTTGTTGGGAATACAGCATTTGGGGGACAGCAAAGAAGTGCAGAAGACAAAGTGTGTAGCTCTGGGGAGTTTTAAAGAAGAGGAAAATGCCCCTGAGCATGTGGCCATTGACCCATAACTCTGAGGTTCCCCTTCCTCCCTGCTCTTCTCAACTGCTTTGAGACTCTCCAAATCCTCTGTAGGATGTGAAGCAAATTACATTGCCTATGCTGGTGTAAGATTCTGAGCCCAGTTAAAGCAGTGTTTGGTCAGGAAAAAAAAATGGGTCCTTTTAAAGCCTGTTATCTTGAATATTGGCAGAAGGAGAGGCAGCTTTGCAGCCTGCCTACTCTGACAGCATTTTTGCTCTCTGGTCAGGAACTGAAGAAGGGTGTGCCAATACTGACATTATCCTACTCTGCTAAAACCGAAGGGGCTTGGTAATACTTTAAAAACTAACTGTTGAAAATCTGGAAGCTCTAGTTTTCAAGTGAAATTGTGTTGGCCAGAGGCACTGTGTGCATGCGTGTGCGTGCATGGATGGGCTCTCTTTTTTAAAACCTTTGGAGTGAGTTTTTTGGATACTTCAGACGTCCCTTTTTCTCACCCTCAGATTGTTCGCCGCCTCCCCAGCAGAGTGACATATTGTTTGCAGTGGAATTTGACAGGCTCAGATGGCAGTAGCTGCTGCAAGATTTTTTAGTTCTTGTTGGTGCTACGACAGGTCTCAACAAATTCCCTCGCCCACTCGCCCGTGGTACACAAGAAACTTTCTCTAGTGTGAGGGGAGCTTGCCCATCAGTTTTGTCAAAATCTCAGCTTTCCTTTAAGCATGATGCAGAAATTCTGGCTTTCTGAGTGTAACACAGATCTACTCTACGGCAGCGGTGTTTGCAGATTCAGGAAGGCAGACAGACAAAGGGAACTGAAACGCGAGTTCCCAAATAACCCTGTCTTGGCTTCCTGATAAAAGTGAACTACCTGAGGTGTGTTCTGGGAAGAGGAGTGGCTTTCTGTGCTGCCCTGTGAAAGTCCATTCTCTCTTTTTCTGTGTCTTTTCTACATACACAGGTGACAGATCTGCAAATCCACCTGTCCTGCCCCAATGAGATACCCATGAGATAGTAACATATGAGAAGACATCAGTGACTATGACATAAACCTGTGAGCTGGTTACCCGTTTCTGTTTGATGATGTTTCTCCTAGCTGCCTTTAGGCACCTTCTTTAGCATGAGCTGAAATCCACCCTGAAAGACCCTATATTTCTCTGAAGGGTTCCTCAGACTCACGAGGTTATTTTCAAGCAGTAGTCCTGGGGCCATCCCACTCCCAGGCTTTTTCTTGGCATAAATAGCATTAGCCCGAGGGTGGCCCTCATCTGTGCCAGATGCCCACAGCCACAGCAGCAGGAAATCAATGGGGCGTGGGGATATCCCTGCCACTGTGCTCCGCCACTAATAGCTGTGGTGGTGTAGGAGTCCCTGTGGCATTTCCACATTACCTGGAGATTTCCCAAGGCAGGAGAAATCCTAAGGATAATTAAGCCTGTTTTATTTAGGGCTGAGCTGAGCCATCAAAGTGGCATAAAGCAGCCTAAATGGACCAGAGGATCTGGCACCTGATGTGAAAACTAATCATTTTCTGAGGTGGTCTGATAATTTTTGAGTAGGATATAAAATAATTCACACCCACGTGTAGCTTTTAATGAGTAGAAAGGCCTCTCCACTGCGTGTTCTGGAATTGTGCTCTTTAGGAAATAAAAACAAACAACAATGATGTTTGTATGCCACAAAGTGAGAGGGAGACCATGGTAGGAGCAGGAGCTTGGGGCAGTGTCTTTGTTGCTGTTTTCATCAGGGTTAAGGCTCAGTGACCATTTGGAAACCTTTTATGGGCAAACTGGCTAGCAGCCAGTACTGCAAATTTGCACTCCTGACTTTTTGATTAGTCAGTAGTCCATCAACAGCAGTAGAAACCTCAGAAACATTTGCAGCTAACCACGTGAAAAGCAGGTGTAATAAATCAGCTTGTTCAGGTTTAGTCCCAACTGGGAAATGTGGGGATGGAGGTAGAAATCATTCCTACTTCTCTTGTGGTGTATTGGAATACCTGCTGCACGTTACCTTAGATCAGACCCTCTTCCCAGCCAGATTTCAATCTATAACAGTGAGCAAATTCCCACTGGGAAATTGCAGATTTCCAACTTTTTTTTTTTTTTTTTTTTTAACTCACAGTGAAATTGCATGAATAACAACTATTTGTCCATCTATCTCATTGCAAAGCCAGGGCCCAGGCCTGGTCTTTTTAAGCATAAAGAGCAAGCCCTTAGTCATTGCTGACTGCACTAAGTGGAAGGAGCTCTCTCAGTGTGAGTGCCCTGATAGCAGCAGAGGCATCTTGTCTATTTATTTGGCTCCAATCCTTGGGGACCTGGAGTGTGGGCTGCACTGGCAGTGGAGGGGGGGATCTGAATTCTGTTCCCCAGCTCCTGCTGTGCCTGTGCCCAGGCTTTTCCCGGGAGCAAATCAGCAGAGCTGGTGACAGTGGAAGCCATGAAAAGACTGTGGCAGATGTGAGCCCACTTTTTAATACTTCATGAATATTGAATTAACTTTTTTTTCAGGGGGAGTAGATCCCTACACAGGATCTGTGTAGTTCCTTTGGCATTTATCACATAAGGGGTATAGACAGCATAAGAGTGGGGTGTTGTTAATAAAAGTAGCAAAGGTTCATCATGGGAGATCTAATCTGGTCAGGGAGCTACATCAAGAAGGGACAAGAAAGTAAATGGAAGTGTTGGCACCATGAAGATAGCTTCATGTTACAGGCCATGTAGCAGCTTCAGGAGCATGTTTTAATCCTACTCCAAATCCAAATGGAAGATTTATTTATTTTTTTTTTCTCTAGCCTTTTGGGTGGACTACTAAACCAAAATAGTTTGGTAGTTGTGGACCAGAATTTTATAACTGCTGCACAAGAATTCTCTCTCCCCAAAGTTATGACATTTATGGATTAAACAAAGCCTTCCTGTATCCCACAGCATCAACATGTGAGTTGTCATCAGAGTTAGAAATTTATTTCAGGAGAAATTAATGAGATGTGTCTTCCAGTTGCAGGAAATGGCAGTTTACAGTCTTGTGAGAAGATGTGTGGATGGGAGAGGTTTCACCAAGGGGACACACTGCCTGATCTCCTCCTCCCTGTCTCCTTACATCCAGCCTGGACGTCACGGCCATAAAATAACTTAGTACTGCTGCTGTCTTTGCTGCTAGTGGGTCTGTAGTTAAACGGAGACCTTCAGGCTCCAGCCCTAGCAACACAATTGCTTTCCTAAGTATTAAAATAACAAAAGAATCAGAAGCTACTGAAATAGGAAGAAAAAAGCAGAGCCCTTCGACATTCCCAGCATCAGGGAGGCTGCAAGAGCAGACACATCCAAGGACAGTTTGTATGCTCAGTGCTGTGAGTTATCTGTGGCAGAGATTTGACAAAAAAACCCTTTTTCTAGCAGTTTTAAGAAAAATTTAGTAACAACCAAGAGAACCGCTGAAACCAGCTGAGGCGAACAAGGGAACAGCAACAAAACAAAAAGCCCAGTGTGTGTCTGTTGCCTGGGGCAAGCTACAGCTGATGGATAAAGTGACAGATGAATCCTTCCCTCATTTCCATTTTAATCTCTGTCTACTAATTGTCATCAATATCATCAGGGTCACTAGACCACTAGTGCGAGTCTACAACCTTGTGCAGGGACCGGAGCTTTATGCCTGCCTGGCCCCCAGGGCTTTGCCCCTTTGCAAACTCAGTCTGCACCAGGGTATGCCTTGAAGAGGGAGGAAGGGCCCTTGGAGGAGAGATGGGTGATGTTTCCTGGCATCACATGGGAGAGGCTACTCTTAGTGTCCTGGCATTAAAGTACAAGACAGTTGCAACCCTCTTTGAAATTAAAATTATTTATATTCCCTTTATGCCAAGGTTAGGATTTGAAAAAAAGGCAGCTGGGAATCCAGCTCCCATTGGAAGAAAGAGCTCAGTCTGACTCTTAAATCAGTGGCTGTGTGATGAAAGCATACTTTGGATCAGACCCAAGGAGGACAGAGTCAAAGCTTTTTGTCGGTTCTCTGCCTGGTGGTTTCTCTTCCCTTCCTTATATATGTGCAACATATGTAATGTGCCACACAGGTACCCCAGGGGATCTCTTCTGGTGACTCATCAGGCAGTCCCACAGAATTTTGTCCTGCCACCTCCTGCCCAGGAAAGGCACCTATGCAGTGTATTGTAAAGGTAATGTTTAACCCAGCGGCTCTAAGCCAAATCCTGGCCTCTGTGCACAGCTTGAGCACAAATTGTGCCCATGGCAACTACGCAGAGACCTGCTTGGTTGGAAACCTCCCATTCCCAACTCGGAGGCAGCCATGTGGTCCTCCACTTCTGCTGCTAAAAAGTAATAGATTTTTGGCATGACCTCTGTACCTTTATCCTGCCCCAAATCCTCCCTGATCTGTAGATGCTGCATGTCTGGGTGTTTTGGACAAAGCTTTGGATTTGCTCCATTGGTAGTTCTCCCTCATGGCAATTTTCTTTTCTTTCTTTTTTTTTTTTTTTTTTTCCCCACCCTGCAGACTGTCTTCCATCTCTTATTAACTCATTCTTTTCACTTCTTTACTCCACTCCCTTTGTGTTGCTCTCCAAAAGTCTCAGCATCACTTCTCCCCTCCTTCAAATCTCCCTCATCTCTCCTGAATTGCACCTTTCTTTAGACTTCCCAAATACTTTCTCTACGATCATATTAATTGGCAGACTGGCTCCTTGTTTCACCTTTCACCTGGCAACCATTTCTTGAACAGGATAAGTGATGATAAAAAATGGACTTTTCCTAGTTTTGCTGTTGATTTAGGATCTCATGAGTTCAGTAGCTGCAGGTGACTCCTCCATTCACGCAGCTGTAGCTGAAGCACATCTCCCCTTTGCTTGAAATTGTGACCCAGTTTTAGGATACTGTGTGGTTCTGAAGTTCCATGTTTGCAAGATGGTGCATCTGCTGCCTTGGAGGAGGTAGCTACGGCTCTGAAGAGAGTAATCTTTGCCTCCAGGTGGTCCTCTTTGGCTTGGTGCTATTGCTTTTCTATTTAACTAGTAAATTAAAAAGGATGCTTGCAACATTATAATGTTTGTGTGCACGCGTGTCCTCTGTGGCCATGTGTGAGTTTATTATTTTGATGGGCTGCAAATCTGTAAGGAAGTGTTGATGCCATCTCGTTGTTTGTGTTCTCCTGAGTGATTCACTGCTAGTGCTGCGGCCAGGGTAGGGAGTGGCAGAGAGGCAACAAAAGATGACTCTGTGAAGCCATCTGCCACAAATCTTCACAGAGGGTATCCCCCTGCTTCAGACATGAAAATCCGCAGAGAGGCACATGCCCTGTAAGTCTCAGTCCCCTTGGCTGCAACTCCAGATCCTTGGAGCTTAGCGGTAACATATTTGCAAAGCTGCCCTGCTGTGATCACTGCTCTCTGCCAGCTTAAATTTTGGGAAATGCTTTACACAGCCTTTCCCCTCCCCTCCTTCAAGCCCTACAGGTCTATATACAAGGCAAGAAAGATTCAGTGTTTGAGCATAAGCACTGGTCAGCCAATCTGCAGCGTATCTTCTTGAAAACCCAAAACAGGTGCTGTTGGGCCATCAAAGTCTTGAAGCAGTTAAACTTCCTTTCACCTCTGTTGCAGTTCCTTTAAAAGAAATAGAGAGATCTTCAAAAGGTGGAAGGGTGGCAGGCCAGAAACGTAAAGCGTGTGCAATCACTCAGATACAAGTGGCACCACTAAAAATTGCCTTCATATATCAGCTTATGGTTTACACACTGTGGCAGAAAGGACGCTAAAAGGTCAGCAGAAAAAAAATATATATGTCAAGCCTGGAGCTGTGACTCCAAAGGTGTGGAAAGACACCATCTGAGAAGGGTTCTAGAGGGACTGCATAAGTGCTTGATATGGCAGGATTTTTTATTTTATTTTATTTTATTTTTTTGCAAGGGAGCTGCTTGCAAACGTCAGCACAGAAGCCAAGGTATATACTCGCAGTAACCTCTTGCTATGACCCCTAGTGACAAGACGGATAGTTCCATTCATCTGTGGGTGAACAGCAGAGGCTCTCTGCATTTTTTACTTGAAGCCCTGGATGAATTTGTTTGCGGAGCGGAATGTCACCGTTGTGAATGCTCTGATCACTCATGTGCCCATAGTGAAGTCAGTGGGAGGGAAAGGGTAGGGGGACCAGGGGGAGGAGGGGGTCAGGGCGAGGAGGAAAGGAAGCTTTTCTCTGGGGGTCTTGGGGATGCCAGTTTATATCCAGCAAAACATCTTCAACCAAACATTAATGGAGGATGTGACTTTGAAACAGAGGGATCAGCAAATACGCTGTAAATTAATAATGTGCCCTTTTAGTAGCAATTGCTTTATGAAAATAGGTAGGGCTTTTTTTTCCCCTCCTTCCCCCTTCTTGTAGAAATAGCTCTGGAAGAAGTGGGTCTCACTGGAGTTTTGTTTAAGACTGACCCCTTACTTTATTAACCGTGTAACATTTTAAGGTTGTTTTTTCCTCTCTGTCTCCTCCAGCAAGTCTCTATTGATCACTGTTTACAGTTATAATCCCTTTCAAATTTATCATCCATGACTAACACCACATGTATTGATTAGTGCTGACGGATGTCCCTGTATGGTATATACCTACAGTGATTCTGGCCAGTGAAGTACAGTAGATATTTTTTTCTCTCCTTCATTTGCTTTTTATAGCTTTCTGCTCCCCCCTTTTTGTTCTCAGTCTGGCTAACCTATTTCACACAAATGCCTTGGGATTATCATGTCTAAATTTAGGACGATTTCTTTATTCCTGATGAAGTCTTTGGAACAGGAAGGAAAAGAAACAGTAGTAGTGGGTTTTGGTTTCTGTTGTTGGTTTTTTTTTTTTCTCAACTGGGAAGCTACTGGAAGGAGACAAGCCCTATAGGAGATCAGATTTATGAGGGACATCCACATGTCTTAACCTAAAGCCTAAAGTAACAAAGATGTAAGGACTAGTTTTTTTTTGGGACAAATTAGATGTCACTGGTGACTAAGGACAAGGTGTCCGAAATCTGGACTATAAATGGAGTCATTTGTCAACAATGCATTTTTGCTTGCCTGCTGCAACATTTCCTCCATTTCTTGTTGCCCAGAAATAGAGTTTAAGGTTAATATTTTTTTTTTGACCACCTTGATTAAACTTGGAATTTACAAACTTAAAAATGAATAAACAAACCAATAAAAAAACCCAAACCAAAACAGCCTCAAATGGCCTCTAGGACTTTAGTATAGTAACAGCATATAATTTCTGTCACTTAAGGTATTTGCTTCCTAATAGCTTTAGATAAGCTGCTAAAATTTCTGCATACCTCTACAAACATTTTTAGTCCCTTTTTTTGCCTCTCCTGAGAGCTTCTAACTTTCAAATATCTATTGTACAGAAATTGACCTTTCTCTCTACCACAGCCCAAAAGGTTTTGATTTTTAAGTGGTGAAAACTGCATGTTCTTTGAGAGTCCCACTGAGCAGAAAGATGTGTTTGGCTGGGGAAGAAGCATCTCACACTTGCAAACTTACTGCCCTGATCTGGGGATGTTCAGTGCTGCTCAGCAATGTGGGGCTGTTGCATGGCCAGTGTTGGTGGGTGCATGTGGCATTTTTGGATTAGGTAAACAATTTCCTTGACTCCAGAGGTGTGAACTGCACTTTTCAAATGCTGGATTGCTTCCAAATTTGAATAATCCATTTATAACTTTTTTTTTTTTTTTTTTTAAATGTGCTTTATGCAATAGTTTAAATACATGTTCTTGTACTTGTGTTTTATTTGGGTGTAAAAAGGCAGCAAGTATAAGGTAGAGTTGTTATACCTCAATAAAAATATTTTTAATAATAATTTGGCATTTACTTAATATACAACCAGTCTTATTAAATCTAACTCTTTAGACTTAATAGGATCGTTTATTGTATTAGAGCGTTACTACTGCAATGCTATAGTTATGGTTGAAAAAGCATTTTCATTATAAACTCCTGTTTGTAGGTGCTTATAGCTTCCTGAAGTACAGCACATCTTTTATTTGAATGTGAAATAATTCACTGTACTTCTTAATTTTTTTTCTTCTGTCTCCATCTCCCTCTTAGAAACAAGGACATTTAGATGTTAAAAAAGGAAAACCAGCAGTTACTGAGGGACCAGTACAAGAGCTGAGGATTACAATGCACCAAAGAGTTCAGATTTGCAGAGCTCATGGAACACTGCACCCAGATCTATTTGCTGCACCCTTGTCAGTTAAAGCATAAAGCTGGCAATTTGCTCAATGCCACTGTTTTGACAGAGGCCTATTGGCAAGATGTGGTTGTCAGGAGTATTATCACTGGACTTCCATATTTTTGTGGTCTTGATTTGCTCTATAAGTTGGCAAAACCTGTATTGGCAGAGCAGGGACTTGGTGGAGCTTCTTTTCAATCTTACACACAGAGAATGTCAGGAGAGTATGATAGGTGTGGACAGCAAAAGAGGAGTCAAACCTGAGCCCTTGGTTTCACTGAAGCATTTTTAGCACCTTGTAGAGGTGCTGGCCTGACTAACCTGACTATTTCCTGTGGTTTATTGGAAAAAATGGCATTTTCCCCCAAGGCTCGTCAAAAAGCATCTGCCCTTTGCTTTGGGCCACCCACCTGTCTGTGGGAAAGGCAGCAAAGTCTGGAGTGAACTAATGTTTTCTTCCCTCTCCCACCACTTAAAGGAACTGTTTGGTTTCTTTTGTTTTTCACCACAAACTTTCCAGGTATTGCCCCTGAAGTGGACCTTTTGCAATGGAGATAATGAAATATAAATCACAGACTCATCCTAGCAAACATTAAGCATGTAATGTTGGTAGCTACACGGAGAGGCAAGTTGCCACAGGAAACCCTGCTAACCCTTGCTGCAAACCAGACTCAGCCTCACCGCTGAAGGGTGAATGTGATAGGGTCTGTGCCACCCTTCATGTGCTGTTTGCTCCTATTCTTCCTTTAGTCACCTGTGAAATGAGTAGGAATGCTGATATCTAAATAAGTTTACAGCTCAAAGTGAATCATGCATAGATGGAAGAGGAAACCTGACATCCCCTGTGTTTTCAACTATTACAGACTTCAGCAGATGCATGGAGGAGTTTCTTTATGAGCTTAAGATCAAGTGCAGTGGAGTGTAGGTGGGTCATGAGTTTGTCCCAAGTTTGTTGTGTTCCTTTATGAAGAGATTGGCTGGCTCAGGAAGAGCCAAAAAAAGTAATACCTTGTAACTCTCTTCCATGTATGCATATGTGTGTGTTTCTCCCTCACCTTAAAGGCAAACAGAGGTGAGGTGCTCAGGACTGGACCTGGGGTCAGTGTACTTACAGGGAATGAATTGGGTTAATTACCAGCTTTTATGGTGAACAAACAGGAGCTGCCTTCAGGAGGGCTATCTCCAGGAAATGGTGCAATTTTCAGTGCTGTGTCCTGTCCGTGTCCTAAAAGGGAGAGCAAACATAGTGGTGACATCCACATCAGCCAAGTGGGTTTGTTCTGGTGTTGCTGTGGTTGACCCTTGCAATTTTATGCAGCTTTCGTAAACCTAATATTTAATTACTCCCTGGGCTGGGAACCACTTGTAAACAAACCTTAGCCTCAATGGAGATTTTATGGTTAAATAAATAAACGCTGACAAAGACGAGAGACACAAAAAACCCAAACAGGAGCACAGCACTAAACTGCCCCATAAAACTTGTGTAAAGAGAGAGAGTTTTCCAGTGTTGCAAGAGCAGACTTTTTGCTGAGTTTACACATGTAATTACTTCCCTTTATTTCAGTTCTGGTCCAGAAATAACTGGTGGAGTGGCACTGAGCAAAGGATTTTTGTTTGTTTGTTTTTGTTTTGTTTTATTATTACCAGGCTTAGGCAAATTTCTCTTTTGGTGGTGGGGAAATCCGTGCAGGAAGAGGGACATGCACCACTGTTGCAACAGGCACAGCCCTGTCCTTGCTGGCATATAGAACTGGGGCTGAGCTGTAACTGTCAAACAGAAAGCTACTCCTCAAAAGCACAGAGTTTTGGTAACTCTCTTGTAGCTGTATGCAGCAATGCAATCCTTTTGATTATGCCTAAACATCAGGTCCTTCCTGAGAATGCAAACAGAGATCAGTGCAAATTCATCAAAATAGAGTTGTTTACATAAAGTCAGGTCTCTTGCTCTCGTATAATCCATTCTGGCTTCAGGAATACTAATAGTTTCCTCAAATAAAAAGGCATTGTCTCTCTCACCCTCAACTCTACCTTAGTGGAAAAAAAGAAAAAAAAAAAAAGTCAACCCCAGTGTGTATAAAAGGGCCTGTAGCTACAAAGCCCTCTGCCTGGAAAGCCCTCACTGCAGCCATGGGAAGGCTGAAAATGAAGCTTGTCTTATAGGAACAGCAAATAAATTAAGCACACTTCTGTGGGGCAGGACTTCATTTTCTCTAAGTTTTGTTCCCTGTGTAGTTCTGCACTGTTGCAAACCTCATGCAAGGTCCTTTTAATGTTTCACAAATCCATATCTAGTAACTGCAGTGATAATCATTTTCTTTCATCCAATGAGAAACAAATGTGATTATTTAAAAGTAGTAGCCACATATAGACTTATGAAAGGGAAGATGCTCGTATAGGGAAGTCTGTGGATCTCCTTAATATTCAGAGAAGTTGTAATGCATCACCGTTGTTTCAGCCCATTCTAGGATGGGTTTTTTTGGCTATACATGCAGACTGATGCCCTTTGCCAGCTTTAATTTTCCTGCTGTTTTTCAGTGGCTCTTGGTTACATCACTAGCAAATGAGTATTATTGATGAATTAATAAGTATTGTGAAGAAATAGGAAGCTTTTCTCCTTGATTTTTTTTACTGTCCTTTACTAATAACAAATATTTTGTAAAAAAAATTAAAGATACAAGAACTAGGATTTTAAATATATATATATGTGTATTTTTTTTTTTTTTATTAGGACAATTAAAAAATATCCACAGGTTCATTTTGGACCTGCCATGGGTCTGGGGTTGTCCTTTCACCAAGGTTAGAAATCTCTCAGAGTTTTAGAGCAGTTTGAGCATCCAAAGGAGGCTCTGGAAATATGGATATGAAATTGCAGGTCTCTGGGGACAGTGCAGATGTTGATTGGGAAAAGTCTGTGGTAGTTTCCTTTGAAGGAGGAGCGATTTGTATGAATTTTTATGGAGGAGTAATTTGTATGAAGATAGCTTAAAGTCACTTGCTTAAACTGTAGCATCAAGAGGCAAATTTATTTTTTTTTTCCATACAAAAGAAAAAGCCCTACTGATAATAGTAATCCAGACTTTTTTTATCATCTAATGTTAAAATATTTTGGTTATTTTCAAATACTGGCCCAGAAAGCTTTTTGGTTTTCTATGTGGTCAGAAGATTGTGATGACCTCTACATAGTTTGGGCTTGGATGGATCTTCTCACAGGTCTTTATTTTTTATTTTCTTGCAAAATGCATTTTCACATATTTCTTCTGCGTTTCTTTTCTTTTCACTTCTTCTCTTCCTTAATTTTTTTTTTTTTCCCTTCTTTTAAACATTTTTTTAACCTCAGAGGTAGCAATCCTGCTATTAGCAAGATGTCTATTATAGTGTCATTAAAAAAGCTATAGTCAGAGCATGGAATGACTCACATCATGGAGGAGTTAATAATTCACTGTAATAAAAGTATAAAGTTTTATGATAAACCACTCTCAGGGGAGTTAAATATAATCCTTAGTGGGTCACACACTGACTACAAAGCTTACATTTGTAATGGTAATTTGAATTTACTACATTGCCTTTAGTTTTTAAGCGTTTGTGTGTCATTAGACCTTATAAATTGATTTATATGTTCAACTCCAGTATAATTCCACATAAAGGTACAATAAATTTTATGGATTATAGATATGGCATCTAAAACAGTTTAGAAAAATAATTTTATTAAATTCTCTTAAACGGCAGTGATGAACGGCGATGAGGACGCCAGGGTGTCTCAACTTCTGAGAACTGCATGAGATGAGGAGGGAGCTGCAGGTGGTGGTAGTGACAAAGGGAGGGGACTGGGATGAAACTTGTCACCCAACTTCCCATTAATGACTTCAGTGACATCAAGTGCTAGTGTTTCGTACAGCCACATCTCTAATTCAGCAGGCCCCCTGTGTTGCTTCAAAACTCCATTCCTAATGGGAAGTATGGCTGCCTGTGTAGAGGCACCAGCTCTACCCTTAATATTCTGTCAGTGACACTGCATGTAAAGTTGCAAGATAGCTTGCAGGAAAGGATTCTATTGTTTGAACCATAAACAAATAGCTTTTTGTTTTTAATTTGGTGGCAAAGCAGCCTGCTCTGGTGTACCTTTGCCTGTGTTTAGCTTCTGGAGAATGTCTTTCCTCAGCACTTTGCCTCCTCTGCTCTCTTTATCAGAAATAGCATTTGAAAAACGAAAAGATCCCTCCCCCCCATGTTTGAATTCAGCAAACATACTCGTAAGTTTAAAAAAAGCCCATCTTAAACATTTGTTATTGGTATAATTTCAGCAAATCTGACAGTGAACAAATGACTGTTGGTACTTGGCTTCTGCCATAGCAGACCCAGCTCAGACTCCTCATCCCTGGAAAACTTCTTTGCATTCCCATGCATGTATAGCAGTCCCTGAAAGCAGTGCAGGATACAGCTCAAAAACATTTGATAAACTTTACCTCATGTTTCTTAAGTGGTTCGAAATTGTCAACCAGCATTTTAATACTGTTTTTCCTAAAGTCATGTAATTTCAGTCCTGATCTTCACACCCCTTTTGTCTAATTCGGTGTGTAATCTTTCCCATAACAAAACTTAAAAAGATCCTTGTATTCCCTAGTGGGCAGTTATCAGTGTATTCCCCATTGCACTCACACATTAGCAAAGCTTTATCCCATCATCGTTTTGTTTTTGAAAGCATTGAGGTAAATCTCAGGTGGCATCTTGCACTCAGTGGGTGTGTTGCTGACTAAATGCCCCAGCCAGCTGGACAGGTTTATGTACAGTTTACTGGAAATGTATTAAATGTGTCTCGGGAAATGATTCTTTAAAATGTTCTCACTGCCAGTGCAAGTAAAGATTAAGACCTTGGCACGAAACAGAGAAAAAAATTAAATAATTTTCAGAAGCTTGGTGTAAAATAATGATACTAGATGTGACTTGAAGTCGCCAAAGGATGAACGTTTAGGCTCAGTTCCTACTCCTCCCTTGATTAATTCCCATAATAATTCAGGGGTCTCTGAAACTTGCATGCTGAATTTAAGCCCTGGCACAAGCACACTGAATCCTGCTTTATTCCTATCAGGCAGTTTGCTCAGCCAAATGCAGGATTACATGGGCAGAAACAGGACTTGCAGGTGGGCAAGCTCTTGGGAGAACAGACACTGTGATTTTCACATAATTATTTTTGATATTCCAATTCTTCTTACATTCATTGGCATAATTATTGTGAGGGCAGCATTTGTGCTGCCTCCCAGATTTTATTTATGCCTGAATTTCATAAGCCAGTCAAGAGGACTTTATCATCTCCTTGCTTAACATACTAGCTTTAAATGTTACTGTGAGCAGACTTTTTTATTTTTAATTAGTTGTGCCTTTGTATCCATCTGTATTTCATCACGATTGCCTTGTTTGGTTGCATTAGAGCACAAAGAGCCAGTGTTGTTGGAGTTTTCCTTGGCATCAAGGGGTGGGCGGAGGGGTTTGCCTGGCTTTTGCTCTTTGAATCGCCTCCATTCCAGTTGGCATAGGGTAAGAGTAATCAGGAAAAATGCAGAAAGTGGACATATAACCCATCTACCCTCCAACAGTGGGGTTGCAAGGGGTGGGAAACAGCCATGGGTGCTATGGGGCACCTGGGATGGCAGTGGGTGCACCTGTGCAGAGGGGATGGGCAACCAAGAGGCCTGGAGCACCTTCTAGTTCCAGCAGCTAAAATTATGCCAGGATAAACTGCTTTCTGCAGTATCCTTGAACATTTGCTCCTCAGCAAATAAAGGCATTAAGTCTTTCCTCCTCTTCCAAATACACAATTTAGAAATAAAAGGTAATAACTGATGATGTACAAACACTGAAATTTCCATTCTTCAGAGATGAAATGGTCCTTGCTGCAGATCATGAAAAGAGCCATTAGTGAGAGAGGAAGGAGGGTGGGGGGGATACACTTTGTCTAGCAAGAAGCAGTATATTCTGTGCTTTAATAAGAGGGAGACTGCTGGAGAGCTGCAGGATTTAAAATCACCGTGGACACAGAATGATGATTTCTGCTGGGACAGGATGAATGAGTGGGGGAACAGAGGTGGGAGGGATGAAGAGCAGAGCTGGCAGGGACCAGGTGCCCTTCTCAAAGTTTCAGAAGTTTATAATATTTGGGAGCTTTTTTGAAGAGTGTTTTAAACCTCACAGCCAGGTTCTCAGTGCTCCTCTCCTCATGTCTTCAGGCATGAGGAAAAGATTTCAACTCCTGTTTAACGAGTCAATAGTAATTATTGTTTAGTGCTGGATTATAGGCAGGCTTATGGAATTAAACTGAGTTGTTAGATGTCTTAACAGCTGGCAAAGACTTAATAACTGTAAGTTGAGATGGAATAGTTACTGCCTAGACTGATTTACTATTTTATTTCGGTGGTGTTTGAAAATCTAATAAATAATTTTATTTTTATCTTGATAGTTAATGCTTTCATTAGGAAAATTAGAGGTTTTGTTATAATATTAATCATGAACTGGAAGATTTTTTCTAAGTATTTTTTTTCTAAATTTCAGATTACACAGTTCACATTTCCCAAGTTTTCCTTTTATTTATAAAGTGTTCATTTTATTCACAATTTCTAAGTGTATTCAGCAGCAGAGCAGACTTGGGACCTGCTTTGGAGATGCCACCCACGCCTTGATTTCCTGGAGAGCCATAGATGTTTTGGAACATTAGACTGTAGCCACTTCAGACTCTTAGATGCATAGATTCTGTGACTAGAAGGGACTGTAAAGATCTTTTACTTTCCATTTCTGGAAAATACAGATGACAAGTCCCCACCCAGCAGCAAGGGAGATCTGATGCAGTGCCCAACACTTGTTCCATATGCTCTAATTTGACTTGAACATGCAATTTAACATTCCCTCTTGTGCAGCGTTTTGGTTTTTGCTAAGAAAGCCTGCAGTGATTCCCCTCACACTATTTCTCAGTCTGTTAGAGCAGGGACCAGGAAGCAGCTCCCTGTTTGAAACAGGCTGTGCCGTGCTCTGCGGCGGCTGAGCTGGGCTGACACTTGCGCTCACTCTTAACCCAGCCTGGTCTGTGGGTTAATAACAGAAGTGAGAGGGCTCAGTCACTCTTACACATCTTGGCTGCCATCTGGTTTGGTGGTTTGCTACAAGAATGGATTTACAGGGTGCTCATGTGGGCTAGAGCAGCTACCCCAAGCAGGGCAGGTTGAAGACCCATTTGTGCTTCCTGAGGGAAAATCCTTTACTGTTACTATGGGTGCAGTGTTTCCCTATATCCAGCTACAATGAATGTCATGAGGCGCTGTCTGGCTCCAGTGTTGTGAGTTCTTGGAAGCCCATTTCAGTCCTTAGCGTTAATTATGTTTGTTTGAAAATGCTTAACATGATTGTACAGAGGAAGAAAACCCACAACAAAAAACTATACCTTTGCCTGTAAGATGATCCATTACCCATACAGCATCTGTAAGCTCTACATACTCACCACTTAGGCTGATTACTTCTACAATCAGTGTGCTTTGGGTTTGTGATACTGTAATCATACATACATTGCAAGATGTACAGAATATACTGAAAAGCGTCTATAATATATTTTTAAAAGAATTTTTAACTAATCTGTGACCTTGGTACACTCTGAAGGTGAAGAGGATCAATTATAGATAAAAGGAGGGGAGCTCTCAGGGGACTTGCATGCCTAAGATTTTCTCTAGTACAATTCTAGATATGTATTTATTGGTATTTATCTTTCCAAAGTTCATACAAGTAGAGGTTCTGTAATTGATTTTATTTGAAAATGAGAGATGAGGCCAAAGGGGAACTCTTTTGGTCTTCAATTTTTATTTTTCAACCTATATAAAACGAGTGTTCGTGTTTAATGACATTCACATTTTTTTGACTAAATATGTGAACCAAGAGCCTCTGGCAAAGCAGACTCCACCTCTCCGTGTTTCAAATGAGCTGGGAAAGATCCTCATCCTGCCAACTCCTTAATTGGCCTATGCTGTAAGCAGCAATTAAAACTAAAGGCCCAATTCATAAAAAATGTACTTTCTGTTTATGTGTCTGTGTGCGTTGGGGCTTTTCCTGCACACCAGCTAAAAGTGCAGGAGGCACATTAGCTTTCCAGTGCATCTTTTTGCAATTTATTCCTTCTCTCTTTTTTCTGAGTCACAACTGACCTCCTCTCCTAGCTTCTTCTGTGAGTGAGTAGATGGGGGGTGTGTAGCATAAACCTTCTAGACAAAAAGCAAAGTTTAGACAATATCTGAAAATGTCCAAATAAAAGCTAATGGCTTTGTGTCAGCAGTGCTGGCTTCTGTTATCTGATTGATTTTTAGCAAGCCGTTGGCTTGCTAGACAGATTTTAAAACAGCTTTGCCTGCTCTGCTGGGTGAGCAACACCTGAAAATTCTCTTTGTCTTTTAGAAAAAGAGCAAAAACAAAATAATGTTAAATAGTTACTGCACAGAGGCAAAGAAATAGAGACAAGTAGTCCATCTGATGTTGAGGTTCATGTAAACCCCAAATTTGAAATTTTTTTTTGCCTTCCCATCCTTCCAAATTATTAATAACCTGATATCTAAGTGCATTGAAATATATTAATGCAATTCCTATAATTATTCCCCCTCCCCCCAAATAGTTTTCTGTGGTGTATGTGTTTTTTTGTCTTCTCTTTTTGTTTTTTTCTGTCTGCAAAGACTTTTGGGATTTATGTGGGTGACTGTACAGTATAAAGCTGCATCATGCTCCATCTGTTGTGAAATACCTGTAGCTTTTAGAATGATTTCCTCTGCTAACACTGCAGATTTGGTTTTACATAAAATCATAGAATTTCCAAACAATTTGGGTTGGAAGGGACCTTCAAGATCATCTAGTTTCGACACCCCCTGCATGGGCAGGGACACCTCCCATTAGACTAGGTTGCTCCAAGGCCCATCCGATCTAGCCTTCAACAGTTCCAGGGATGAGGCATCTACAACCTCCTTGGATGTCTCACCACACTCACACTAAAGAATTTTTTCCTAATGTCTAACCTAATCGGAGGTGGTTTTGCTAGAAGTGATTTGACTCAATTTGGTTAAAACTATAGATGGTCTTCAAACTGTTTGTTTGAAGATAGCATAAGAAGGCTTCATCTCTTCCTGTTGCTATGCCTTGTCTGAGGAGCCAGGCTGCCATGCTTTATTTTTTTGTTATTTCCAAAATAATCCTGCTTATGACTGGATTCTGGATGCTTCCCACTTGCTCTGTGGCAGTACCCTCAATGGTGCTCAGCACCATTGGGGAGGTCCCCGCTTCTGCAAGGAAAACAAGCAACTGAGTTTCCATGCTCAATGCCAGCCTGGTGCTACCCATATGGTGTTTTCTGCTGAGGTAAAATTTACCCTCTGGGGGAAGGAGAAGTGGCCTCCGGTCCACCTTCAGGATCAGAATCTGATAAACAGTTTCAAATGTCAGTGGCCTGTTGTTGGTAATTAAATTGTAATGACAGATCTGTGCTGATACTATCAAGGTGCTTTTGTCCCAGGAACCCTGCATTAAGAGGAGCCGCAACAGCAGTTTTGCTTGTTACCTCTTCCTACTGTTACAGTTAAATAGTTCATGGCCATCAGCTTCCCTGAGTGGGAATGCACTGTCTCCTGTGTGGGTTTCATGCACAACTGCCAGGAATGTGAATGTCTCTTAAGTATTTGGATGTTCAAATGTTTGTTAGCCCGAACTAACCAGCAGGCCCTGTAGGCACAGATGTTTGTATATTTTTACATCCAGACCAGGAGCCTCTAAAATATATCTGATAATTTTTGGAGAAAATGTCTATAGAAAGGCTAAAGTTCAAAACGGAGGCACTCGGTCAGAGAAATATCAATATGCAGCTGTCAGGAGAACTTATATTCTGAGTCTCAAAAATATAGGGTTTTTTGGGTTTAACTTGTTCCATTATCAATGATTAAGACTACATGATTGGTCATGGAGATAATAGTATCGGTCACCTTCTTAAAAACAACAATCACTTTATTCCCATATTGCTGTTTGTGCCCTGAAAAGAGGTGAAATGAGAGTGTTCCCAGTGTTTTGGTGAGTGAGTGCCTTCGAAGTAGTTTTGGAGCCCTTTTCCATCCTGTTCTGTAGAGGTCAGCAAGTTTGAGGAATTACAGACACTAAGTGAAAATGAAAACATCAAGAGTCTTGCTGTCTATCACAAGTATCACTAAATCTTTCTGAACAACCCTGGGCTGTGAATTATGGAAGCATGGAATTGACTTACAGTTTATTTCTAGTAACAGTCAGTTACTTTGTCAAATCTAAAACCATTCAGAAAAGCCTATAAAAATATATGACAAACTAACCAGCAACCTCTAGATCTTTTTACATGTGTATGATTTTAAAGAATGTCTCGCTAGTGCTTGTGGAAATGAACAGACAGGACATTTTCACAAGGGTTGTTTTTTTTTTTTTCCCTTCCTTCTCACTTGTGTTGTTTGGCATCACACAAAGCCTCTGGAGCAGCTTTGCTGGAGGAAGACAATATGGTGTGTGGGCAGGGGAACAGCACAGCTCTTGCTCCTGCCTCCCTCCGTGATGCTCTTCCCCCCCAGCCTGTGCACCGCTAGCCAATGCTCTCTTAACAATCCCCTAAACTTTATTTTGAGGGGCCTTATGGATGTCAGGAAACTTCTTAGCAAAGATGTTGCACCAGCCAAGGCTCATTCCATGATGAGATAGAGGAGGAGAGGTCCCCTGGGAGGGATGCTGGCTCAGTGAGGAGCTGATAGGCCTGTCTTGCCTGCGTAGACCTGGTCTAGTCCTTCTGTTTGGCAGAGAGGGGAGCAGAAGCCTTGGTGTATGAGTGACCTTGTTGCTTTGTAGGACTGATGGGAAATTTTCTCCTGACTGCTTAAAATGAAAGTTTATAAAAACATGGGTGTAATTTCTGAAAGCTGGGGTCAGGTTAGAGTGGTGTGATTGTTGCGCATCTCAGAGGCCTGGTGCACACAGCGTAATTCAAAACTGCACTGTTACGTGCTTCCAGCAGTTTGAATCTGCTTCCTGTTTTCCTCCAGTGGGTTCCTGGGAGGTGGCACTTCTCTAAACATTCTGCCAGATCTGAAATGTTGGTTGGCTGAGGTTGTGACATTTCAGAAGATATCCCATTTTTTTTGAGGCAGCAGTGCTGGGAAATGATGTTAGCTATTACCTGAGCCCCTTAGCTCATGTGCTTGGTCTGAGCCCCTGTCTCTCCACAGGCTGGGTCACTATTTTTAGGGTGGGCAGGACTGTTTGTACCTCATTTTCTCACTCTCAGTGATGGAGTTTGGGGATAGCTCCACAAAACCAAAGATAAAATTATTTGAAACTACGAAACAACTTAAGACATTTGAGAAGCCAGTATCAAGATGCCATTGTGACATACAGATGGATGGGTCTACAAGAAGGGTATTTAGCTAATTATTTGCAGGGAGTACCCGGAAGAGGCCAGGCAGGGAACAGGTCTTTAAAAGCTATCTTTTTGTTTTCTTTCTGTGTAAGTGGCAGACAGCTTTAAATGTTTAAACATTTGCCACTACAAGAATGAATGCAAAATGTCATGACTCAGGATAGCCATTTTGCTTTCGTTGTTGTGCTTGTGCTGGGAAAGCATCCAAAACCAAGTTTGTCTTGTAAGAAATGATTTCAACATCGGTCCCCTGGCAATTGTGTTTTAAAACTAACGCAGCCTAATAAACTTTCACTCATGAAACCATCAAAGTTGTGTTTACTAGCAGAATGCTTGGGTCAGTAAAAACACTCCACACAGTAGGATTTGGGATTTTATTATTTTGCATTTATTGAGAAACAAATTGCAGAATAAAGTGGAGCCACAAATAAAAATACTTCTTTACTCTCAGAATATAATAGAAAATGTAATTAGGCAGCACATTGTTAAAAGTCAGTACCAAAATCTCACAATACAGTGTCACGAATTGTAAACATATAACTGTATAATACATAATTGTCAGCTGCTGAGAAAAGATCTCATTTGATAATGCATATTGAGATTGGAAGTCTGTTTGTTAATGAGTGATCTGAAAAATACTTATGTCTCCACGATGCTTGACAGCTCTAACTGCAACATTGTGCTGCACAGTCAAAGAACAGTGAGTTACAAGGAATGCAAACAAAAAATAAGCCCTTTTTAGGAGCAAAGAAACAGGAGTGTTTAAGGAATATATTAAAACCACAGTTACCCTGCTTGGATATCCATCCCTTATAATCAATAGATTAATTCACTGTGATTAACTTATATTAATTTTTATTTTACATGCACAATTTGGCTTTAAAGCTGTTTTTTCAGAGGTGTTCCTGAGAGCCCCAGCTTCCTGCAGAGGAAGGAGACAAGGAGCGCTCTGCTCACCTGAACATGAGCAAGAGCAGCTCTTCTTGTCCACTCTTGCAGGTTCTCAGCATAAACCAGCTACGACCTCACTTATTCCATCTCTGGGATATTCCTCCCCTTGCTCTATGCATATAACTCTGTTTGTGCAGAGCAGGAGCCTGGGACTTCAGGATGCCACCTAGTCTCCTTCAGGGCTGTCACCTCCCACATATGGCATCGCCCACAAGCGGAGCTGGGACCTCTTTGCTCCTGGACACAGCAGTGACAGAAATGTTATGTAGCCCCAGCATTTCACCTTGCTCTCTCCGTGGCTTTATGTGCCTGCTGAAGTTGTGTGAAAAGCCAATATTCAACACAAAGGAGAAAAGCTATACAATTTGCACTGGCAGGTTGCACACCTTTTATTTCTGATCTGTGCTGCTTTTATTTTCTTGGTGAGAGATTAAGAATGTATTGTTAAGGTTATTCTGGATACCACAGAAACTCCAGGTAGCATTTTGCGGTGAATTTCAAAATTTTTGAGTAGTGTTGTGCTGGTAAACTCAGATTTGAACTCCCATGGCATATATTTTGTTCCCTCATTATCCTGTGTGTTCAGGAAGCTCAGCACAACCCATTGTGACTTGTTTTCTCAGAGGGAGTGATTACATGTGGTGTAGCGGGTTTTTTTGTGTGTGTGTGTGTGAATCATCGAAAAGCCGGTCTCTCTTATTTTTCAGAGTATTTGTAGCAGCTGCAGAGGAAATGTCCATGTTGCTTCTATGTTTTAGAAATGAGACTGGGAGTCTGTTGATATCTCTGGAGGCTCTGCTGGTAATGCTGATGCCTTCAGATGGCACCTCGCAGTGACTGAGCTTGCTCCTGTCCGAGGGAGGAAGCAGGTGGTTGGCTTTCCTGCCCTTCACTCTGCCCCCCAAAGCCAGAAGGAGTAGTGACTAATTTGGATTTAAAATAGGTAAGAGAAAATACCTGGCTTCGCATTGCCATATGCTTTCTGCTGCAGACACAGACTGCATTTATTGCTGTGCCTGGTGCCACAACAACCCATAACAGAGCAGGACTGGAAATTTGTTTCCAGTTCATCTTCAGTGGTGACTCTAACCAAGAGGCAGGGAAGGCTAAGTTCTGCACTGCCTGAAAACAGACCAAAACTCCTCCGGTGTTACTGGGATCACAGTGAATCTCTGTGCATCACACCAAAGTCTGGGGAATTTCACCAAATACTTAAGGGTCTGGGCTCCTTCCTTTCTTTCCGCTTCCTTGCTGAGTCCCCTGCCCTTTCCTTAGCAGACTTTTAATGGAAACTTTTGGAAGTAGGGGTTGCATACTTTAATTACACAGTTGAAATAATCAGTTATATTGCTTCTAGCATCTAGCACTTCTTTTTCTTGCTCGTTAGCCTTATTAGAACATACCTTGCTACAAGGCTGACCTGCATATAGTATCCTGTCTTCTTTGCTTTTCTCAATGCATAATGTATTTATCCTGCAAATGTACATTTCCCTCTGTTTTCTCTTTGTTTTCTTTTGAAACACCTTTTAACCAGTGATGAGTTGGAGCAATTGCCATAGAAATAGTGTACCAAGATCTGCTCAGACTTGGTGGTGCTTCATTATTATGGGGCAGAAAATTTCCAAATCCTGTTGCCTGCCAGCACCCTGATACAAGGAACCTCTGCTCCAAGTGGCTTGAGGGGTACAGACTTCGTTAGCCTGGATCTGGCACTGTGGTAAGTGAGAGGTGTGCTGGAGCATTGGGACCATCTTCTGAATTAGGGGGTGACAATGGGGGCCAGGGCCACAAAGGGGCAGCTGCCTGGCCATTGCTTTCCCCCTCCCTTCAGCCACTCTGAGCTTTTGTCTTGAATCTGTAGCTCCGCTCTGCTGCATCTGTGGGATGGCCTGGGACACCAGGGCCTTAATGGGAGGTTGTCAGAAATAATTGTGCTTATACCTTTTTGTGTTGTCAGAGGGGAAGATGTTAAACTCTCTGAAAGCTGGATGTGAATGGGGATGGACAGTGGTCTTCAGACCATTACAACCTTTTTCCTCTAATTTTTAAAATTTATATACTTTGTAATGCATTATTAATTTTCTTGTGAGTGATATGACTTTCAAGGCTATCAAGGGACTAATCTATTTTTTACATGGAGTAGAGAAGGATTCTAGGTTTGTACAAATAAAACACTCCCTGGAAGCAATACAACTGAAATGATATCTGCAAACATCATGACTTTACCTCTCTTCTGAGCAAACATCAGAGTCTCTATAGAAAGTTAACACTTTAATTAGACAGAATTTCAAATGATCCTATGTGCCTGCTATTAAGCTAAAATGTTTGTATCCCGTTTCTTGAAGACTGCTTTCTTTATACAGGACTGAGCTAGATATATTCAGAAAGAGACACCCAAATCCTTAGTTTAAAGATATTTGGGAAACACACATGATTAAACAACCACTGGAATTAGCTGAAATCCCCAAATTGGGTTACTATGGGTATAGCATATTTACTCAATTCTAGCTGATTGTTCCTTGCCTGCAAGGAAAATTATGTGTGGTTGCAGAGGTTTAAATATGCTTTTTCAGTGGAACTACAGGTATAATGGTTTCATAGGTCTAAGTGTGGAGATAATTTTGGTTTTTGGATCTTAAACAGTAGTGGATATGTGCACAGTTATTTAATATAAAATCTGGTGGAAATAAATAAGATTCAGCAAATGTTTATTTGGAAGTTGAGTTTGACCTCTAGAATCATGTTAACAGAATCTTTAATGTACTGAATTAGGCATTTTTTAATATTTGAAAAAATAGCACTGAGTGCAGTAAAATAGTCTTAGCAAAGAGTCAAGTGCAGGCAAGGAATGTGGTATGATTGAAACATGCCATTGCACAAACAGTGAATATTTTGTAATGAGTCACATTTCATGGATATTCAGTTCACAATATATCTGCTTTTTCTTTTCCTTGAGTACTATTAGCTACAAAGCCTAATACCAGCCTGTCTCCTCTGGGGGGAATGTAATGTTAAAAGATCCTCATTGTGTGGGGGTGGTCTGCCAAGCACTCTAGTGGCACAAAATAAGCCAGTAGAGATGATTACAGGAGGTTACCTGCAGAGCAGAGAAATCCCTGAGTGATAACATCCAAAATAAATCTCTCATCCTCTGGGAGTTGGCATGTGATGATGCTCAGCCTCCAAAATGGCTTCTTGGAGGTGTTGTGTTTAGTAATAGTTGCAACCTTGAGCAATCCTGCATAAATAAATGCTCTCTAGGGATCACAAAACACCAGGGTGGCTCCAAACCACCACTGTTTCCAGGGAAAAGCAGTAGCAATCATTGCTCAAGCCTCAAGCTAGGTTGTGTTCTGGGCACTTTCTGCTCTTTGATTACCGTTCTTGGCCATATGGGAACCTTTGACCTCCTTTCTAGTTTTTATGGTGCAGTTCACCCTGTGCAGGGCACATACACTGCCAAAAAGTGTAGAAAGTTCCAAAGGTTTTATGGTCTCTCCTGATGAGTCCTACTGTACATTTCTGAGTGTTCTGAGACCCTTGGCTGGGTCTTCCATCCAAAAAGCTCAGATTCTGCTGTGGTTCAGAGGAAAAAGCTACCTGCCTGTGGAAACCTGAAAAAAATAGTTTTGAAAGACAAAAAAACCTCTCCAATACTCCTTAATTAGTACCATATGGTGAATGAGTTACCCAAAGTTCACTTGGAGCAGCAGCCCAGCCTAAGAGCAGGTGTATTTTGCACCCTTCTCTGACACTGACTTTTTCCGTGGCCCTGGGATAGTCACTTAACTCCCTGTGGTTCATTGACCTGAGAAGGGGAGTTAATGACTCCTGCCTACCACGAGGTAGGTTGTGGCAGGATAAATTAGCTGTTGGCTTTTAAAGCACTTTAAAGATGTGCTGCAAAGCATTAAGAGCACTTGTTTTTATGAAGACAGTAATGGTTAAATGATAATTCTGTGCTCTTGCTGAATCTGTTAGTTTTAAAGTGTGAGTGTTGTGATTCTACAATATGCTATTAATCCAAACAAATTACTAAGCCTTTGTTTGGAGTGTGAGAAAGCCCATGAATTTACCTTTCTGTATTTGCAAATGCAGTGGAAAGGATTTGAACTTCCCTTCTCACCTGAAAGCTTCTAGCAGACTGGTCACTGACATAATAAATATTCAGCATTTAATAATGCTTCACTTTTCCTCTTTAAGCCATTAGTAGTTTCCTGCTTGACTAAGAATAACTTTAAATTTAATTCATTAACATTTCTTTAAATAGCCCTCTTAACAATGCTGGTTTGGTTTCCTTGTTATGTTCTGTCACTAATAGCGGTTTTTACTTCTAACCTGTTATTAATTAGAAATAAAGACTGGAACTCTTCACTTCTGAATTAGTTTTAGTGCCTCTTTCCTCGGATGCTGAAGAGGGTCTTTTTTTAAGCCTGGCACGTTGCCTTATATAATTGTTCCTGGGGTAAATAATTTAGCTGGTCAGAGAAAGTGCACTTCTCTCCGCCTTGAGTGGTCAGCCAGACGGCGGGCAGTGAGGCATGCCAAATCCCAGGCAAAGAGGAGCACAGCTGCATGAAACTTTCATTAGGGCTGGGGAGGTAAGAGGGTGCTTTCGGCGTGACCCCTGGGGGCTTCCCGTGACCCTCGGGGTGGGCAGGACTCGTCGGCGCTGGCGGGGAACGGTTTCGCAAGGGCTTAACGTCTTTGCCGTGAAGGACAAATGAACAGGCGCAGATCGTCTCAGCCATCCTAATCTTTTCTTTCCC
>NW_009952153.1:1309428-1325906 GCF_000747805.2 Chaetura pelagica | reverse complement strand
CTACTTCAAAGCCTTCTGTGTTGCATCTCGGTCTGTAATTACCCTTGAGGTATTTCAGACTCGAAGCGACACCGGGAAAATTACACTTCCCGATAATGGGAGTCCACAGTTGTGTTTAATCAATTATGTAGTTGGTCATGAGACTGGCTTTTTAGTTACAAGAATTTTAAGGCCAACCCCTTATGCCCTGGCTGAGGAGAGTGACAGTGCCAAATTAAAGAAACACTATCCATTTGATGGGGCTTAATCTAGGCTTTACCTGGTTAATTAAAAACACACAGCCAATACCAACTTACTCCTCCATGCTCTAAACAGCTGGTTTAATGCCATGCTGTAACTTCCTAAGCAAAACTGCTTAAGTTAGGTGGAGCTGCAACACTAATTTTTATGGAAATAAACAGATCCACTCAGCAGCAGCAGCGTCTCCAGATTCGATGGAGCTGGTGGCAGTGCTGTAGAGCAGTGCTTGGAGGTGTGTGGATGCTAGAAAGGAAACACGAGCTGAGCTGGGAATTGCAAACATACAGCCTTGCTAACTCACTTTGAAAGATACATGACAGCCAAAAGCTTAGCTCCTCAGAAGTAATGGAGTTGGCTGAGGTGCATGGGGTTGCCAGGGATGAGTGAGTTCCAGTAGAATAATTTGGGATGATGCTAACTCACCAGGTACTCTGAGATGTGTAGGAGCTGGCGGTGGGAAGCCAGTAGTGGTGCTTCAGGCCGACCAAGGTCAAGTGATGGCATATGCCCATCCTTACAGATTCAATGTGGCGGATTGTGGTGATAAGCTGGCAGTGTGGCTGTGCTGGGAAGAAGACAAGTGTTCAGGGAGAGGGAACCTGTCCACAGGGCCAATAAAACCTCTCCTGTCTCATGCATTGAGCCCAAAGAAGCTATGTGGCAGAGCTGGCTTTCCCTGTACCTGAGCTGATTCCTCTCTGCCTCCCAGTTTCCATGGCCTTGCTCTCTCCTGCCAGGGAGAAAAGAGCCCTTCCCTCTGTGCCTCTGGGCACTCATTTGTGGGCTGGAAGGAGGAAGGAAAGAGAGGGGTGCAGGGGGACCAGGCCATGTCAGTGTTGGTGAGGAGGACACTTTGCAACACTCTTAAAGGTTTGCAGTGAGAGTAGACAGTTTGTGGTGTCTTTGAGGCTTTGGGAAATCTCTGTAAGGCTGAGGATGCTGCCAGTTGTGAGGATGTTTGCCCTTGGACCTTGCTGTTTGCTGAGCCTGGGTGACCCCTGAATTACCCAAATGACTGTTGTTGGACGAGCATCCAGATGTTCGCCTGCCTACTCCACCTTCTGACTCACTTATCACTGAATCCTTACGTATTTGATTTCTCCTTCATACCCCAATGTCCCATCTGCTTTTCAGCAGCTCTTACCAAGCCACTTTCAGCACTCTGTTTGCCTGCTTCTCCTATTTGGAAACCATTAGTCAATGATGGTTTTCATCAAGTGTGAGGTACAAAGGTTGGGGTTTTGGGTCTACTTCACTTGGGGGAGAGGGAAAATTTCAAAATACCTTACAAATTAATACATTACTTTGGTTACCTTTTGTGTCTATCAGCTCTTTGCCTGTGATGCCAGTTTGTTGTAGAAATATTATTGTCTCTGAATTTAAGATCCAGGCCCAGAAGAGTCGATGGTATGTGGGAAGGTATTGATTGATTGATATATATATTTATACTTCTTTTACAAATTCTTATTTCTCAGACAGCATTATAGATAACTGTCCCAGTAGAAGGCAGCTTTGAGTATCTGATGAACTTAGATGGTTAAAAGTGGGAAGTCTGTCTGTGGTATGGAAGGTAGGTTCTTCCTTAGGCCTTTTCCCTTTCCTCTAATTTTAGTCTAGTAGCACTATGTGGGAGGAGTTGTTGTTGCTAGTCACACAAAGTTAGTGGGCTGTCTTGTTGGGAATCACTCATTGCCCTAACCCAGTTTCAGTTGTTCTATTAATATACCACTGGAGTCTGGCTGGAGTACAGAGTCCTCTGTGGACAGGCCAGTAGCAATGTCTCTCTCCTGGAGCAATTATAGAAGTTTTACAAATATGGTAATTCAGGGAAAAGTGATTGGAAGGGTACAGTAAAGAGAAAAAGAACCAGTGGGAGAAGGTCAGTTTGAAGCTCAAAACTGTGTTCCCTGGGCTAATGGGGGTTCAGTGGAGGATGCGATTGTATTAAGAGAAAAATGTACCTTTGAAGCACATTTCCAGGCTGTTCTTATTAAAAAAAATTAAATTAAAAAAGCCCTTGAAGTAGTGAAACTAAACTTCTGATTTTCTTCTCACATCGTTCACATGTGGGTGGTGGCAGGTTCTCTCTCAAGCAAAGGTTTAGTGTTAGCACTGATGCCTCAGCAAGTACCTTTGCACTGCTCGGGGTGCTTGCTGCTGGAGTTTGCCCAGCTCCATGCACAGGCTCAGCCTGTCAGCAGGTTGGGCTTAGTCCGGATCCGTTCCCTGATCATGTTCTCATATGGTTGCATGGAGGCTTGTGCTGTCTTAACGTGCCCGTGGTGACCCTGCGTGTGGTGCTTCATTGCTGCTTAGGCAGATGGGCTGATCTGAGACCAGTCTCGGGAGTGCTGCTTCCGTACCAGTGGTTTAGCTGTGTAGCTTTCTGTAATGAAGCTTATTGAGGATGGCAGCCTGGGCTGTCCTGTGGAATTCAAGATATGTTATTTTTGTTCTGAGGACATTTTTAAAGGATTTTAATTATGTGCATGGTTAATAAATGTCATGCTATCCATCTTCAGTCATGTGTACACGTGTGGTACGTGTGGTGTGCTGCTCAGGTACTCACTGGCCCAAAAGGAGGATGATGTGAAGCCATATTTGTGGCATCTAATTTCCTGGCTTGCTTTTGGGGCAAACACAGCAAAAGAATGTTCTCAATGCTCCTGATAGACCCTGGTGACAAACCAGTGTACCGAGTGTGTCTGCAGCTGACAACGAAGTGGCTACTGACCTCTCTGCAGTCAATTAAACTGTCTTAATTTGCTCTGACATAAAATTAGTTCCCCCCAAATCTTATTTCCTCATACAAAGCAGGGATAAAGATGGTTGCTGTAGAAAATTAAGATGTCAGGAGGTACGTTTTAGACCTGAAAGATGAATGAATAGAGGTCATTTTTTTCCTCAAGTTTTGCAAGGCTATTTGTTGAACAAGCCATTTCTCACTTGCCCCAGGCCTTGCCCAAATCCTGTGGTGGTGGTGGCTCCTGAGGAGGTTCAACATGTTGAGATGGGAGTGTATCTTCCTGGTGTTTCAGATCAGGTATGTTCAGATTGCCATGGAAAATGCCAGTGAATCAGTGAGTCACAAAACCATTGCTGCCTACTTTTGGGATTGTAATTCTTTCTCTACTTAGGAAAAACCCTTTTCCTTTGCACCCTGCTTAGGGAATGGTCCTTGGAGAGTCAGGTTTGGCTTCAACACAGCAGAGCATCAGCCCAGAACTTCCTGTGAAAATGCACAAGAGATATGTGATAATACAAGTATCTCCCCCAAAATCTCTATTTTTCTTTCAGTACTTTCTGTTTTATTTGTTTCGTGTGTTTGTCTTTTTGCCTTTTTTTTTTTTCGTTGACCACCGGCTATGACCATATGGCTTCTCTGCTGTTTTCCTCTGTGTCTTCTACCCCCCTTCTCTGAACATATTATAATGTTCATGAGACATTTTAATATCAGTTCTGGTCTTGCCTAGCAGCATAAAACATCTTGTGTATTTGCATTTTTTAGTTTAATCATTATCTTAATATTTTTGGGCAGTAGTCACATAATCTTTTTCTGTCTCATCTCATCTTTAAAGCAACAGTTTGTGCTTCTCACTACCATACCCCCACTGTTACACTTGCTTTAAACCCATAGTTGAGCAGTGAATTTGAAAGAGGATACAACAGTAAACCTGTCTGTAAGACATGTTTCAGAAGCTCCTGTTACCCCAGTTGTCTTTGTATCAGGCCTTCAACACTGACATTTGTTAGTCAGAGAGAGCTACCAGACTCCAGCTAAGGACACCTGGAAATGTAACTCCTATGGAGGGATGATCCAGCATTAAACAAGTTCTGAAGATTAAAATAATCCTGGGAAGCCTTGAATTAGCAGGAAAGCCCTCCATCTTCGGCACTCTGTGTACAGCAGACTCATTACTTTTTCTTTTTTTTTTTTTTTTTAATGTCAGTTAGATCTTATGTGGTACAACCCAGAGAAGAAGTGTCCCCATTACCAAGCTGCACCCTCCCCTCTCCCCTATTTTTTGTTTTTATTTTTCCAACCCATCTTGACTTTTCTTGTCTTGGGGAAAAATTCAGTCCTGATGCAACTGCCACTGATTTGGGTGTAGTTATACCAGTTGTGCCTGGGCTAGGTTTGGTTCTGAATCTGAACCTCACTGTTTAGCATCTTGGGATTACCTCATGATCTCCTTTGTAATCCTTTTGCAAACATATTTTCGTTTCAGCTCATGACAAACCTAATTAATGGTGTTTTTAGTAAATATGAATACCTGTACTGAAAGTCCCTTTTCAAATACAGATTTGCCATGGCCTAACATTAATTTGACCTTCCATAGCATCTCTCAGGCAAGTATTTTGCTCACATTGATTAATCAAACTTCACAATGTTTATTATATAAGTAAAAAATTGTTATCCCCAGATTAAAAACAGAAATGCTAAGGGTCAGAAATATTTTACAAAATCCCTGGAAGATTGAAAATTGTAGCTAAGCTGTCCCAGCTTTTAGACCTCTGCTATATATCCAAGACCTCTGCCTTGCCTCAGGTAGTATGCAGATGCTTTCCTTGCTGGCATTCCTAGGTTTGGTTCTGAATCTGAACCTCACTGTTTAGCATCTTGGGATTACCTCATGATCTCCTTTGTAATCCTTTTGCAAACATATTTTCGTTTCAGCTCATGACAAACCTAATTAATGGTGTTTTTAGTAAATATGAATACCTGTACTGAAAGTCCCTTTTCAAATACAGATTTGCCATGGCCTAACATTAATTTGACCTTCCATAGCATCTCTCAGGCAAGTATTTTGCTCACATTGATTAATCAAACTTCACAATGTTTATTATATAAGTAAAAAATTGTTATCCCCAGATTAAAAACAGAAATGCTAAGGGTCAGAAATATTTTACAAAATCCCTGGAAGATTGAAAATTGTAGCTAAGCTGTCCCAGCTTTTAGACCTCTGCTATATATCCAAGACCTCTGCCTTGCCTCAGGTAGTATGCAGATGCTTTCCTTGCTAGCATTCCTGTTCTCCACTAGCACATCCCCACTGTCTTTCCCGTGTTTGTCTTCTCTTAATCTTTGGCCTTAAATATTTGATAGCATTTGCCTTTACTGTCCTGCCAAAATCAGAAAAAGGGAGAAAATCATAGACCTTGCCCCAGCTGGCTCCTCAACTGTTGGGGAAATGTGAGCACTTTGGAGGCTGAGAAAACTAATTATGTCTAAAATGGCCAAAATATGTTCGTTTGGAGGTCCTTTCCAGCAAAGGAAGTACTTATCTTTACCTGGCTCTGGTCAGGCAAAAATCTACATGACTTTTCTTTGGAAACCCTTTTAAAAATGCAAGGTAGGACTGGGGAAGGAAACAGCTGTGGTTACATTTTCAGTGCTTTACGTTTATCTACGAATTTTACCTCAGTTGAGATGAGATGTGAGCTGTAAAATGGGGAAGGCAATGCTGGCAGTTGCCATCATTCCATTTGCAGGTACACGAGGTACACAAACCTGCTGCCTCTCAGCTCCTGTGGCATTCTCTGGGGCATAAACCTGCCTCATCTTGTCCCATGATGCCAGTGTCATGCAATGTTTAGATTCTCAGTACCAGTACCAAGACTGCTGCATCTTACCCTCATCACTTCACAGCCAAATCTGTTGTGATAACCACCAAATGCAATGAACCTCTCTTTTCCTTTTTAGAGGTTACTTGCTTTTCTTTGGAGGCAAGTTCTTATTTAGAGAGAGATCTGGTTTCAATTATTTAGGTAAAAGATGCCGGGTAAAACTACATACCAGACAAGCTAGGCTGACTTGTCACAATTTTTTAGGATTGCCTCTTTTTTAGAGGAATCTTAATTTTTTTCCCCTTAGAGAAAGTTGTTCATAATCATAAATGAGCACTTGGAAAATGTCACCTCAAGGTACCACAGATGAGGCCTTCCGGGCTTATGAAGCAATAGAGGAGTTAGCTAATGTGACATTTTTTCTTTCCTCATTTGTTTTCTTTGTGGAACAAGGGCTTCTGCTTCATTCAAAATTTTAACTAGCTAGGTGGAGAAAATGGAAATACTCCATTTTGCTTAGATATTCCGTCTCTAGGTTTTGTACATATGCCATGAAAATCTTACCATCAAAACAAAATTACACTTTTCCTCTTTTATGTGTTTGAGAGGGTTTTTTTTCCCCCCACATCTACCCACTTCTCTAAGCTAAACAAGCCTCCTGTTCAGATCGTGCGACTTTGTATCATGAAAGATGCTTCTTCATGGATTATGAACTTCCTTTAAGCTTCTTCCTTTTCTGTATAACACATTTCTAACCCTTTAACTCACTCTCCTGCCCCTGGAAACCCTTGTTTTGTATCTTCAGAGAAATATTCTGATTAAGAATAGGATTTTTTTCTCATTTGTTTTTATTTGTATTTGCTGACAGTAATTGTATTCTAAGGGTTTGATTCAAAGACTGTATAAGTCAATTGGATTTGGATTGCAAATCATAGAAAACAGGACTGGGAGGGATATCAAGAGATCAGCTGATCCCAACAAGACCTATTGTATCTAGTTTCTGACAGATGCTTCTCTAATCTGCTCTTAAAAATCTCTAGTCACTATTTTTACTCTTAAAATAATTTCCTAACACCCAACAGATTTCCTCTTTCTGCCCATTATTTCTTGTCCTCTCTACTCTGGACAGAGAGAACAAAGCACCTTGCTTCTTGGAAGGAATCTTCTGTTCACTTTAAGACTCTTTTCCTACCTCTTCATTTTTTCTTATTGAGGATCAACACCCCTGTTTATTCAGCTGTCCCACATGGCTTGTGTTTCTCTCATGTGAGCTCTAGCTGCTGCACATCTCTCTTTGACTTCTGGCACCCAAAAGTGGATACAGAAGTCCACCTGACTGTAGAGAGAGGTTCTGCTGCTGGGGGGAAGCCACACCAAGGGCCAGAGGTCTTGGACACGACCTGCCCAGCCTGTGCTCAGCGGACAGCCAGCACAGCATAGATGGCTTGGGGCTTTTCTCCATGGTCTACTCATAGCTACTGCCACAGATTAAAGCTTCTCTAAATTTTGCCAAAAGCAATCAGTCATGTTAAAATATTCCAGAACCCGAAGTCTGCCTGTGTGTGGGAAACTTAACCACATGCTTTATAGTGTTGGCCAAGGGAGATGCTATAGGGCTTCTGACACCTGGGAATGAGTCTGCTGATTAGATCTTTCACTGATGGAGCACAAAATACCCCTCCCCCAATGTATTTTCTGGAAGTTAGTTGTTGATATCTTGCAAATATTTTAGTGATGTCCCTTAAGCACTTCTGAGGGAATGTTCATCACCTGTTTTTCTTCAAATGACTTCAGAAAGACCAAAGGGGAGCTGACATGAGAAATCATAGGGTGAAACAGATTATTAGAAGCAAGAAAGCATCCTTCAAAATGCTGAAGTTGTATGTTCAAGAAAGAAAAGGGAGGACAAGGCTCACAAATCTTTAGGAGCCCTTTGAAGGAGTCCCCAGGCAAATGAACAAAGAGATCTGGGTGATATGGTCCTCAGAGAATTCATAAAGGCATTTGAAAAAGTGCTTCACCTAGGGGTCTTACAGGAAATAACCTCCATAAGTTTTTTGCATTGGTAGATAATTGTTTAAAAGATGGTAAACAAGGGAGAGGAATAGAGAGGTCACTTCCACACCAGAGCCATGTGCACCAGCCTGTATTGTTTAGTATTTTCATATGTGTTCTAAAAAACCAGGGTGAACAATAAGATGACAAATTTGGAGGTGACATCAGCTTATTCATATAATGAAGGCAAGGGCTGGCTGCAAAGAACTAGGAAAGTGCCTGTTCATACTGTGTCCCTGAGCAATTGAGTGGGAGATGAAATTCAGTGTGGATATAAGAGAGGAAGAGAAGTGGGGTGAAAATCTCAGCATTGCATGGATGATGATGAACATTGAATAACTCGGGGAAAAAAAGGGGTGGTTATAATATTGTGCTTGGACAGTATCACCTCAGAGCTTAGCATTTGTTAAAAAAAACCAAAACCAAAACATGCTTACTGCTAGGAGCTATAAGAAAAGTAATGCAAAACAAAAGAGGAGACACAAAAGAAGAGATGCTCTTCAGCACTTTAGACATTCATTCTTTGCCCACATCTTGAGTACTTGGTTCAGTTCCAACCCTTCTGACACAGCAGAAGTTGAAAATACATGGAAAAGGCATGATTAGAGTCAGAGAATGGCTTCATATGACAAATCATAAAATACTCTAGAATTCTTTAGCTTGGAAAAGAAATGGAGGGATAAGACAGGGTTGTAAGATGATAAATACTAGCATTGAGATGAAGAACAGGGAACGATGGTTCATTGCTTCTTCTAACACAAAGTGAAGGAGCATCTAATAAAGCTATCGATTAAGGCTTCAGAGCAAAAAAAAAAAATGTTGCTGCTTCCTGGCACACACACATACACAGGGAACTTCTTTGTGCAGGGAATTGTGGGTGTTGAAAATTTTCAAAAGTTTAGAAAATGCACAAATTAATGGGGGAAGAAAGTTTATCAAGGACTGTTATATGCAAAGATGCTATTTGTGATGCAAATTGCTAGAGGCTGGGAGGGTGTTCAGGAATTATTATTGGGCTGATTCTGTTCTCTTTTGCTGGGTATCTGCTGTTTCGGGACTGTTGGAGACAAGTCACTGGGTTTGCCTTTGGTCTGATATGATGCTCCTGCTGCTATGTTCGCTCTGTCATTCTTACAGATGTTCAGCCATTGAGGCTCTGTCTAGTTTTAGCGGTTTGTTTTCAGTGGTCAAAGCAAGTTGTCGAGTTACTCGCAAAGAAATCCAGCCAGAATAATGAGAGCTGGAAATTTCAGGACTGTAGTAATATAACCTAGAAGTAAAAGAAAAAAAAAACAACTGCTGAAAAAAACTCAGTTCTCTTCAAAGGAGTAGTAGGAGGGAAAAAAATGCACCTAAACAGTCATATATCAGAGTGGCATGTAAAATGTCCAGCTGAGGAGTGTTATTAATGAAGTGGTGAACTTTAAGTCCATGCATAACATGCCTCCAGTAGGAAGGTTCTTATTTCCAATGCCTGGGGTAATCTAGCAAAATCCAAGCCATATCCTTAATGAACAAGGTAGACTATCAATCAACACAGAGATGACACAAGGATTTCATACAAAACCAAAACCCAACATGGCCCCCCCTCCCAAAATCAAGGCCACTGCAGTACCTCCCAAGGCTGCCTGTCCTAGTCAGGCAGGCAAAGAGTCATGAATCTGCATGTGACTGTTGAAGGCAGAGCTGCTTCTAAGTAGGTGGTAGTTATTTTTAGCTACTAGTTTAAATTGTTCTGATATTGAATCTGCACCGTGCAGGGGTAACATTTTTAAAATGCAATTCTATGGTAGGTGGCAACAATCAAGCTGAATTACTGACATTGTAAGGAAATGAAAAGTCAAACTGCTGACCATGTGTATTTTATGGTATTTAATTAAAAGTAGATAACATAGTGTGAATGAACCACAAATCAGATAAAAATGGCAGTATATTCTCATATTTAACACATATTTGACTCGTGGTTGCTTGACAATTTACCAGAACAGGTCTATGATGGTCTCCAAATATGAAATCAGGAGTGTAATTAAAAATACTGCAGGGAAGAAGCAATATTCAGTTCAACCCTGAGCTACGTTAATCACAACCACAGCCGTATCACTTTCGTTCCCTTTTACAAGAACCTTTTTTTTTTTTTTTTTTTTTTTTTTTTTTTTAAAATAAAAAAAGGAAAAAAATGTCCAGGCTTTTGCTAAATCAGAATGTCAGATTTAAAGAGTCCAATGTGTGGTATGTGGGGCAGGAAGAAGAAGAGGGGAGCATAGGTAGAACACAGGATCACCAGGTTATTTGGGAGCTGCAGCTGCCTTGGTTTGGGTTTGGCCGTGACCATGCACCAGGACAGTGGCTTCTCTTCTGCTTTTGGTCCAGACTTGTGCTGTGACCTTGAGAAATTAATTGGTTGCAGCTTGTACCACAGCTCCTCCCCTCATAAGGCAGAATTGTCCTTGCTTTCTCTCCCTTGTTCCTAGGTTTGGCTAATAACTAGGAGAGTGGAGCCTTAGAATCATAGAAAGGTCTTGGTTGGAAAAGAACTTAAGGTCATCAAGTCCAACTGTTAACACCACAAGATATAAAAAAAAGAAAGGCGTTCCACAAAATTACAAAATGTTTTTAATGCCAATAATTTACAAAAAAAACTTCAATTTTTGAGTCATACATGGCCCCTTAACCCTCTGTTGGTTTCAAGCTGCCTGGGTACACACTTTGAGAGCCTCTAACCATTTGTCTAGGGTAGTACAGAGGCAGGTAACAGGCTTTACCAGCAAGGGTGAAACACAATGACTGAGCAACTCAGTCTCACCTGGGCTCTTCTGCAATAACCCAACTGTTTCATGGACATTTAACTCTATTCTTCTCTCATGCCAACCTATACGTGTGTGCTGCCCACGTGCTGCTGCCAGTCTGCAACAAGCAAGGAAAGGCAAATAATACTTGTGCTCCCACCAGCTTTTCTTCTGTTTGTTTGCCCACTGAATGTATCACAACCCAAATTCATGAGCCTTTGGTGGACACACAAGGTGGTGTTCCCCATTTCCCTGTCCCACGGGGAGGTAACTCTTTTAGCCTGGCAAAGAGGAGGTGGAAAATATGTGTATTTTCACTAAAATTTGAATAAAAGTCTCAAGTTCTTCTTTTATGTCCAGCTGAAGAGACAGTTCTTAGAGAATGAGAGTTTAGGCTTTTCTTGGTTTATGTCTGTCAGCACAGCTTTTGGCTAAAATTAAGTTAGGCTCTCCGTAAGAGGGAAAAAGGGATTTCAGGCTTCCAATGCTTACCTTTAGAATGCTCGTAGATAGTGCTTACCAACTTCTCAGCTCCGGTCTCTGCTTCTTCCTGCCTCTCCAGCTACAAAATGCTGTTTTCTGCTGTTAGAAGCCCTGGTTGATTTTCCCTACCCATTTGTATTTCTTTTTTTTTTTCACCAGAGTATGCAAACATGTTGCAGTGTGACCAACTGCAGAGGATGAAAAAATCTCTGCAGGTCAGTGTGAGGAGTTTTTCTAGGTGACTCCATCTCCTGGAAATCCTTGGGAACAAGAGAGTGATAAACAGTCAAAATTAATTAATCAACATTCAATTTGAAAAATGTAATGTTTTGCTACTTCTTGTAACTGGGCAGTTGAGTTTTGCACTTTTTTTTCATTGTATCATTGTACTACTGGGGCTTTCCTATGGCATCCAGGGATTTGTGCAAAAATGAACTGCGTTTGGGACAAGGACTAAATAACCTCCTTGCTTTTGGTGGAAGAATTTACGAAAGGATTTCCATGTTGCAATTCCCATTTCTCCCTCACTTCTGCGGGTTACAGCTGATTAGGAGAGTGTAGGATTTAAGTTTTGGTAGCAGAATACTATCGACTAAATCTCACTGCTGTTATTTTTTTACTGTCGGAAACATCAATTAACACAATTGCAGTAACACCCACTAGTCTCCACAGACATTATCATTTGGAAAAGGCTGTTGTCTCCTTCAGTTTTGTGTGGAGTTTCAGAATTTCAGAGACTCTTTTGATGAAATTTTCTTGCACTCTGTACAATATAATTCAATATTTCTTGTCCCTCTATTGCAAACCTAATTGTAGCACCATTCATTAACTTGGGAATTGGACTACTTCTTGTCTCTTTTTAGAATTGGACTTTTTTGGTTATTCTTGACTTCACTGTCTTGTAGCCTTAGTGAGTGTAATGCAGCACAATGGACTTGCAGGTAATCAATAAAAGCTTTGGAGGTCAGAGATGGTATTTGACAAACTTACACTTGTGATCAAATATTCTGCTGAAGGAAATACTGAGAGGGTTTTTTTTTGAAAGGTAAACTCAGAGTTGCCCTGGTGACCCTGAGGTTAGTATTCTGTGCTGCCACATAGAGAAGCTGGCTCTGGAGTCCCTTTTTGGGCAGAGTAAATGCTTGTTCCACAGATTGCCTGCAGCCTGTTCCTGTTGCGGTCAATGGGCTGCTTATTTTGACTTCAGTGGGGCTAAGACCTCACTCAGTTTTATGGATGTAACTGACCACTTGGCTTAGGAGCCTTGACACCCTGATCTCCCTTATCTACTTGGTGAAGAGAATAATTTATTGTTATTAAAGGGATTTTTTGAAGAAAATATCTAGGAATTACGTATTTTTAAAGAAATGGCTGGGTGCAGGTTGGATTGCAACAGGTTGCTCTCCTATGGCTTTATGTATGTGATGGGTGGGATTGACTTTAGATTAGACTCAATTGTCAAAATGTTTCCGCCAAGCACTAGCAACTAGGACAATTTGGTCTGTACCTGGAACAGAACTTCTGGTTCTGTTTTTCTGAGTGGAAACTGGCTAACGCACACCAGGCAATGCATGCTGAAATTGCCTTGTGCCATCAGTGAGGAAAATCTGGGGATTTGCTTCAAAGTTGTTTGACAACTTTGAAACAAAATGCTAAGGGTCAGTGTTTTTTTCTGTCACTGCGGGGGCACAGTGTGGTCTCGTAAAATCCAGGTGTTCTCATGTGTGTATAATGCTACCCTCGCTCTGGTACTGCTGCTGGTTTGCGGGCTGCTATATGGTAGGCAGCTGGGAGGTGCTTTTGCATGTTGAGAGCTTAGCTGAGAAGGTGTAAATTCAGTGTATTCAAGTTTTAGTTCTGTGAATGAGTGGTGCAACCACAAGGACACAGGTTCTACTGGGAGGGCAACAGGTGACTAATGAGGAAGGTACTAGAGTAGCATCCAAACATTTGACAAAGAGGCACCTCCAGGAGTAATAATAATCTCAGTGTGACTCTTGTCTGACTTTGAACAACTTCTGGTGAGGAATGATAATAGTCTGTCCACTTTTTCACAGTAGTTGGACCTCTGTGGCATCCTTCACCCCAAACGGTTCCAAGATGCAGAGAAAAGGGCTAGAAATCAGAAGGTTGTCTCCAGACCGTGTGACAGTGAAGGACTGGAGCAGAATGAGGTTGCTCAAGCTGAAGGCTGATCACAACATGGAAGCGGTAACGGTAATGGGGAAGCATGGCGTGCTAGTGACAATACAGAGCAGTAGCAGGAGATGATGCTGATAAAACTTCCCCATTCTAGAAGTTAACTCCATGGATTTTCTGAAGTCAGTTGTAGGCAATGTTGGGAAGTGATATTTGGCTGACAGCACAATGACTATATTTGTGGCATGGCATCCCAGTATGCCACTGAGCAGCTTGTCTCAGTGGAAGTAAAATGTGAGAGAAGTACATCATTTTGCACTGAAAACATTTCAAAAGGACACGAGCCAACTGAGTCATAAAACTTCTCTCTCCAGATGTTCTCCCCAGAGCTGTTAAAATAGGTGGTCTTAATATTTACTTTTTGATCTTCAGTATGCTGCTTTCCCAAAAGGCAGCAACAAAACTCGTGATTAAATGTGTTCACAGATGAGGCTTCGTGCTGGGGCAGTGGGAGTGGGGGCATCCTGGCACCTCGTTTAGTATGCTACTCCATTTCCCTCGAACAAAACAAGCAGGCTACCTGCCATACCTTGTATGCAATCTGCATACAGTAGAAGGCTTCAAAGCCCTTAAGGAAATGCATTTCAAATGTTCTTCCTGTTAGAAAGCATGTAGCCAGCACGGTCATCCCACCATGCCAGAGAAATCTGTAAAGATAGATTGGTGTAAATCAGAAAGTGATGGTTGAACTCTTGAGAGTTTTGCGATGGCACCAAGTGTCACATCCAGCAGAACACACTGTCTAATGAGTGTATACTGCACCAGGTACGAGAGCATGACAAATGGCCTCACAGGCACAACACAGGCTTCATTTATACTGTTTCCTTTCTCAGGTAGGATGGCAACTCTGTAATGTCCCAAATTTTTTTTTTGCTCTAGTGAACCTCCTCTGCTGAGAGGAGAGACAGTTGAGTGTGTTATACTTGTGTTCTTTCAGGTATAATATACAAGATCCATAATAATTCAATAATGTGAGATCTCTGCTCTAGTGTTTGTTGGAAAGTATTTACTTCTCTTTCATTGGGATAATTACGACTGCTTGTAATAAGCACAGATATAAAATCTCAATCTTTGCT
This sequence comes from Chaetura pelagica, assembly GCF_000747805.2. Lineage (NCBI taxonomy): Eukaryota > Metazoa > Chordata > Aves > Apodiformes > Apodidae > Chaetura > Chaetura pelagica. The sequence continues at coordinate 1,311,499 of NW_009952153.1, read as the reverse complement.
CTACTTTCAGAGCTGCAGACTTCAGGTGACCAGCAAGTTGAAGACAATTACTTAGTTTAAAGTCTGGAGACTTCAAAAAAGGTGTGGGGTGGTGACTCCATTTAGTAGACCATAATTTGATGCCTTTTATTCTCCAGTGCTCATAATTCCTCTCAAAGTTTTTCTTGCACAGACATTTTCTGGATTCCAGGGCAGGGCAAGCACATTTTGCAACATACCTTGTAAATCCCATCTCAAACTGCCATGGCAATGCTCCTGATGAGAACTCATGGCACCTTCCTGCTTGACCCATGGTGATGCTTGGATAAATAGCCAAAGTGGGTGAACATGTGCCAACTTTCTGGGCCTTTGTAAAATTTTCCGGCAAAAATAATGCTCCCCATGGAGGCTAGAATTAGCTGGGTTTCAGGCATCTCAGATATTTCATAGATTGAACCTGGTATGACATTTTGTGGATAACTTAACTGCTTGTGAGCTGCAGCTCTTGGAGGACAGCAGGTTCTTCCCTGGGCATTGACCTCTCAGCTGCCTTGGCTCCCTGAAATGCTACAGGAGTGGTTGGTTTTTGAGCACAGCAATGTTCAGAAATCGTAGTATCTATGACTGCCTTCTTACTTCCCTGAATCGGCTGGGATATGGCATCCTCTGTTTTCCCTGACACTGCAAACAGGTTGAAATGATAGATGAAAGGGGAGCAGGGTGGAGCTGTGAGTTAGTGCATTAGCCTTTCACTGCTGGAGACCAGGGTTCAGAGTCTTCCTTTGAACAAATGTGAAAATGGGTTTAAGAGTTTCTTTCTAAATCCTTAGTGGACTTTTAGCAATATCATAAAACCACTGCACAATTTGGAAAAGAAAAGCCCAAGACTCTGGGAAATCTGTTGCTGAATGGAGCTGAGGTAGAAGGCAGAGAGGCGTGGAGAAACATGCACAACACCTTCATTTAGGTATTTCTAATAAGCCCACGCTTGTTATACACCAAGTGCACCCACTAATTAAGGAATAAGAGGGAAAGAAGATTGTTGAAAAGCCTGACTAGTTTTTCTCTGGGAAATGCATTAGACAATCGGAAAGTACACAGTCCTATTATTCAAGTTAATTTACACTCACTCTCCTACTCCACCACAAGAATTTATGAACCTGGAAGTCCCTTAACAAAGTAAATAAACTGTAACTCAGTGTTTTGTTCTTCCAGAGACCCATTACCTGAGGGTTTGGGTGGTTTTGGTTTTTATTTGGGGTTTTGGTTTTTTTTTATCTAAAGGTGAAGAGATGATTCAGTATGTAGTGCTATGTCTCTTTTCTCAGGGGCAAACAATTCACATTACTGGAATTAGACTATTAGAATAGACTTCAAATGCACAGTGAACCTCAGGAAATAAAATCCACCAGCCTTCAGCTATAACTTGTCTTTGCATGTGTGAGGAGTCTCAGTAGAGAAGGTAGCACAGGGCTGCTGTGCTCTTTGCAAGTGGTTGAGCCTTTTCTGAGCAGCAGTGCAGCTCCCCTCCCCCAGGCCTGAGAAATTCCAAGCAACAACAGCCAGATGATTAAGCAAGTATATCTAAACTGTTCTTATGTCAGGTCCCTATTTTAATCTCCATCAAAAGATCTGAAGTGTACTCCTTAGTCCGTACAACGTATCGTCTCCTTCTGAACGTGTGAGGCACTTAAAGAAAGAAAGTTTTTTGCACTGTGCACTAGACGACCTTGATGTGATAGACTGCAGGGTTTTGTGACACTGCACACTCAGTGCTATTCAACACTTTGCCTGAAAGGGAGGAAGGAATGGATTTATTGACTTGTGACTTTGACTCAGGCCTGTGTATCAGGACTGTTATTATGTGGAATGATTAGGCTGTAGTGTCAGGGACAAGTTAAACTAGAACAACAAAGGACCTCCTTAACCTTTACCTGGACACAAGGCCATTCATAATGACTTGCATGCTTTGGAAAACTAAGTATATCTTGCAGCACTCAATACTTCTGCAGCTACATCAAATGACCAGAAATGGAAAAGATGGATTGCTGAAGGAGATGAAATGTAATTCAATTCTGCATAGTCCTGTTTA
>NW_009952153.1:1263564-1309114 GCF_000747805.2 Chaetura pelagica | reverse complement strand
AATGCCGAGTTCAGGTCCATGTCAAAAAGTGGCAAAGGCATCATCATTTTCTTCAGAGTAAAGCAGGAATTTTAAAAATGGAAGCAATAGATATCTACCCTGGAAACTTCTATTTTTTTTAGAGAACATAACAAATAATGCTGTCCCCAGAGGAGCTTTTCTCACATGAATTGTATATGAAATAATTATTAATGCTAATAATAGCTAGGTACCAGACAAGAAGAGAATGTCTTCAAAGAGCAAGGGGAGTTACTCCCACAAAGTCAGTGGTGATTGTGGGGACAATATCTGCATATCCCTGTTGTTGTGTGTGAAGAACTGAGTACCTCTTTTGTAGCTGGTGCTGCATAGGATCCCTGACGTAACAGTCCATTTGTGGTTTTACATTAGATTCAAAAGGTTGCTTCCTTTTCTTAATAGTCATTATCAAAGCCCATTACAAATGAATCAGTGAATTTTTGGGTGGCTGAGATCTTGCCCCTGCACAAGCTGATGATAATTTTGCATTGTTTTCAGGAGATGCAAAGTCAGGGATTAGTGGCTTTGCAGGGCTGAGTGCTCGTTTGGACCCTGCTGCTGGTTTGAGATTGCTTGCGCCTCGCATGCTCCTCTCCTTCCTGTCAGTGTTTATTGCTGGTGTCCAAGCGTGGCATCCCAAGCAGTTTCCCATTTGCAAAGGATGGCAAAGGTCCTTCTTCCAGGAAGTGGTGGTACAAGTCACTGTAAAAATAACTGCAGAAAGATATGAAAATAAGCAGTATATGATATGAGAGTTGAAGAAGTGATGCAGAATAAGTGTCTTAGTGGGGATATGCACAAGCATGCTGAACAAGCATGGGGAAAGAGAGGCCACTTTCTAATGAGATACATTTGATCTCTCCAGTATTGTATGAACTTCTGAACTTGGTGCTCCCAAGTGTCCTTAAGTTGCAGAGCTTGGAGAAACCATAACTACCGTCTTGTCTTTGCTCCTGTCTAGCACCAGCTCCCAAAAGCTACAAGATGAAGAGAATGCTTATTCTCTTTCGCCTTGATGTATATGATGAGTGGGAATTCCTGCTTCAAGCAAAACATACCTGCTATGTTTGAAAACAGCTGCAATATTGCATCTGACTGTTTTTTTTTTAAGTGCTCAGTGAAACACAGCATTTTAATGCAGGTACAAAACTGCTGTGCTGGCTTATATGTTTATACTGAGATTTGCCTTTGGCTTGGTTCCCCAAAAAGCACTGTCACCTCTCCTCTTCTCTGCTCTCTGTTTTCCTTCTGAGCAGTAAAAAGCCAAATGTCACCCAAAATCTTTGGTCAGCCCAGGACTGGTAAAGCCACCCCTAATAGGGGAAAAGTCAGCTCACCACCTTGCCTCCTCAGATTTCAGCTTCTTCCTCTACTGTCCTGGTTAGACAGTTTTCTGTAACCGTAAATACTTGATCTCTTTTAGCTGACTCTTTCTTTCATAGAAACATGGTGGGTTGAACCTATGGCAACTCTATTTCACTTCAGAGGTGTTTTTGTTTGTTTGTTTGTTTGTTTGTTTTCCCCTAATGAATTCAGTCAAAATTGCAGCATGTCTTGTCTTAAAAAGTGTTTACTGCATTTCATGAATGTGAGTTAATTTAACAATAACTGCATTTCCCTAGTGTTATTACAAAATAATACTAGATTTTGTGATGGCAGCATCAAGAGCTAGTCATGGGTAGGAACATCCTACACATGCTAGAAATAAAATTAACAATAGGTATGTTAAATAATCCTGGGTGAACAACATTAATAGTAGAGATAGACAAGCCAGAATAGCTGAGATTTTTTTTTAATTTTCCACTGCGTACCTGAACTCTTCAGGTCTACTAAACTAGAAGTTTCAAATAAATAATCTTTCATTTCAGGCTATGGGACATCTCACTTGTACCTGGTATCTCTCTCTAGTTACCCACACAGACTTTTTTTTTCCCCCCCCCTACTCTTGCATTATTTTTTGCTACACAGGAATTTTACTGCTCCTTTTTATTACCTCTAAATTGGTTTGTTGAAAATACTACCATCTCATGCTGTCTTTGTCTTTTGAGTTGGTTTTATGCTGGTTCTCTAACATCAGGGAAATACAAGGGTTTACTGTCTAAGCCTTTATTAACTACTCAGTCCCTTGTTTAGCCTGTGAATGACAGTGAGTTTTTCTTTGTCATTCACTTGCTGCTTTCATTTTGTCATATCAATATTGCAGTAAATTAATTAACTCCTGTTCATTTTTTTGTTCATTTAAATCAGAGGACAGGCTGCCTGGGATTTCTGTAGGAGACAAGAGGGAAGGGCACCCTTGTACTACTCCCAAATTTAGGGATACCTCAGCATGCCAATGGGTAAAATAACCTGGAGCAAATCTTGTCTCTCGTTTCCCAAGATATGGGCTTCACTTGTGAGGGCCTTCTTTTGGATTTGAAGGTGCTGTGTAGGACATCACATGTAAGGACACCTTAAGCTCCTTATGTATTACAGGTTTTCAGGAGAAGGATCTTTGTTCTTGTTGCAAGACACCAACAACTCGTATTTTGTTCAAAAAGAGTAAAGGACATTTTATCTTGAACAGCTACAATCTCCTGAAATTACAGGCATCTGAAAAGAAGGTCAAATCTAATATCACCCACAAAAGCCAACAGGGCTGTTCAAAGAGAATGAGAGGTGCAACATGTGCAAAATAACACTGTAAGAGGAAGAACTCTAGAGGAAGCTGTCAATTGATTCTTGCAGATAATGCATGGAATGGGTTGTTGTACTCAGAACTGTACAACTGCAGAATAAGGGTTTAGTGTGTGCACCAGCTATTTTTTTCTTTGTAAGTATGGAAAATGTTAAAAGTACAAACTTGCCTTAATATTTTAAAGTGAATTTTATTTTATTGATAGCTCTTCAACTGTGATGATCTTAGAAGTTTTCCAGTGCTGTAGTTGCCTTGTAAGAGAGCGTAGCCAGCAGAGAGGCAAGTTTCTTTACAGTTTTGTTACTTTTAGGATCTGTTTCCAAAAGCTAGTGGTCTCTGCAGGCACCAAAAGATCAGCAACCTCCAAATGATTTCAGACAAATCACCGTTTTGTGTCAGAAGAGGCTAGAGGGGATGTTCAGAGCAGCATATTAAATATAAAGCAGACAAAGCATCCCACACTTGCTAGGGCTGGCACATTCCTTTCTCCTGTTTCGTTCCCAGTTAAACATTGTGTGTTTGTGACTTAGACTCAAAATGCGCTGGACATACTTTTTGTTTAGAAGAGATTACAAAAGAAGCCAACAGGGTGAAGGAGAGGAAAGATGTAATCAAAGGAACTGCTGAGGGAAGGTGTAGGGAGGAGGAAAGTCAATACACATGGAGGAAGATATTGAAAAGAGCAAACATTTTTAGCAAGAAGAGAGATGCACAGGTACCGACTGTCTGGAGGTGCCTGGAGCTTCCTGAGTGGGAAAGGTGATCCCTAAACTCCTTTGCCAGCCTTAAGGGCTCCGTGGCAGCCACACTTCTGCCTGCAGGTTGAACATGCCTGAGGTAGTACTGGCTACTAAAATCCTCAAATTCTGGCATCTAGCTGTTATGAAAGTACAAGTTTAGCAGGAAGGATATGGAATTGGTTATGTGAGCGTTATACAAGCAATTACATTATCTAGTTAAAACATCAGCACACCTCTTTCCATAATAACTAAGGCTGTTGTGGCCTGGCTGTACACTGGGCACTATGGCAGCAAAAAAGGATCTCTTTAGCGCACCTTTGCTTTCTGACACCCAACATAGGACACCGAGATTATCATCATCATCAGATGGTTTGAGTTGGAAAGAACCTTAAAGATCATCTAATCCCAACCCCTCTGCATGGGCAGGGACACCTCCCACTAGATCAGGTTGCTCAGAGCCCTGTTCAACGTGACCTTGAACGCTTCCCAGAGTGGGGCTTCCAGAACTCCCCTGGAAAACTTGTTCAGTATCTTACCACCCTCACGCTAAAGAATTTCTTCCTAATGTATAATCTAAATCTCCCCTCCTCCAGTTTTCATCCATTACCCCTTGTCCTCTCACTACAGAGCCTTGTAAAAAGCCTCTTCCTTGCTTTCCTGTAGGCTCCTTTCAGGTACTGGAAGGCCACTACGAGGTCTCCCCAGAGTCTTCTTTTCTCTCCAGCCCCTTGACCTGCTGGCCACATTTCTTTCGATGTAGCCCAGGACATGGTTGACTTTCTGGGCTGCATGTGCACATTACTTCTTGTCCACCATCACCACCAAGTCCTTCTCCTCTGGACTGTCTGCGATCCATTCTCCCCCCAGCCTGTATTTGTGCTTGGGATTGTCCCGACCCAGGTGTGGGACCTTGCACTTGGCCATGTTGAATTTCATGCAGTTTGCACAAGCCCACTTCTCAAGTCTGTCAAGGACCCTCTGGATGGCATCCCTCCTTTCTTCCAGTGTGTTGTTCTCACCACACACTTTGGTGGTGTCAGCAAACTTGCTGAAGGTGCACTCAATTCCACTGGAAATGAGATGGAAGGGACCTTGAGGAAGGTCATTCTGCATAGCGCTTCATGACAAGTTTCTCTCTTGCAAGAGAAACTCCACATGGCTCTTGCCAATTTCTTCCAGAGATTCATTCTTCTTGTGGTTGGAAAGATTTTTCCTAATGTGTGACTCAAATTTTCTTTGCTGCCAGATTTTTCTTGTCCTTTTTGTCATAGGCATGGAAAACAGATTGTTCCCTTCCGCTTTGCTGCAGACTTTTATACAGTGGAAGACTGTTATCATGTCTCACCACAGACATCTCTTTAGAGCAAACAACCTCACCGTGTTCAGTCTTTCCTCACAAGTCATGGTTTGTAGACCTATGATTGTTCTTCTGACTTTCCTCTGAACTCTCTCCATTTGGGCTACACCTTTCGTGAAGCATGATGCCTGCAGGAGAGCACAGTGCCCCAGGTGAGGCCTCTCTGGCACTCAGAAAAGTGCAAGCCTCGTTTTAGGAGTCTTGCAGCCTCTACTTCTGTCTAAACGTCACGGTATGGCATTTGCCTTTTTCTCAGCTGCATGCTATTGTCAATGTACATTCAGCCTGTGATCCACAGTCCCTGGTTCTCTGGTTTCTTTTCTGAGGAGCTGCTATCCAAGCAACTGTTCCCTCTTCACTGTTTGTGTAGGTTAATGCAAGGGGTAGAGGGAGCAACACCTACTCCAGCTCCCTTTGCCCCCAAAATCCACTTAATGTAAATTGTACACTTTTCCTACTTAATATAAAGTCCACATGTTAAGGGCGTGTTAAATATCAAATGGATGGGGAGAGGTCTTTATTAAAACAACAAGGATAGAATAACATGGTAGGTATACAGCAGCAGGAAGTAGAACATAGGTTTAGGTAGTAAAACATTGGAATTTTTCTTTCATTAATGCTTCTTTGAAAATCAAAACCACTAAAGCTTCAGGAAAGCAAGTGAGAATTCTGTTATTCCTTTAGCAATTCTGGGTGATTCCTTCAAGCTGATGTTTCTCTTGCACTTTGTATTTTTTTTTTTCGGAGGTTAGGCAGACTCACTGCTTCTTTGGACTAGAGACTGCTTTCTGTGGGACACGAAGAGGTCTGTTCCTCCCTGGTGCTGGTCCATGACTGGACAATACAGGTGATGGGAGAAAAGAGCAATTATCTGGAGACTTTGGCATAAATCATTAGGGGCTCTCCAAGCAGGTCATTCCTTAGCTCTGCCTTGGTAGTTTTACTAGAACAGGTTACTTATCTCAGAATCTTCTCTAATAGTTATGGAGTATGTTTGGAAGCAGGAGATACGTCTACCTGTATTTTACTGTAAGCAGAGGCATATCTTTAGGGGGAATTTTTTTGAGTGCACTCCCCAGCCAGCGAACATGAAGGTTCAGCTTCAAGGTGCCTGATTGCAGCAATGGCTCCTACCAGGGGAGTCAGCACATCAAAATGTTTCTTCCTCTAGCAGAGTAACGGAGATCTGGTGCAGCACCTTCTAATTTTTCAAACAGCACAAAGTGCAATTCCAAATTAACCAGCACACCTCCACCTTTATTTCTCATTTTACTTAACCTCTCTGTGTCTGTTTCCCCATCTGTAAAACTGAGATAATACTTACCCACCTCACAGGGATGTTATGAACATTAATTAATTGATGTTTGTACAGAGCTTTGAATATGCAAAGCGCTATATGTGCTAAGTATTATTATTTAGTTTAAATGCAGCTGAACAGGTTTTTAAAGATGGGATACAGCTCTGTCACTGACACCAATCTATAACAATGTGGCTGATGACACAGCTTTGGGAACCAGGGAGACAGTTTTCTTATTCTGTGCCATAATTAGCCAATATCAATAACCAAAAAATAAACCAAAACCAAAACCCTTTGCAAGAATTGCATGGGTTCACCACTACAGGATCACTGCAGAAATCCCAATCCAAATACTTTACAATGGGATCAACCAGTAGTAAATGGATCATCCTCAAAAATCACCCAGCTCAGATGGGAATTTAAAGTATCTGTAGGGCTGGAAGAACACTGTAGAGGTCCTTGAAGAAAGCAGAACATTGTCTGACTTCAAAGCATGAATAAATATGAACAAAACATTGAGAGGGGGTCTTTCTGTTCAGTGGGACACCCAGCCCAGCTTTTGCAGATGTAGCTAAGAGCATCACCTGCCCCCCTGCATGTGTGTAAAAGGTCTCCAAGCCACTGCTTGTTCTGGTGTGTTAATAAGTGATGGCAGCTCCAGCAGCAAAGGGGACTGTATAGCTGGAGACACAAAAGGCTGGTTAAGAATTGATAATATGGGGTGCGTATATATGCAATGGGAGAGAGGAACTTCTTCCAAGAAATAAAAGGAGATACTCTATAATTTTTCTCTTGGCTGCAGATTTATTTGGTTTTAGTAGTTCTTATTCAAATTCATCAAGAGTAATTAATGAAAGATATAGGAAGGCCAGCACACACCTAGGATCCTCTGTTTGTAGCTTGAATTATGTTGAGCTGTTTGGTCTATTGGTTCACTACCTCAAGCCTAGTGCAGTATTGTCATCCTTTGCTTTACAACACAGTCATTATATCCCTAAACCACATTGTGATACACTGTGGCTTCTGTTTACGACTCCCGAAACTCCCACTCCATATATCACCTGCCATAAAACCCATCAAACTGCTGCTAGTAAAATGGTGCACAGTGGTCTAAGTAGGAGCCAGGCAAATTGTGTGATACCCTACTGTGGTTAATGAGAGTGAAAATGTGGTTAGGATTTTATTCAGGCGATGTTCATTTGCAGGGCCATTGTAGTGAGGTGGCAAAGAAAAGAGTCTTTTGTTAACCTGAATGACAATATATTTTCTATTGTATGAAGTAGCTGAATGCAGAGTTTGCCAAGTTTTATGTCAATTGTAAATAAGTCAAACTGTGACCTTGAATGGCTACATTTTTATTGCTCGGGGGTCTTGAAAACTAATTAATATACTGAGATGTTATAGCGACCATATGAAACCTGTTACCGGAATTTAAACCATTGCAGAGCAATTCAGGCCAGTTGTTGACAACTACAAAAATATAAAAAGTAATCTACAGTAATAGTGATCTATAGAAGTAATCCTGTGTGTCAGGAAGATTTTTTTTCTTCTTGTTTTCTGTTCAAGAGCTGTTGGAATGGATGTACCTAGGATAGAAACCTTTCCCTCTCTTTCCTTCCCCTTCCACCCTGGTTTATGGAGGAAGAAGATGTGGGCATGTGGGACCAGCAGCTGGGACCAGCTCACAGTCAAGGTAACTTGTGCCACTTTGCATAGATGTGGCTCGGGAGACCATAAGGAGACCAGAGCTCTCTCAATAGTAGGCTTTGTGTCCTCCTGGAGCAAAGAGATAGAAGTTTAATTTCACAGTCCAAAGGGAAACTGTAATTCTAGAAGATGTTTAAGCACTTAAGCAATCCTAAATATGTAAAAAAATAAAATAAAGTAAAATAAAGCCACTGAGGCCAACACAGCTTCTCACATGCTTAAAATGAAGCATGTGATGAAAATACCCCTTGTGAGTAGTGTAAAAATTCCCTGTGCTGAGCAAATGACTCTTTCTTTCATAGAAACATGGTGGGTTGAACCTATGGCAACTCTATTTCACTTCAGAGGTGTTTTTGTTTGTTTGTTTGTTTGTTTGTTTTCCCCTAATGAATTCAGTCAAAATTGCAGCATGTCTTGTCTTAAAAAGTGTTTACTGCATTTCATGAATGTGAGTTAATTTAACAATAACTGCATTTCCCTAGTGTTATTACAAAATAATACTAGATTTTGTGATGGCAGCATCAAGAGCTAGTCATGGGTAGGAACATCCTACACATGCTAGAAATAAAATTAACAATAGGTATGTTAAATAATCCTGGGTGAACAACATTAATAGTAGAGATAGACAAGCCAGAATAGCTGAGATTTTTTTTTAATTTTCCACTGCGTACCTGAACTCTTCAGGTCTACTAAACTAGAAGTTTCAAATAAATAATCTTTCATTTCAGGCTATGGGACATCTCACTTGTACCTGGTATCTCTCTCTAGTTACCCACACAGACTTTTTTTTTCCCCCCCCTACTCTTGCATTATTTTTTGCTACACAGGAATTTTACTGCTCCTTTTTATTACCTCTAAATTGGTTTGTTGAAAATACTACCATCTCATGCTGTCTTTGTCTTTTGAGTTGGTTTTATGCTGGTTCTCTAACATCAGGGAAATACAAGGGTTTACTGTCTAAGCCTTTATTAACTACTCAGTCCCTTGTTTAGCCTGTGAATGACAGTGAGTTTTTCTTTGTCATTCACTTGCTGCTTTCATTTTGTCATATCAATATTGCAGTAAATTAATTAACTCCTGTTCATTTTTTTGTTCATTTAAATCAGAGGACAGGCTGTCTGGGATTTCTGTAGGAGACAAGAGGGAAGGGCACCCTTGTACTACTCCCAAATTTAGGGATACCTCAGCATGCCAATGGGTAAAATAACCTGGAGCAAATCTTGTCTCTCGTTTCCCAAGATATGGGCTTCACTTGTGAGGGCCTTCTTTTGGATTTGAAGGTGCTGTGTAGGACATCACATGTAAGGACACCTTAAGCTCCTTATGTATTACAGGTTTTCAGGAGAAGGATCTTTGTTCTTGTTGCAAGACACCAACAACTCGTATTTTGTTCAAAAAGAGTAAAGGACATTTTATCTTGAACAGCTACAATCTCCTGAAATTACAGGCATCTGAAAAGAAGGTCAAATCTAATATCACCCACAAAAGCCAACAGGGCTGTTCAAAGAGAATGAGAGGTGCAACATGTGCAAAATAACACTGTAAGAGGAAGAACTCTAGAGGAAGCTGTCAATTGATTCTTGCAGATAATGCATGGAATGGGTTGTTGTACTCAGAACTGTACAACTGCAGAATAAGGGTTTAGTGTGTGCACCAGCTATTTTTTTCTTTGTAAGTATGGAAAATGTTAAAAGTACAAACTTGCCTTAATATTTTAAAGTGAATTTTATTTTATTGATAGCTCTTCAACTGTGATGATCTTAGAAGTTTTCCAGTGCTGTAGTTGCCTTGTAAGAGAGCGTAGCCAGCAGAGAGGCAAGTTTCTTTACAGTTTTGTTACTTTTAGGATCTGTTTCCAAAAGCTAGTGGTCTCTGCAGGCACCAAAAGATCAGCAACCTCCAAATGATTTCAGACAAATCACCGTTTTGTGTCAGAAGAGGCTAGAGGGGATGTTCAGAGCAGCATATTAAATATAAAGCAGACAAAGCATCCCACACTTGCTAGGGCTGGCACATTCCTTTCTCCTGTTTCGTTCCCAGTTAAACATTGTGTGTTTGTGACTTAGACTCAAAATGCGCTGGACATACTTTTTGTTTAGAAGAGATTACAAAAGAAGCCAACAGGGTGAAGGAGAGGAAAGATGTAATCAAAGGAACTGCTGAGGGAAGGTGTAGGGAGGAGGAAAGTCAATACACATGGAGGAAGATATTGAAAAGAGCAAACATTTTTAGCAAGAAGAGAGATGCACAGGTACCGACTGTCTGGAGGTGCCTGGAGCTTCCTGAGTGGGAAAGGTGATCCCTAAACTCCTTTGCCAGCCTTAAGGGCTCCGTGGCAGCCACACTTCTGCCTGCAGGTTGAACATGCCTGAGGTAGTACTGGCTACTAAAAAACTCAAAATCTAGCTGTTATGAAAGTACAAGTTTAGCAGGAAGGATATGGAATTGGTTATGTGAGCGTTATACAAGCAATTACATTATCTAGTTAAAACATCAGCACACCTCTTTCCATAATAACTAAGGCTGTTGTGGCCTGGCTGTACACTGGGCACTATGGCAGCAAAAAAGGATCTCTTTAGCGCACCTTTGCTTTCTGACACCCGACATAGGACACCGAGATTATCATCATCATCAGATGGTTTGAGTTGGAAAGAACCTTAAAGATCATCTAATCCCAACCCCTCTGCATGGGCAGGGACACCTCCCACTAGATCAGGTTGCTCAGAGCCCTGTTCAACGTGACCTTGAACGCTTCCCAGAGTGGGGCTTCCAGAACTCCCCTGGAAAACTTGTTCAGTATCTTACCACCCTCACGCTAAAGAATTTCTTCCTAATGTATAATCTAAATCTCCCCTCCTCCAGTTTTCATCCATTACCCCTTGTCCTCTCACTACAGAGCCTTGTAAAAAGCCTCTTCCTTGCTTTCCTGTAGGCTCCTTTCAGGTACTGGAAGGCCACTACGAGGTCTCCCCAGAGTCTTCTTTTCTCTCCAGCCCCTTGACCTGCTGGCCACATTTCTTTCGATGTAGCCCAGGACATGGTTGACTTTCTGGGCTGCATGTGCACATTACTTCTTGTCCACCATCACCACCAAGTCCTTCTCCTCTGGACTGTCTGCGATCCATTCTCCCCCCAGCCTGTATTTGTGCTTGGGATTGTCCCGACCCAGGTGTGGGACCTTGCACTTGGCCATGTTGAATTTCATGCAGTTTGCACAAGCCCACTTCTCAAGTCTGTCAAGGACCCTCTGGATGGCATCCCTCCTTTCTTCCAGTGTGTTGTTCTCACCACACACTTTGGTGGTGTCAGCAAACTTGCTGAAGGTGCACTCAATTCCACTGGAAATGAGATGGAAGGGACCTTGAGGAAGGTCATTCTGCATAGCGCTTCATGACAAGTTTCTCTCTTGCAAGAGAAACTCCACATGGCTCTTGCCAATTTCTTCCAGAGATTCATTCTTCTTGTGGTTGGAAAGATTTTTCCTAATGTGTGACTCAAATTTTCTTTGCTGCCAGATTTTTCTTGTCCTTTTTGTCATAGGCATGGAAAACAGATTGTTCCCTTCCGCTTTGCTGCAGACTTTTATACAGTGGAAGACTGTTATCATGTCTCACCACAGACATCTCTTTAGAGCAAACAACCTCACCGTGTTCAGTCTTTCCTCACAAGTCATGGTTTGTAGACCTATGATTGTTCTTCTGACTTTCCTCTGAACTCTCTCCATTTGGGCTACACCTTTCGTGAAGCATGATGCCTGCAGGAGAGCACAGTGCCCCAGGTGAGGCCTCTCTGGCACTCAGAAAAGTGCAAGCCTCGTTTTAGGAGTCTTGCAGCCTCTACTTCTGTCTAAACGTCACGGTATGGCATTTGCCTTTTTCTCAGCTGCATGCTATTGTCAATGTACATTCAGCCTGTGATCCACAGTCCCTGGTTCTCTGGTTTCTTTTCTGAGGAGCTGCTATCCAAGCAACTGTTCCCTCTTCACTGTTTGTGTAGGTTAATGCAAGGGGTAGAGGGAGCAACACCTACTCCAGCTCCCTTTGCCCCCAAAATCCACTTAATGTAAATTGTACACTTTTCCTACTTAATATAAAGTCCACATGTTAAGGGCGTGTTAAATATCAAATGGATGGGGAGAGGTCTTTATTAAAACAACAAGGATAGAATAACATGGTAGGTATACAGCAGCAGGAAGTAGAACATAGGTTTAGGTAGTAAAACATTGGAATTTTTCTTTCATTAATGCTTCTTTGAAAATCAAAACCACTAAAGCTTCAGGAAAGCAAGTGAGAATTCTGTTATTCCTTTAGCAATTCTGGGTGATTCCTTCAAGCTGATGTTTCTCTTGCACTTTGTATTTTTTTTTTTCGGAGGTTAGGCAGACTCACTGCTTCTTTGGACTAGAGACTGCTTTCTGTGGGACACGAAGAGGTCTGTTCCTCCCTGGTGCTGGTCCATGACTGGACAATACAGGTGATGGGAGAAAAGAGCAATTATCTGGAGACTTTGGCATAAATCATTAGGGGCTCTCCAAGCAGGTCATTCCTTAGCTCTGCCTTGGTAGTTTTACTAGAACAGGTTACTTATCTCAGAATCTTCTCTAATAGTTATGGAGTATGTTTGGAAGCAGGAGATACGTCTACCTGTATTTTACTGTAAGCAGAGGCATATCTTTAGGGGGAATTTTTTTGAGTGCACTCCCCAGCCAGCGAACATGAAGGTTCAGCTTCAAGGTGCCTGATTGCAGCAATGGCTCCTACCAGGGGAGTCAGCACATCAAAATGTTTCTTCCTCTAGCAGAGTAACGGAGATCTGGTGCAGCACCTTCTAATTTTTCAAACAGCACAAAGTGCAATTCCAAATTAACCAGCACACCTCCACCTTTATTTCTCATTTTACTTAACCTCTCTGTGTCTGTTTCCCCATCTGTAAAACTGAGATAATACTTACCCACCTCACAGGGATGTTATGAACATTAATTAATTGATGTTTGTACAGAGCTTTGAATATGCAAAGCGCTATATGTGCTAAGTATTATTATTTAGTTTAAATGCAGCTGAACAGGTTTTTAAAGATGGGATACAGCTCTGTCACTGACACCAATCTATAACAATGTGGCTGATGACACAGCTTTGGGAACCAGGGAGACAGTTTTCTTATTCTGTGCCATAATTAGCCAATATCAATAACCAAAAAATAAACCAAAACCAAAACCCTTTGCAAGAATTGCATGGGTTCACCACTACAGGATCACTGCAGAAATCCCAATCCAAATACTTTACAATGGGATCAACCAGTAGTAAATGGATCATCCTCAAAAATCACCCAGCTCAGATGGGAATTTAAAGTATCTGTAGGGCTGGAAGAACACTGTAGAGGTCCTTGAAGAAAGCAGAACATTGTCTGACTTCAAAGCATGAATAAATATGAACAAAACATTGAGAGGGGGTCTTTCTGTTCAGTGGGACACCCAGCCCAGCTTTTGCAGATGTAGCTAAGAGCATCACCTGCCCCCCTGCATGTGTGTAAAAGGTCTCCAAGCCACTGCTTGTTCTGGTGTGTTAATAAGTGATGGCAGCTCCAGCAGCAAAGGGGACTGTATAGCTGGAGACACAAAAGGCTGGTTAAGAATTGATAATATGGGGTGCGTATATATGCAATGGGAGAGAGGAACTTCTTCCAAGAAATAAAAGGAGATACTCTATAATTTTTCTCTTGGCTGCAGATTTATTTGGTTTTAGTAGTTCTTATTCAAATTCATCAAGAGTAATTAATGAAAGATATAGGAAGGCCAGCACACACCTAGGATCCTCTGTTTGTAGCTTGAATTATGTTGAGCTGTTTGGTCTATTGGTTCACTACCTCAAGCCTAGTGCAGTATTGTCATCCTTTGCTTTACAACACAGTCATTATATCCCTAAACCACATTGTGATACACTGTGGCTTCTGTTTACGACTCCCGAAACTCCCACTCCATATATCACCTGCCATAAAACCCATCAAACTGCTGCTAGTAAAATGGTGCACAGTGGTCTAAGTAGGAGCCAGGCAAATTGTGTGATACCCTACTGTGGTTAATGAGAGTGAAAATGTGGTTAGGATTTTATTCAGGCGATGTTCATTTGCAGGGCCATTGTAGTGAGGTGGCAAAGAAAAGAGTCTTTTGTTAACCTGAATGACAATATATTTTCTATTGTATGAAGTAGCTGAATGCAGAGTTTGCCAAGTTTTATGTCAATTGTAAATAAGTCAAACTGTGACCTTGAATGGCTACATTTTTATTGCTCGGGGGTCTTGAAAACTAATTAATATACTGAGATGTTATAGCGACCATATGAAACCTGTTACCGGAATTTAAACCATTGCAGAGCAATTCAGGCCAGTTGTTGACAACTACAAAAATATAAAAAGTAATCTACAGTAATAGTGATCTATAGAAGTAATCCTGTGTGTCAGGAAGATTTTTTTTCTTCTTGTTTTCTGTTCAAGAGCTGTTGGAATGGATGTACCTAGGATAGAAACCTTTCCCTCTCTTTCCTTCCCCTTCCACCCTGGTTTATGGAGGAAGAAGATGTGGGCATGTGGGACCAGCAGCTGGGACCAGCTCACAGTCAAGGTAACTTGTGCCACTTTGCATAGATGTGGCTCGGGAGACCATAAGGAGACCAGAGCTCTCTCAATAGTAGGCTTTGTGTCCTCCTGGAGCAAAGAGATAGAAGTTTAATTTCACAGTCCAAAGGGAAACTGTAATTCTAGAAGATGTTTAAGCACTTAAGCAATCCTAAATATGTAAAAAAATAAAATAAAGTAAAATAAAGCCACTGAGGCCAACACAGCTTCTCACATGCTTAAAATGAAGCATGTGATGAAAATACCCCTTGTGAGTAGTGTAAAAATTGTAAAAGCAATTGCCAGTTGATTAGTTTCCACAGTCGTCATCATGTTTCTGCTTGTAGTTGTCTCATTCATTAAAGTGCAATGTAGTTTTTTGTTTCTAGTTTTTTCCCACCCCTCTCTCTCTCTATTTTTAATTACAAGACCACATCTTCAGTGATATAGCTTGAAGAAAGAGGAACTGAGTTTTACTTCAGATTGAAATTTTACACACATTTTGCCTTAGGTAAAAAGTTGATTTCCTCTCCTTAGCCAAAGAAAAGTAAATTAAGGAAGGAGTGTGTAACAAAACCAAAAGTTTGTAGCTGTGTTGTGTGTTTTTTGACCGTTTCTGCTGTTGTAAAAAAAAAATTAAAAATTACATTAAATTAAAAAGGCCTATTTATAAAACAAATGTTTTGTAGGCAAAAAAGGAAACGCAGCCATAATAAAATTGTCAGCCTCAGCGGAAAGACTGTATTGTACTGGGCTTTCGAAGAAAATAAGGCTGGCTCCTTCAGAGGAAATCTGATTTCAATTTAAGAGTCTTATTGAGGAAAACAGCACCACAAAAGGGGAAATTAAACCATAAAAAAGTGCATTAAGATAATGTTAAGGATCTAACTTACTACTGCAAAAAACCAAAGCAATCTGAAGTTGCGTTGGAAATTTCATCCTTGACGCATCCTCCTGGATTAAAGTACTGCAGATGCCACTAGAAGTGGTGGGAGGGGACAGGAGCTGTGCACAAACTGCAACTAGCTGTGCTGCAGGGTGATTGAGGTTAAGAAAGAGATTATGTAAAAATTGTATCTTCTCACTTCACAGATCATCTCCATTGTGAATTCTGAGTCATAGACACTTAATCCAATGAGTTCTTAGTGCTTTTTTACCCTGTACAGGAGAACCTGTACAGCCATATCGAGGGAGCTGGATTATTTTGTGGCTCATGCACAACCAAGGAATTAGCTAATGAAGGCCCTGCTCTTACAGTCACTTCCAAAGATGCAGAGATGCTTTGATTTAAAGGAGAAGCAGTTCAGTTCAGAACTCTTGTCTATAGAGGTTAGGCTGAGAGCTTTTTCCAAAGGATTTTGTTTTTTAAAGACAGTGTGAAAATCTTTAAGAAACTAGAAGTCATGGTTATTTGATACTTTTATGGCATACAAGCGTTTACAGAATGGCTTTTTTAATGTAGGTCTAGCTATAGGTGAGTGTTGAGTGGGTTCAAGGTTATGCATATTCTATTGAAGTACAAGCTGTAGACAGGGAGGCTGCTGGTATTGATGGTCAGGTCTCTGCAAAATAATTTCTCTCCTCTTTTCTATCCTCAGGGGAGTGTGTCAGTCTGTCAGGATGGCCAGTTGGTCTGTCACAAGTTTATCTCCTTACCAAGAAGATAGATGGTACCTTTATGATGCATTTCTCTGAGTCAGAGCTGTGACAGCCCAGGGGGCTCAAAGGGGATGAAGGTGCCCTGGCTCCAGTGCAGCATTGCACTGTGTACTGTACGTGGGAAGAGCAGCGACTAATCTTCATGTTTGGTTAGCTCTACTCCTACTGATATCCCTGTGGTCCTGTTGTTTGCTCCTGGAAGTTCTTCCCCAAGCATTTTTAATTCCAGAGGAATGCTGCTTATCAGAGTTACATATGTTCGGTTTTTGAGTCTCCCAGCTGGTTTGCACTGGAGGGAAGTGTTATTTCCATTTTGTCATGAGGAAACCAAAGCATAGAGGAATTAGGTGGAGATTTTGGGCTGCTGGGTATCCCATAACTATGTGGTCTACCTTATCCATTTAGCTCAAAATGATTGCTATGACTTGGGAGATAGAAAAATGCCTCCATGAAGCGGCTGCCCAGAGGGGTTTAAGTGTTGTAGTTTCTGCCATGAAGCAGAGAAGTGGATGGTGACTTCCTAAGTTCTCTTAATACTTTTTAACTGCTTTCACTAGTGCTCTCTTTTATCCAGTTTTTAACCTTGAATGTACACGTCCTAGCTGGGTGCATCATACATATTTCATGTGGAAAAGATAATAGGTATTTTCTAAAGTGTAAAAAGGCAAGAAAGGCACCATTGCCTTGGATTTCCATATGCTTCACGCAGTAGCTAAGCTGATGTCCCATTCTGTCCTGTCCCAATGCTTTTGATTCTTAAAAACAGGGACCTGCTGCCTGTAGTCACTGTGGGGGTCAGACTCTAATGGTCGTGAGGACTCCTGGATGAGGGAGAACCGGAGAGCTTGGTAGACCATTTGTGCATCTAGAAATTGAAGGAAGTTTTGAAGAGAGCAGAAACATAAACACAGATAAATAAAACATAAACATAACCCCCTAAACTGAAACCAATTCACGCATTTACAATCATCAAAATCCCAGGTTAGGCAGATGAAAGAGATTTCAGCATGTTACAAGTCATAGCAATAATAGCCTTGGGATATTGGCTGGTCTATTCTATTATGTAAAAGTCTTGCAGCCTTGTAACAGTTCCACAGATTAAGAAGTGCAACGTTACCAGTTCTAAATATTTCTTTAAATTAAGACTTTCCACTTCTAACTCAAATCTCAGCTGAATATGATGGTCTAATAGGGTGCCCTGTTCCATCTGTGTAAATAACACAGGGAGATTTTCTCTTGTTGAAATACCTGCGTTAAAAAAAATGCAGCAATAACTTGAGACTTCAAAGGTCTAACTTCAAAAGATTTCTTGCATTCTGCTTGATGGGACAGCATCTTATGCACACATGCTTTTTCACTGCTAAATGCCTTAATAATGAGCTTGGGTTCAGAATTTGTGAATCAGAGCCAAGTAACTGTTTTATTATATTTGCTGGGAAATGAACTAGCTCTGGGTAATTAGGAAAGCAATTTTATTAGCATCTATTTCATAAAGATTGTTTTTTAATCAGAGTCAGAACTTACTAGAAATGATTCTTTTATTTTTATTGCATGGCCCTCTTGAATGGTGCAGGCTGCCATGGGTCTTAACCCACAGCAAACTCTGCACACTGAAGGCAGCAGTTTTGCTATTAATCTTTACCAATGTTACAGATCAACCCTAGGATGGTAATCCCCTAAGTAACACTGCAGAAGCTAATAATTACTGTAGTGTGCTTTACTGCCTGATGCCACCCTAAGGCTAAATTATAACTGTCCACGCATTTGTGCACTATAAAGAAGACAGGACACAAGGAGCTTGTTTGTCTCTGCATCTCAAGACATAAAAGAGGAGCCACCTCAAGGCCACAGGGAGAGCTGGAGGGTGAGTTAGAGGACAGGTGTAGGGGTACATAGGCAACACAGGGACCAGGAGAGATGATTTTGGTTTGATTTTCTACTTGGTTTGTAGTCCTCCTCTACAAGGAGGACTTGACCCTACATTAGTGATGGTGCTGGGGGAAGTTGTAGTGTGAGGAAAGACGAGCAGGACACCTCTCCTTCTGGAGCTGCTTTCATAGAAAAGGGAAATGCCACTGTACACAGCAAAGGGCAAATAACTGATGGGTTTAGTTCACTGGCCAAACTGGAAAAAAAATAATTCAGGCTTAGAATAGTTATCACAGGAAAAGCCGTAACAAAGCCTCTGTTTTTACATAGCAGAATGAAAAGTTTTGCTCTCGAAATCCTCTTTTATAATTTAATTTTGGCAAATTTCAACACACAAAAGGCTATTTCAAAATGAAAATTTAAAATGCTGCTTTTGGGGAGTGTTTTCAGGAAACATTTTGAGTTTTCTGAATGTTTTAAAGGTGTTTTCAAAGTTATTTAATGAACTATACCTGAAATTGCAATTTTTTTTTCTTTGAAATTTCGTATTTTTGGTATGAAAGAATAATGACTTCAAGACATACTTAGCTACAAATATCTGCACATCACAGCTAGCAGGTGAACCTTCCCATGACTTTTGCCTGGAGCTCTGTAGTCACTGCTGAGCAGAGAGGACTTGGCCATGACAGATCCTGGGATCATGGGATCCTGACAGATCATGGGACACATTCAGATCCTGGATGGTAATAAAGATGTATTTGAAAAATTTACATCTGCACTTGTGTCCTCATCTCAGGCAAACTCTGGGTTTGAGGCAGTTGCAAGATAAGATTTTGATTCATTCTTGTATCTGACTTTGTATCTTGTAAGAATGAGTTCATATCAGATTAGTGGTGACAAAGGTATGGGTGATAATTTAATGGAAAGACCAGATGGGTCTTTTCTGCAAAAGAAGGAATGGGCTGAACTTTCCAAGGTGCTTGATGAGGTGCCCACAGAGCCTAGCCTACTTTGTTGAAATATCAGGCATCTGAGAAAAGGCAATTACCCACCTGGCTGCCTCAACACAAGGGTTTTGCTGGGGCAGTCATAAAGTTGCTAAGTTTGGTCCAGTGTAAAGACTCTCTGAGAAGAAGAGATAGGAGGAGAGGCATCCCTTTCAGTTTGGAAGTCTGTGTAGAGAGGAGAGAAACCTCCTGAATGTGTGTTCAACCCGTTCCAGGGAAAAGCATCCAGTACCAAATGTGGAGCTTGACCTGAACCTGCTCTTGTTTTGGAGGCCTTCAGGGGGTTTGTTTCAGGCCACATCAGTATGAGATCAAGGAGAAAGTTTATATCAATTTTGAATTGCCTGAACAAAGCAAAAAGTTTTTAGGACTAAAAAGGGAGAAACATATGTTACACAGGAGAAAAACATCTTATGAGGAAGAACATGGAGAGACTGAAGTGACTAACGATGAGGTTTCTGAGACTTTGCCACAAAAATTTTATAAAAGGAGGCTCCTGAAAACCTTTCAGATGGCTGTAGAATGATTTCATTCATCAGGCAAAGAAAGAATATAAACCAGGGTATACTTTCCAACTTATTTTTTTCATTTATACTTTAGAAAGCTTCTTTCATTTGGACAAAATAATTTAAACCTCACCCACGCCTCCTGCCCCAACTATCTAGGTGTCAAACACATGCAAGAGAGAGATTCAAGCCAAAGGCTTTAGGTAGGGCTGTTTTCTGTCTTACTTATGGTCCATGGCCTTATCTGGTGGTACCTGTGGTGAGTACTCTTGAATGAAAGTGAAGGCCAAATAATTGTAAGAAAGAAGGAACAAAGACCAAGAACGTGAAAGAATGAGGGAAGTCTCTCTTCCTACAGTGCATGTAGTCAGGGCAGGTAGTGCTGCCTGCTTCTCCCAAAATTTGAGTGCTTAACTTGGTGTCCCAAATCAAGAAGTATTTTGGTTTGCATATACACACATACATACACGTATGGATGTAAAATATATATATAGACACACCCACACATGAAGAACAGCTATCAGTTTTATTCCTTCGCTTTGCAGTCATCAGTAAATTTAGCATATTCATGTGGATAGTTTAAAGAACATGTCCTGTGTTCTAAGCAGAGGGAAAATATATCCACGAGATGAGCCAGTGTGAATAAAAATAAACAGTTTGATTGCTCTTACATGTTCTTCTTTTGTGCAAGCAAAGGGAAATGCAGAAACATTGCCACATTTCATCATATAGGACAAGGAGGCCCAGGTGACACCCTGATCAGGTGTGCATGCATAATCATTTGAAAAATAATCACCCTTTTGAATAATTTCACCCCAAATCTTGCAGCTTCAACTTATTCTCTGCAAGTGACTCATAAATCTTTACCGTGAATGTGAATCAAGTTTCAGAGCCGCAGGCTCAGGAGCTTGTTGGATTTATTCAACTTTAGTCTTTATTTATAGACATAAAAGTGTATTATTGGTTGTAACATCCAAACAAAGGAAAACAGATTGTAAGCATCCATTAACATTTTCCCAAAAGGGAAATCTGGAGTTTCTCCTGGGTCTTTCAGTCTCTCCCTTGTAATATTAAGATGATGTCATAAACTCATAATTACTTTGTGATGCTCTGATGTACTCTGTAGTTGCATGTTCAGAGATGGTTATTTATTTTCTGAACAGAAAAACTGAACAATACAAACAGGTGGAAGGAAGCAGATTGATCTTTGGTGGGTTTAGGTTTGAAAGACCCCAACATTTTTATTTCACACTATTGCAGTAATTTTCTCTGATGTGCACAAGGACACAGGTGTTTTATGTAGTGTTATTAAAAACGTTTCATTAATATGCAGATATGGGATGCAAACATTTTATAAACACTTTCTAATGACTGGAGCCAAGAGCAATTTGGGGAGCAGTTATCTTTAGAAAGTGGGTCTTTACTGCTGAATCAGTTATGTAGGTTCCTATGCAGGTTCCTTCCAAGAAGGTCTCTATCTGAATTAGTGGTGGTCTTACACTTTATTATTGTAATGAGAACCCCAGGTTACAAGAAAAATATTATTGTATCCATGTGGGAAGGAGACAGGAAGAAGCCAACCCATGAATTTGGGGAACTCCAACCCTTGGCAGATGCTGGAGGGCAGTACAAGGGGCTGGGTGTGCTCCATGGAGGCGTTACTTTCCTGTGTGAGGCTTCCTAGGTACATCTGTAATTGCTCCTAGTTTGAGGCTAGAACAGACATTTGTTTCAGAGCCATGTTTATCCTGTAACATTTTTGACTTATAAAAGATCCTGATGGAGTTCTGAGTAACTTGAAATGAATAATTGATCTGGCTTTCTTTCTTGTTCTCATGGAATAGCTGTGAGCAGATTGTGATTTCCTCAGATTTATTTGTTATTCAGAAATATCTAATACATTTATTTTTAATTTTTTTTTTCCCCCACCCACTCCATTGATTAGATTTCTCAAGCATCTGAGTTTGGCTCTGAGACTCGGGGCTTTGAGTAACACGTCGGGGTTAGAGCACTATTGGAGTGTTAGAGGTCAGGGTTGTTACAACACTGGCAGTCCACAGGGTTCCCTCCTCCCTGGGACACCAGCAGGGCTGCTAAGGTTGGGACAGGACCTTCTGTATGTGTATCAGGTAGACTGGGACAATGCCTTGGAATTACCAAGGGGTTTTGCAAACCTTCCTAGGACTGGAGTTCTGGGGAATGCATTACTTGGTGCAGTCAGTGGGATAAATGCTTTCTTACTGTTGCCCAAGTCCAGAGAAAGATACAAGTGCTTCTTGTGCAAAGACGTGTAAATCCCTCTCTGTGGGAATATACATGGCTTTGCAGCTAAACTTTTCTGCATGATGGTTTGCTCAGTGAATGTGCACAGATAAAAGAAAACCCTATTCAAGAGCTGGTGAGAATATTCAGGAGCATATTTTGTTCCCAGTACTCAGTCAAAACTAATTTGATGGAAACGAGAAAAATCTCTCCCTTTCTCAGTGAGGAACATAAATATCTATTTCAACCAATTCTTTAAGGATCTAAGGTTTCTGATTGCTCATTGCTAACCATTTTAATTTCTGACCTCTTCTGCTTGACTAACTGCAGACCCATTCAATGACCCTTTAGGATTCCAGTGCTGTGATTTATGTCCCAGCCCAAATTTCTGTGAATTACTGGTGCACTGAGCCTCTGACAGTATTTGAAGCTGGCCTTTTTGTTTCCCTATGTGGCTTTCCATACTTCTCCTTTCCTGGTGCTTCATTTAGACTTGGTGGATATAATTTTAATCATTCTCTTTAGCTCCACATAGACATTCATAATACAACCCCCTGCATCTTACATGAACAGAGTAGGACTTTGTTTCAGTGCTCTCAAAATTTCCTTATGGACTTCTAGGTTGTCCATACTTTTAATTTTTGCTATGTGGTTGTTTCTTTTTTTAAGTGAGAGCCCTTACAGGGTATTGACAAGTTGTCTTTCCACATTCCTCATGAGTTAGTCTGCCTATGCAGAGAATGAGATATTTCTTGTCTTTGTACACCACTTTGGTACATGAGGATTACTTGGTTTTTTTCTTGCCATGATTCAGTGGTTCAGTGTCCTGGCCAGGCTGGGGACAGCAGATGCCAACTCAAGCTGAATATGAACTTCACTTGATGTTGTATCTTCAAACTAATGCCAAGTCTCCAAAACCAAACCTGACATGGCACGAATGGGTAGAAGGGGATGTGTGAAAGCATCAGGTTTGGTCATTTCTGACCAGGCATGTGATCTGGTAATTTCCTGGTCAGGCAGGCTCTCATGAAAAGATACTGCTGAAACAAATCTTGCTTAATTCAGCCAGTTGCTCAATGTACTGGTGGTGAAACAGCCGCCCTTCTGCACCACATCAGGCTGTTCACAAACTGCTTCTTCATGAAAGCTTTGTTAAAAACCAGGATTTCAAATTTCTTTTTCATTCCCCTTGAGCCTCTGGCGCTGTCAGCAGGCTCAGAAAGGTGGCCAGAATTTGAGGAGAAGAAGGCATAGCTTTGCTTGCCATGTGTCAGTGCCACAAGCTCCTTTCACACCAGGAAAGAAGGGTGAGGAAATTTAACTAATATTGCTGAACCTTAAATAGATTGCCCCATCCAGATTCCTTACTGACATAAGACATATTCAGGGCATGTCTTAAAGCTAAGATTGATTGCTTCAAGTTACATCTGTGTGCATACATCTCTGTTTTCTTCCTTTTCAAAGTTACCTCACTGTTTTGTTTTTGGGTTTTTTTTTCTGGTTGGTTTGGTTTTTTTCCTTTTCTTTTGATAGACCACTTTCTTTGAAAACTACTACTGTTTGGTGCTGCACTGGTGAGCCTCAATGATAAATCTGTTGTGCAGCTGTCCAGGTCTCTCCCTGAACTTGTTGCTATTTACTTGGGGTTTTCTCTCATATAACTAAAATTCTGGGATTTATTCCCCACTCCTGTCTGCAAGGTCCCAGATTTGTTAGCATTCTGGTGCAGATGAGAGCCTGTCTCTGATGGTCATTGAGAAGGGAGCTTATAAATAGCATCTAGTTTTGACTTCAGCCTGCCTGGTTCCTCACTAGACTTTTACCAAAACACTGTGTGTACAGAGCAGCTGTTTCTTCAGTGACCTGGGAGCTGGGCAATATAAATTGTTCAGATGAGAATAGCAGCGCATGTATGAGGGAATCTTTTTGTCACTATGGTGATGTGCCGACCCTATAGATGCTGTTTCACTATTAGAGATTAAAAATTCACTCAGAGATTCTGAGGTGAAATTTTGCTTCTATGTGTTCATTTAAGATTTAACCTGAAGTATTAATATAAAATTAAAAATTGTGTCCTCTTCACTGAAATCCAGTGTGGTTACAAGGTTCTAATAAATATTATGTCCTTCCATCATGCAATTAAAATTTTCCACCTCATTTCACAATGCAAAACACTCACATGTTGTCAATCATTTTGAAACATAATTTTTTGACATCATATAATTTCACTTCATTTTTTCGACAGACATCACACTGGGAAATTATATAAGAAAGGATCCTATTGTATCTTTATTTTTCCACCAAATTTCACCTTCAGATACAGTCATTTGTGTACATTTCAGTAATTCTGACAATAAACTTTCAAGGAGAAACGAATGGCATCTACATATAGCCTGAGATCAGCATATGGAGTTTGCTGCTCTTCAGAGACTGTGGCTCCGGCACAGGCACCTGCTTAGGAACTGCTGGTGTAGCCACGGGAAGTTTACAAGTCTTGATGCACGAAGTGAAAAGGTTGCTGCTTGAAACAGATACCACCTGGGAGGAAGAGAGGGAAACATATGCATATTTTTGAACTTTCCTGTGTTTAACAGTTAGCAGACACTAATGAATTGCCAAACAGTCCTGATTTAAAACCTAGTAGTCAAAAGCAAGGCTACCTGCTGCTTGTCAGGTAGTCCACCTGTTCCAGAAACCAAAGTGCCCCTGCCCTGTGCCAAGAGAAAAGCTGCTGCTGCTTCAAACCTCTGCTCTGGTGTGTGTGTGTGGCTCATTGCACTGTTTCATATCATGTGAGTCAGAAATTCAGCATGAGATAGAATATCTCAGGCTTATTATATAGGTCTGGTATTAAGCAACAGATTTCGATCATAGTTGTATGTAAATGTTGGGGAAATACAGCCTGCAGAGTGGAATTTGAAATTTGTGACTGGTCAGAGATAGGCTGGCTAAGGAAGAGAGGAATAAACCAGGTATGGAAAAAGCCAGAATACAACTTTTGACTCTAGCTGGGTTAGCTTTCAGGCATCCTCTCCTCATCTGCGACAACCTTGGAAATTCAACCTTGGACCAAAACTCTCCTTACTGTCTCTCAGAGGGCTCAGCTAGTAATGGCAGTGCATTGTTGGATAATGGCTGAATCTCCTCCATCCTAGTAGATATAGATGTTATGATAGGGATGTTGCTTCCAGGCGAGGTGATTCCGATCTGTTCAGCTAAAGATCTACTGGGTCACACAACCAAGTAGCTGCTATTCTGCTACGAGAATGTGTAACCAGAGCTGCTGACCTACTAGTAAACCCATTGCAGCAGGGAACTGTTGAGAAGCCATGACGTTTGACTGGATGAACCATTTTGCTTTTAAAGTGATTAAGGCTAATTATATGGTATGTGTCTGATAGTTTGGCCATGACCAAGGGTTTTGCTGACAGAATTATTTCCAGGCATCACCTACAGTTGCACAAACCCAGTAAATTAAAGGGGCTCAGTTCTTGTTTTGTTTTCCCCCCAAAAAATAGCTGATACTTTGATGCAACCAGGAAGAGCAGTGAACAGTGCTGGAAACCAGTCATCTAATACACAGTGTGCCAGTAGAAGAGACAACTGCCTGGCATGCTAGTTTCTGGAAGAGCATGATGTTCCAGTAAAGCCTTGGTGGTCTTTGTTCAGGGGCAGGCATGGCTGGTGGAGATCATCACTAAGGTTGTGATGGTATACGGAATAATCACATGACAAAAAATAAACTAGCAAAGCTTATTGTCAGGAACACCTTGGCAGAGGGTAGGCTGCTGTGGTGGGGGGAAAGAAGGTGTCTTTTAGGGCAGCTGTGATTAAAAAAGAGGAAAACCCCACACCACCAACCCAGTGGGGTAAGTTGGTAGTGATGGATACTGGAGAGCAGGGGCGTGGTGCTGTAGTTTCCGTCATCACTCAAGGTGGCCCTGTGAGAATCAGTGATGATCTGGTGGTGGAAGCGCAGGGCAGGCAAGCGAGCAGAAAATAATGAAAGAGAGAAGGTTGTTACCAACACTTCCTTCCTTCCTCAAGCTGCAGCATAGCTTGGGGCTCAGAGTCAACAGAAGTTACTGCAGCATGAAAAGCTTCTGCCCGTCAGCAAAGCTGTACCGCCCATTAGTGTACATCCTCTCAGCCTGCAACAGTTACAAAGCAAAATGAGTTAGCTTATTTTTCTTTTTCTTTGAGGCAGAGATGCAGGGAAGTGAATGTTCTCGTGTATTTTCTCCTGGCCTGATCCTGAAATCACTGGGATGTGCACTATAAAAGTTTGTGAAAAATTACTGTAATGAATAACACAATGGAGCTTTCAAGGGATCTCTTCTGAGTTCAACACAAAATGTGCTTTCCTCAAATTGGGGCAGGGCTCCTGATCTCCTTACAAAGCCACCCCCCACCTGAGCACACTCCCAGGGCACAAGCAGCATCTGGGCAGCCAGGTTCTGGTGCACTAGCTCAGGGAGAGGGCTGTTAATTCAGAGATATGTCCTTCAAAGCAGGGAAATGATGAGGTAAGAAATCTTTCTGTATTTTTAATATATATATATGTATGTGTACACACATATAAATATATATGAGATTATTCAAATGCAGCTCGAATATATTTTGTCTAATCCACACAGAGTTTTATCAATATTTCTTTGTTTATTCTTTTTCATGCCAGCTGCTTTCTTTATATATTTCCATTTTGTACATTTTTCAGAGTGATTGGATCATGTTGCACACACTTCTATTGAAATATTAAGTGTTTGCAATCCCTATTCACAGGCACCAGCTCTGTTGTTATGATCCATCATTTCAAAATCCACATATTTGAAAAAAGAGAGCTTAGCTAGCCCTTGAGTAGCAGAGAGCATTAGACCCAAGGAGTATCATTTGTCTTGTCAATAATCTATGGGTTAACACCACCAAATTTTTTTGTTTCTTTGGCATATCTTCAGTGTATATTTTTGAAGGGAATGAGCATGTGGAAACCTCAGCAAGGTGAGGTCTAATGAAGTCTAGGTTTATACTGATGTGAGTAGGGAAATAAAGAACTTCTAATTTGTGCCTGTCTCCTGGGAATCTCATGATGGTTACAGTTTGGGTATTGCTGATTCCTGTTAATGGTCAGGATGTGAGAAATGAACATCATGATGGGCAAGGCTTCTTGCCACCTCTCCTAGGGGCCAGGGCAGCTTGCCAGTGTTATCTGGGGGAAAAAAACTCATCCTGTGCTTAAGTGTTATTACCAGCCAACCTGCACAATGATTCCTCCTTGTCCATTGCTCAAATATGACGTTTTTCAGTAAAAAGGCTATTTCCTTCACTTTCCACATCCTAGTGGGACATGTGAAGGTGGAGAAGTGGTGGATAGGATGTCAGACAGGTGCAGCATCTGTAGGACCCATGCAAGAAGAACACCCAATCTGATTTGTGAGCATCTAAAATAATGACAGGCCCAGTGACGGCAGGGACCTGAGTGCTGGCTGTTGTCTAATAACGTCCGCAGCAGACTATGGAGATGGTGAGTATTAGCTGTGAACATCTACACTGCTTCTGGTTCCATCTGAAGTGCCATAATGTCTATCACTCTAAGGGGAAGTTTCATGCCCCTATTGGCTTTAGCATCACAGCTAAAGCATAGAAGTGTGGTGAACCCCACTGATGTTATGCCAGTGCCTTTCTGGCCAGGCCAGTGCAGAACAGGCCAACCCTCCCACTGCCAAAATCTGGCTCTGCAACCAGTCCATTTTGCTTTTTCATGGCAGAGCCCTTGGAGGACACGAGGGCTATGTGGTGTGGCTGCAGCACGGGAGTAGGGATGGTCGCCAGACAGGCCCCAGGTGCCATTCATCACTGGTGATGGGCCGTGCCATGGTGTTGTCACCTAGCAACAGCCTGTCCATCACAGACAGGACCCTGGGTTTTATGTATTTTTTTATTTAACCTTAAAATAAGACAATAATTTGGAAATTTGCATTTTTATTTTAACAAATGAGAATATTGTGGTGTTGGGGTTGAAATTCGAAGCCGGAGATGTTTTTGCTCTGAGTCCCCGTGACTCGAAGCACTGGAGCAGTGGCTGCCTTCCTGAGATGGAGCAATCCATTTTGTGTGTACCAGGGTTTAAAGTTGAGCCTGACATTGCGCCATTGCCTACCTTGTTTTTTCTTTTTCTTCCCCCCCACGTCCCAAACATGCTATCAAAAATAGTATAGTTGAATTACAGGGGGGCTTTTAAAATGTAACTTCTACTTTTGAATCTGAACTTTCAGGTCTAGTATTTTTTTAATCAGAGGGAAGAAAAGGCAAAGGAGTATATAAGCTCAAGTTATTCCTTTCCTACTCTTTTAAAACACCTTTAAGATTGCAGAAGTCTTCTGAACTCTATGTTGGCAATGTGGTGCAGCAACTCATTGCAAAATATGATAGTTCATTTTCACTGATTGAATTTACTGATTGTTAATGTCTATAAAAGTCTTATGTACTTTTGAAGTAATTTCTTTCTAAAGGATTTATAGGAAAGACTATTTAAATGTCATAGTGTTTTCTCTGTTGTTATGACAGTAGTATTGAGTAAATAGTTTAATTTCAGTGCCTTAGTTAAAAAAAATCTATAAAGACCGCCACATAAATAGTTTGCTTTTTTATTTCTATATTTAGCTCCTTCCACAGAGACTGGAGTTGAAAATTGGTTAGTACCTAAGACATGAATTCTGTTAAATATTAAAGAGATCTCATCAATGATTTTATTAGTCTCAGTGCTCAGTGAAGGCCACATTGACATCTGAAGTCTAATAATTTTTTTTATATATTTAAAGCTTCGTACTGCACCTTTAAATATTGAACAATATTGAAAATTATAGAAGTACTTTTTTGTATATTAGCTTTAGGCAGAACTGTTGTATGATTTCCACTCCTTTCATGACATTGTAATGATGTTACCACATACAACTTTATCTTGCATGAAAAGGTGAAGTCATGAGTGATTTCTCCAATTTAAAAGCACTCAACCCTCACAGTGCTCGAAATGAATATTTTGCATATATTCATGCAACAATGATTCAATTTAAGATTTCTATTTTCAAACATTGCTTGAAACCTTCGGTATGTTAGTAGTAAAATTGCCAAAATGTGTAATAAGATTTATTATAGATGAGTAGCATTTTATTTAGTATTTCATGTTAACACGCTTTTAGGGTTACCCTGGTTTAGCAGAAGAATTCATCTTTCTTTTCTAATCAGAACTAACATTTTATTGTATTATTAAGATACACGTACACTGCAATTGCATATCACTGGAGTAGCAGAGTTTTCTCCACCTGGCAAACCTGTGCCTGGTTGATGCATGGCATCTGCCTTCTGCACTCCAACCCCACCACCCCTTGGTACCATACCCACTGCCCATTGCCTATGTTTTATTTTTAGCTTTTTTCTCCTAAGGGACTGTCTTTATCTCTGTGCTGCCACACAACCCAGATGTCTCTGCCACAGAAGCAGAAGCTTTGGCTGGGGCTCTTGGTCCGGTGACCGAAACACAAACCCCTTTGGTGGCCAAGGTTGTTGTGAAGCTTCTCTTTTAGCTTAACCTTTGCCATCTGCTCATTGCACTATTTGCTGTGGAACCAACAGGAGCCCCCATTCCTCTGAACATTCTGTTGGGGCAAGTATGTTGATGCATTTTGCAAAATGCCTCTCATGCTGAGGGCACCCTGGATGGATTTCCCAGCATTGCAGATGGAGCTGTGTTGCCATGCTGAGGCGGTATGGACTCTGTGTCAGTCAACAGGAGATAAAGCAGTAGAGCAGACCCTTCATCTAAATTTTCAAACATTGCCTGAAACCTTTAGTACATTAGTAGTAAAACTGCCAAAATGTGTAAAAAGATGTATTATCAATGGGTAGCATTTTATTTAGTATTTCATAACCTAAAGCAATCAGTGTTTTGTTTCTGCTCCCTCGCTGCCTTTTTTGTGGTCTGGGGCAGGTTACATCCCAGCTGAAGCGGCAGCATCGTGCTTATATGAGCCTGATATTTTCATTACTTTGAAAATTAAATTTTCATTACATTTGGTGATTAAGGAGTGGTAAGAGCAGGCTTGAAAATTTCCTGGCATTTTTATCCTTTGACCAAAGTCCCAATCCTGGTGCCTTTTTTTGCCTCCGGTAATTTCTTCATGCTTAGTGTCAGTGCAGCCACTTGCAGAATGAAACAGCCCATCCTGCAGGTAAGGGGCCCATCCTGTGGGGAAAAACACTATTAAAATGTAAGTGTGAGGGATGTGCAGTGGTGAGCTGCTGTGCTGCAATGATAAATATATTTACGTCTTTTAAAAGTTGTAACTCAGCGTGAACAAGCTGATGTCCCCCTCCCCCTTTCACATTCACGTAGGATTAGCAAACAGAAAGAGATGATCTGCTATTAGGAGAGATTTCTCTTTGACTGGGGAGCTGGAAATGATAGTAAAAGTGGCTTTCATAGATGAAAATAATTGTACACTTTTGGTATTATTATTTTTGGCAAGGAGCTAGCGTTTCAGCTTTCCAGCGTATTACATCATTACATTGTATAATGCATCATAATGATAGAGTGAATGGAAATGAAGAAATGCCAGCTTCTGTTGCAAGTTTAAAGACAGACACACATTTTCAGCTGGGAAAGCTGCTGTTCAGCTAAGTGTTTTCCTAGATGAAACAAAGCTGCAATCCCACTTGGCATTCGCATTAATTGTGGACTTGCCAACAGGCCAGTTTCACTGGTGTATAAATTAGTGGAGAATTATTCAACTCATCTCAATAACTAAGAGAATATCCTCATAAAGCTTGCTGAGCTGTAAGACACTCCCCCTCCCCCTCCACTTTCCAGGGTATTTTGCACCCTATACTTAGAAAAATCACAGAATTTGCATGCTGTTCCTTGTCTACCTACTGATTTCAACTAAAATGATCTCATATTCCTTTAGGTTTGTGAGCAGAATGCAATTTTTAGATTAAACACAAGAGGGTGACAAGTGTTTAGGAGTCTCAGCAAAGCAAACTTGCAAAAAAGACTAGTTCATTTACATTTCCACAAATTGTACTCATCAGGCTAGTGGAAGGCTGTACAAGTAATTTATCTTCTACCTTTGAAAGTGATTTAATAAAGATAAAACTGCTCAAAATAAATATACAAAATGCACACATTACTCAAATAAACGATAAAAAAAAAAAAAAAGCGCCCATACAAAGAAAAGCATCAAATATACTCATAGCCCAGCAGAGCAATGTGGTGACTATCTGCATAAAATTGAAAGTTTGTATTGATCAGAAACTATCCCAAATTAAGAGGGAATTTTCTGGTTTGTTGTTTGAGTTTGGAATTTGGGTGTTCTAGGGTTTTGTTGTTTGTTTTTTTTTTTTTCCTTTTGAAATTCAGCTTAAAATTTGAAGTACAAGTGCCTGTGAAATGTGCCTCCTTGCCAGCATCAGACGCCCAACATTTCAGTCTCTCCAGTGAAACATGAGCCCGGGAAGTGCAAACTTCCCCAAACTGTCCTGCCAAGAGGCCTTCCTGACCTAAAGGGGTGGATCACCTTTATGGTGACAGGATAATTTGATCTCTGTGCCATCTAATCCTTATTTTCTTTATGGAGGCTGCCAGCAAGGGTGCCAATTAGTGCCAATTGTGATGGTGGCTTTTGTGATGCAGACACCTGCCCACTAGGAATTGGACTGGTATCACCAACACACATATGCCGCTAAACAGCTGTCAGATGGTAATGACTTTTTGGAGTAGAAGAAAAGGGCAGAATTTAATTCTGAGGCAATTTTCTGAGAAAATTTTACAATTTTTTCACCTCTCTTTTTTTATCCCCTCTTTTTTGGTAACTGAATTCCAGGCTTCTAATGATTCAGAAAAATGTGAATTTCTAGCACCAACTTCATACTAAAACCCGTGTGGCCCAGATAAGCAAATACAGAGTGAGAAATTATATCAATAGTATTTTTTTTATTCTAAATCATATATTAAACTTGTTTTCTGAAGTTCACTCTTTATTTAGTTGACTTATCCCAGCAACAGACAAATGAAATGCTGTATTTTCTTTTCCCGCTCTTCTGAGATGTGGCCTCTGTTTTCCTGGCTAAATTAGAAGAATGGATTAAATGGAAACATCAAACAATTTCTGTAATGCCTTTTCGCTTTTTGTGAAGTGCTTTGCAGCACTTTTGCAGCTCACACCACCACAGGCACAATAGTTTCTGGTCTCTTATACTTCTGTTAAACTCTTCTAATTCGCAGTCAAATTGGTATCCTTTCTTTGAAGTTTACAATTACTTATCTATAGGTAATTATATGAGTGTGTGTATACTTGTATAAGTATATAGGCATTTGTCTATATGGACACATGCACCCTTAACTGTAAAGTTTTGTGTAATTCTGGTAATATATGGTAATATATTCTGGTATGTATATATATGTTCTGGTATACATAATTCTGGTAATAATTTTGCATAGTGCTTGGAGCACTTTAGTGGACTCGTAACAGGAGGCAGCAATTTCCGCTGTACAGTGTCAAGGTTGCATGAAACTTGTAGCTTAGGTCATGGGTCTGGTTGTGAGGTGTTGAGCATTGATCCATGTTCAGGTGGGAAGTGCAGGTAGCATCTCACAGGAAATATTTGGCACTGTGTAAGAAGGGACCCCCTGAGCTGTAAGAGTATTCCTGTACCCTTTCTAAGCCCTGAAAATAGCTGCTGAAAGCTCCCAATGCCTGATAGTCCAGCCAAAGGCCAGACACTGGCAATTAGTGTGATTTTTCAGCACTCAGACAACACATATTGCTGGTTCGGCTCTGGCAGGTGTCACACCTTGATTAGTGCAATTGCTTATTGGCATCCGCTACTAAACATGGTTCCTGCTAGATGTAAAAAGAAACAACCCTAAATAAATGCAGCCAAGGTTGGTGTGCAATGGTGAAAAATGGTCTAATGCTTTAAGGAAAATTATGACATTGCGGTTGCTGTTGACCTTTAGTAAACACAGTCAAATTTAAAGAAGGACACCATTGTAATGTATTTTTTATAATTTGTATATAATAAAGTTCTTATGAAGGTTTTCAAGTGAAATAAAACTAAGGCAAGTACATTAGGGACATTGCTTTTTATTAGCATTTGTTGCTGAGGTCTGGGCCATCATTCCTTGTCACTGTTTCCAAGGAATGTAGAGCTCTGTTGCAGCTCAAACCAACTCTCTTACTGCCTTTCTATCTCCCTTCCACTTGCTCATTCCTCAGACACTGACCAATTTTAATGGCTGTAACTGACTGTGGCCTCTGCCACAGATAGGTGAGAGTTTGCAGGTAAACTTGCAGCAGTTTCTGGGCTCGGTGAAGGACAGGTCTCTCTGTCTGCCAGGAGAGATGTGACCTATGAGAAACGTTTCTGTACTGTCACCAGAACATACTCTGAAATGTCACGGATTTGAGAGGAATGGCAACCAGGGCAACCAGCACTTACAGGTTTGGGAGAGGTAACAGCAAACCTGCAGAGGGGCAATCAGCTTTTTTATTTTGTTGATAGCTTTTCTGCATCATTCTTTCTCCACCAGTTAGTTTGTTAAGGGCTTTCAAAACGTTTTCTATACATCCTGGGATTGCTGCAAGGCTTCTCAGTTAAAAAGGACAACAAAAGGACTCAGATTTTTAAAACTTCAGCACCTGTTCTGGCACTTGAGCTAAGAGTCATCTTCACAAACCCCTCCAATCCCAGCAGTTCCTTTCATTACAGAAACGGTCAGATTTTAGAAAAACTCATCAGTTTTCTTTAATGCACAAGGCACATTATTTTTGAGTATGAAAATGCTCTACACTAGTTTTCGTGATTGTTTGATGGTGAGTGAGCAGCTTTATGCCTGGGTGAGCAATGGGTAAAGTCCAGCCTGTTATTCTGTACCTTGTCCTCAAATGCAAGTTAAGAAATCCACTGAACTTAGCAGATCTCTTTACTGGGGCTCAAGTGAGAACCCCTGCCACTACTAACAGTTATTCCTTGTTAAGGTTTTAAATGATGCAAACATGTTTTAAGCAGTCCCATGGCATATCTCTCACACACCCTAACATATGTACCTCCTAATGAACATGTAACATGGTGTTTTAATATATGCTAATCTTTAAAAGAAAATGTGGTAATTCTTTGAATATCCTACTATCGTGAATTTGTATCATATTGTAATAGCATTGATCAAAATGAATTCATTTGGTATTCATGTAGATGTCACATGTACTTCCATAGGTGTTTCATTGTAAATTAGCATTTCTCAGAGGACACTTAAAATAAAGTGTTACTGAAAGTTCTCATTACACACATTGCTGAGATTAGTACATTAAGGATCATGTACTTACATAGTACTAATGCATTTCTGCCACTTAAAATGCTGCATTACCCATTTCTGATATCTAGCAAATATCTAAAGCAATTTTGAGAATTACTGACATCCTGAAGGAAGTGGTACTTTTGTGATTAAATTGGTTTTGTGTATTTCACTTTGATTTATGAAAAAAACCCGTGCCAGGTACACTTAAACAAGTTCTTATTTAAATGACTTCAGCCTCAAGTGAAACAAGAAAAAGAAAAAAAAGGAAAAGAAAAGAAAAAAAGAGAGCCACATCTAATCAGAAAAACAAGACCAAAGGTTATAAATGCTTTTGGGTCTTCAAACTTGTCTCACAAAGCCAAATTAGTGGACTCTTTAGTACAGTACGGCACAAGCTGTCTCGTTTTTACTTTCAGATCATTACTTCCTAAGAGAAAGAAAAAAAGTTTTGTGGTCTCGAGCAGATGCATTTTTGACATCTTGAATTGTCCATTACAGTTTGTTTGGTCTGAAGTTATTTTTGAAAAGATGAAATTTAAAGATGACTACAGAGCATTTTATAAATAACTGACAAAAGGTGCGTTACAGTAACAATAAA
The DNA here is from genome assembly GCF_000747805.2 of Chaetura pelagica. Classification (NCBI taxonomy): domain Eukaryota; kingdom Metazoa; phylum Chordata; class Aves; order Apodiformes; family Apodidae; genus Chaetura; species Chaetura pelagica. The sequence goes on along the minus strand of NW_009952153.1, from coordinate 1,274,459 downwards.
AGAGAGAGTATTGCTTGACTCCTGAAATGCTCTAAACCTGTCTGACAGCATTGTGGATGTCTTCTGAAACAGTTTTATATAATTGTTTAAGGGGTTTTTTGTAGCACTAATAAAAAACCTCTGAAGTTTAGCAGCAGGCCTGATCCTAGCAGAGCCCTTTGCAAAAATATGGGAACAAAGCAACATTTTGGTGTTTGTGTTGGAAGTCAAGAGCCAGATTTGTCCACAAGATGTTACAAAACCTGTTCAACTTAATACAGTCTCTTAGCAAATATTTACTTGCTCTTCTGGCTTTATCCACATGTGTTGTGGTGTGAATTGTGGGTTTCCAGCAGGCACCAGTGGGCTCTGCAGGAGGCACCATTCCCAGAGCAGAAATCACAAAGAAAATATCATATTACGGCTAAAATGCTACCCTGGTCTGTGGGAGATTTCAGTCCAGTTCTGGTGTAATGCCAGCTTGTCCACTCTGCGAGAAAGTGGAGTGGGGAGAGCAAGCTTCTTCCCTCTTGGCATCTGTCCTGGCTTGGGGTCTCAGGGGCTGGGTGTTTTTAGGATGAGCCTCCTGGAAATAGAGTAGAATGGGAGAAGATTAGAAGGAGAGACAGTATGCAGAGGAAGAGACCTCATGATCCTTGAGATCGCTCTGGTATCTCATGAAACTTTACAGCTTGCCTTGACCTTCTTCATATGTGTCCCTCCTCAGCCTTGCAGCTGATTTCCAGCTTTTCTGGATAGTCTATCAAACCTGAGATAGGACATCACCTGAGTATCAGCTCTACAATAGCGCTCAGCTGTGCCTCTTGCCTTGCTTATTTTCCCAGAAGTTTTCAGGTCTGAAAGTATTTGCCTAGTTTATAGTGTTTGCTAGATTGGTTTAAGAGTGTGCAGGATGACAAACCGCTGGGTAGAGTACGTAATCCAGAAATCCATTTCAGGTTAGAGCCATAATTAGCTAATGTAAGATAATAAATAGCTAATAAAATCACATGAAAAATATGATAGGACTGTAAAGCCTGTTTTTATAATCCTGCTCCTCCCCTTTTCTGCCTCCTCCTCCTTCTCTTCAGTGTAACAAGGACCCTAATAGGCTTCATGTATAAGTGCCTATTTTTATTAAAGACAAGTGTAATCTTTTGTAGTCCAAATGTCCCTATCATAAATGCTAGCCCAGGAAAATATTAGGACTCATTTATTTATGAACCCGTTAATAATGAGGTGCAGTTAGGAAAAAGGCTTTCTCAGCACAAAGCCTACTGAACAAACAATGCACGCTGGGGAAAAAGAGCTGGTTAGCCTTCCTGACTTAGATAAAGCTATGTAGAAATGACAAGTGCCAGTAATTAGCAAAGCCTCTTCAACAAGATAACCCTATACATCTTTGTCTATTTCAATCACCAAAGACTCTGATTCAGTGTAAAATTAAAGCTGGGATGCCATCAATTTCTGTTAACCTCTTTATATTGTTCTGTGTTCATGCATATGTGATAGATAGTTTTTGTCATTTTATTAAATGGTGACATCTCCGTATGCATGTGACTAAAACTGTTTTCTCCTTAGCAAAGTATTTTTAATCATCTCTCCATTGCTTTTATTAACCCAGTTCTTCTAAACCATAACTGCTTTCTGCTGCAGTATCAGCCACTATTCCACAGGGAGCAAATTTTTTTTGCCCACGTCCTTTACAAGCTGCATATCAGTGATGAAGATTTTTGTGCCCTTTCTGGTATGCACGTGAGCAGATGCAGTAGCTCTGCATACATCTGCTGGTCTCCTGCAGAATGTCCTGCATTTTTAATAGACCAGGGCAAAGCTGATTGGTTACAGTGATCAATGATCACATGTAGACCTCTGGTTTCTGTGAGCATGACCTCCCCTCTCCACACTTATCTGCATAGATGGTCCTCATTTCATTTTCATACAATCATAGAACCATTCTAGTTGGAAAAGACCTTTAAGACCATCAAGTTCAACCATTAGCCTAAGTCTACCAACCATTAACCTAACTCTATTAAGTCCAGGGCTAAACCATGTCCCTCAGCACCACATCTACATGTCTGTTAAACACCTCCAGGGATAGTGATGCAACCACCTCCCCTGGGCAGCCTGTTCCAGTGTTTGATAACACATTCAGTGAAGAAGTTTCTTCCAATATCCAATCTAAACCTCCCCTCGTGCAACTGGAGGCCATTTCCTCTCATCCTATCACTTGTTACTTGGGAGAAAAGACCAACCCCCACCCCACTCCAACCTCCTTTCCAGTAGTTTTAGACAGTGATAAGGTCTCACTTCAGCCTCCCTTTCTCCAGACTTTCTTTTCTCCAGACTTCCTACCAGTTTTTGATGGTGTAGCTGCTGTTCATCTGCTTGGGACACAAACCAAAGCTTGTTGAACTTGACTCAAAGCCTTCCATTACCTTTGTGGTCCATTGTCCATGAATAAGTTCTGCATCCAAACTGCTTTTTTTCCACCTCAAATGAAAAACCCTGATTTTTTTAATTTTATTTTTATTTTTTTTTCTGCAGGCTTCCAGTATTTGTGAGATTGTGATCCCTAAATTTCCCTGTGAATTTCAGGTAGGTCAGAGAACACATTCACCTGAAGCTTTGCAGGGGAAAAAAAGTTATAAATCAACCCTGTTCCCTTGACATGGGGGTAGGTTTGCTGGTAGTGCTCACAGAGTTAGCACCAAGTGACATGAGAAGTTTCATGTGTCATTAGAGCATAACAAAAGTTGCTTCAGGCTCTGTTCTCTTACTCCATAATATCTTTTTACTTGTTTTAAGTACTCCAGCCCCTGACTTCTTGTGGTTATTAATCTTAATCTGTGCTCTTTTTAAACTTTACTGCTAGCTCTTCTTTTGCCTCAGATATGCTTTTATTCATTCTTTTCAGCAGCAATAACCTCTCATATTGGCCAAATTAGGAAATAATTGGAAATAATAGAGAATCCTTTTCCAGCACTAGAATAAAGGATTCTATATGTGCTGTTCGTGAGGGATGGCACAGAGTGTAAATACCAAAATAGAGGCAAACAGGCAGAGAAGTGAAGTAGTCTGTCTGGCTCTCGCTCTGCATTTTTTCCTGGCTTGAAGGTCTTGGTGTTCATTGACAATTTGTCAGCTGTCGTGGAGGTGTGTCATGCATGGTGGTTTGCAGAGAAGGAAGAGAAAAGTAAGAGCTGATGTTGCAGGTCAGCTCATGCCAGTCCCTGCAGGGACTGCAGGTTGTGGAGGAAAACCTGTGCAGGGTCTTTTAGTCTTCTGTGGTTGAAAAAGTTGTATGATTCAAATGAAGTCACTTGGGTTTTTTAAATTGAAACATCTGATCTATCTTGCTTTTATTTATGTGGCCATGGTAGCCATGACTTATTTCTGTTCAGTGAGTAGGGATAAACTTTGCCAATTCTGGGAATTCTACCCTGCTTTTCCTGTGCATTGTTTCAGTTTTGGATCTTCATCCATTGCTTGGAAACTCCTAGTTGTCCAGTTGAAAAGCTGAAACCAAGATACTCTGTCTGAGTTGGATCACAAGTCAGACATCAGAAGTGGCCAATAATCCAGCCCAGCTATTTGCAAGCCAGAAAAACTGCCTAATTTGATGTGATATTAATAATTACTTTTCAATAACAAGCATTTTGGTAGGACTTCAGGATATGCTTGTGCAATGTGAAAAACCTCTACTCTCAGGTTTCTCTCTGCTGTCATACATAGGAGTTTTCGGGATCAAAGCTCCTATAAATGTTATTCACAACAAATAATTCTATCAGTTCTTGGGAAGAAAATACAGAGAACGTTCAGGTAATGCTGCCATCTCGGCTGGGGAGCAAGAAAATACATTGACTGTAGGAGAGCAAAGCTCTCTTGGTGCTCCCATCACACTAACACTTACCTTTCTTCCTTCCAGTCAAAGTTCTCAGAGCTGCTGCTTTCCATTGTTTTTTATTATTCATTTGAATCAGAAAATATTTTTCCTCTTTAATTCAGGAAAAATTGTCCTTGCCCATCTCCTGCTGAGGAAAGAAAGTGCCAGAGCCCAGCTCCAATGAGCTCCTTCTCACTTCAAATGCAGGCTGCAATGGCTCCTTTGGAAATGTAACAGGCTATTATAGAAATACCTATTTATACAGTATTTTAAGATGCACATTATCCACCTGATAGACCATAACAGCTCACCATTACAGCCTATTGAATAAAACCTCTGCACCATTTTTTTCAGAGCAGATACTTTTTATGTGACAAATTGTGAATCTATTGCCTGAAAGTGCAAGTTGGTTGTATAGGACCATAGGTGGACACCGTTTATCTTCAACCCCCTGCAATGGAAATTTCTTGCTCTGACCCTGCCCTGTAGAATGAATTATTCTGACCAGAAAGATGCCAATAAAAAAATTAGAAGAAATCTTTGTGAATATGAAAGGAAATGTTCCAATGTTCATTTTACAGACTGTTAGATTATAAAAGAGATCATGGGGCTGGTGAGTGCAGACAAATGAGTGACACAGCCCAGGTGGAAGTCCCAAGCCATACCCGTGGTATGAGGCTCTGCCCCATCCTGCCTAACATGTCTGTGAGCTTTTAAACTTACCAGCAGTCTGAGTAAAGTGCTCTCTGTCTGCCACAGCCTTTCAGGACACACGCAGATGTCCCACATCCTCAAGGACCTGGGAGTATCCTAGCTATTTAAGGAGTTCTCCTATGCTGTTTTTTTTTTCCTCCAAGTCCTAGGCCCTTTCCTCTCTCCTGCAGAGTAATTTTCCTTTTTCCTTAGCTGGTCCCAGTACTAAAAGGGACCCCTCTATTCTGAAAACCTTTCTGCTTGGCTTTCCTGCCCAAACTTTCTATGCTTCTTTGACTCACTCCAGCTAATCCATCCTTGAACAGTTAATCTCTTCCAGAAAGTCACATTAGAAACTGCACTGCCCTCAGTGCCATTTCTCTACTTGTCCAAGGATGCTTATTTTGAATAGATAATAATAAAAATTTAACAAGCCTCCTTTATTAGCCTGGAGCTAGGCATAAGGACTCTTCCTGTCATCTCCTGTGAGTTCTAACTTAACAAGAAACAAAAGACAACAGAGAAAGCCACAAGACCCCAACTTCAAAATGAAGCTTGCAGCCGAAGACACAGTGTCCCTAGTATCAAACAGACTGAATAAGCTGCAAATAGACAAGATTCCCAACTTGTTATAAGATGAAATAGAGCCTAGCCCCTGTTGTGAAACAATTTTACATTGCAGATGTTCATGAATGCATGGAAAATGTGGTGGCTTCAAGTCTCTTTTCATTCCCTATCTTCAGGATGTCAAAACTGATTTTTTTTGAAGAAACTCTATAATAGTTACAGTTGACTCCTGAGAAGAGACTTGCATGTCTGGAACAAAAAAAAAGACTTCCAGCCAGCTAAGCAGTGATGTCTTCTTCCCTCCCACCATTCAAATTAAGCATACACAACAGAAATACCAAACAGGCCTGGGTTTTACATATCATGCCAATTCTGATCCGAAACAGTTTATTAATATAAATCACCTCCAAAAAAGGGAAAGATTTTAAAGGGAAGTGAATAGCTGCCAAGAAAACTTACAGACAGAGCCAGTGTCTAACACTAAACCTAGTGGAAATTATGTATTTCCACTCCTCATGAAGCAACACAGTGGGGAGCCAGTGCTTTGAACCAGGCATGGGACACTTGCTGTGAGTCCCCGCTAGAAAGCATATGGTTTGAGAGGAAACAGAAACACCATCCAAAAAAGCAGTGGTCTATAACCAGCAGATCTGTAAATAGTCTCAACCCATCTCTCACTTCCCCTGCAAGAGGGGACCAAATGGCCCCATCTAGTCTTTGCTGCGCCTGTCACTCACCAGGCTGTCAGTGCAAGCTCTGACCCTGCTGAGAATTCTCCTCTGCACCTCTTAAAGCAGAAGGAAATTATTTGGAGGGGCAAATGTCCCCCCATGTGTTCCCATGGTTTTCCACAATGTGAGTACCTGCTCACCCTGTTCTGCTCCAGCCCACCTTTCTCCAGGCACTTCTAGGAGGGCTTTTGTGGTGTCCAACCCACAGGATGGAGCTGACCTTGTGGTTTTCCTTCGAGCATCTTCTCCTTTACTCTTTGCTCTTGAATCATTTGTGAAGAAGGACCAAGCAGTTAAGAGGTTGTGGTTTTCTAGATTCTCTAGGTGTGTTTGGGAAAACCATTCTCACTTTAAAAATAGTTTATTTGCTTTAATTTTCATTATTTTTAGATGTTAAATTTTAGATCAGTACAGTATGTCTTAAGCTACTGTATTAGAATGCTGCTTGACTCACTTCCAAATTGAAGACCTTTTAAAAAAATTGAAGCAGTCCAATAATTTTAAATCACTCTACACTGTGCATTGCAATTTAAAATTATTGGAGTGCTTCAAATTTTTATAAGCCCTTGAATTTGGAAGTGATCAAGGTTCTGGGCATACTCAGTGTAGAGCAATTTAAAATTATAAGAGCTGTCAAATTTTTATATAAGCACTTCAGTTAGAAAAGGGATTTGGGTTCTGGGCATGTGCAAAAGGGAGCAATTTAAATTATTAAAGTGCTTCAATTTTTTTCCTAAGCACCTGATTTTGGAAGGGTTTTGGTTTGTGCAGCCTAAAATGACAACTTCCTTTGAGAGTTTCTTCTTAAAAAGAATTTCAATCTTGCAAACTAAAGTATTCTTTAAAATGTGAATTCACTGATACTTTAAAAACTAATTTGCACAGAGCTTGGTGCCCAGGACATCAATTTTTTTTTTTTTAATTTTTTTTTTTTTCCCCACTCATTTTATCCTTTCACTCTTTAGGGGTGAATTGATGGTATAGAAATAGCTGCCTCTTTTGATTTAATTTTTTTTTCTAACTGTTGCACTCACAGTGCAAAAAAAGAGTGGAAAAATGAAAAATTTGATGGGAAAAAATGTATGTTTCTTCCATGGGCTATCCTGCTTAGCCAACAGAACTTATAGAGGATGCAAAATTGAAACAATTTATTATTAATCTCATTATAATATCTCTCAACACTTGAAATGAAAGCCATCTGATAGTTGACTGAATCTGCAGGAAGGAAGTTGGTACATAGCTTTATTTGCACACACCTGCTCCATCCTGAAGTGGTTTCTGTCAGGAGCTGTGCCAGGTTTGCCATCTCAGCCCTGAATCCTGCCCCTTCCCTTTGTTTCCCAGTGCAGGGCAGGACAGCAGGAAAAGCAGGGAGGAGAAGGAAGAGGGGAGCATGCAAATCCCTTTCTCTCTTCTTTCTCTTCTTCAAACGAGGGATTTATCCTATAGGGCAAGTATCAGGATAATGAGTTAATGTATAGAGGGCATTGTGTAGGAGTCCAAGTGGAGTGGAATAGTGCAGTTAATCAAATTCCAATTTAGTATTTTCTTCCTCTTGAATGCTCCTTTCACTTGTTACCATGGAGGTGATAGGTGACCATTTGTAGTTGTTTTTTTCTTGGAAAATGAAGTTTTTTGAATAAAAGCCAGGGATCAAATAAAATAAGGGTAAAGACATGGCAGAGGTGAAATTAAAAAAACAATACATAATAACTGGTTTTAAAGCAGGAGCCAGGTTAATCATATAGTCAGGAACAAAGGGAAAAATCCTGAAAGCCTGTTGCATTTTACTTTGGAGCTTTGTGTTATTGTCCCTTCCCTTTCTTTCCCTTTTCCATTCCTTTCCCTTTCCCTTCCCTTTCCCTTCCCTCCCCCCTTTCCCCTTTCCACTTTCCTTTCCAGAAAAGTAGAAGTACAAAAATATTATTTTACTTTCCCTGCTATTAACTACATCTTCCCCTCGGGATATGAAAACTAGGGGCAGTTCGATGCCTGATTGATGAGGAATGGGAGTCCAACTGTACTTTTGCTTGGTATAAATTGTTTTGGATTATGCTTTCTTTGAATCCTTCTGGAAGTTTGTGGCAGGCACAGCATAAGCTCTGCTCAGCCACACTCCTGGGAGCACAGAGGAGCTGGGAGCAGCAGAGATGGGCTCTGTCAGGGGCTTGGCCAGAGCATGGCCAGGAGCTGTTGCATGCGGTGGTGTCACTGGTAAGAAAAGGTTCTAGGGGGAAGAGTTTGGTAGGTGTGATCTCTGTCACAGCCTTCTCTGTCTGCCCAGTGTGTGGGCATGAATTTGATTAAACAGATGCAGTGGCAGAAGAGCAATATGAGTCGGTTTGGGCTGTCCTGAAGGTGGCTGGTGGCAGGTCTGTTCAAGGATGAGCGCGTGTGCCAGGTGCACGTGCACAAGTGTGTGCAAAGGTAGGGAGGTACCGAGCTGGATGTTAACCACAGAGAAAGCTCCCAGGCCTGTTTATCTGAATTTCTGATTCTGGCACAAAACAAAGAGCGAACGGGCTATGAGCCGCCGCCTGGTATGGGCACATGTACGAGCACTGAGGCGTCCTTCAAGTTCCTGTCTCCCTGCTTCACTTCAGACGCTGCATGTTCGAAGCTCGCTTTTGGGCTGGATTCATGCTAATGTTGACAGGTTTTTTTCCCCTCCTTTGTTACATCGTGCAAACCAAATAGAAAGTGAGGTGAGCTTGTCTGAGCAGATGAAAGATGGCAAGAAATTGGTGCTTGGGGACCAGTGTCTTGGTGACATCGACTCCACAGTCCTTTTTTTCTCTCTCTCCCTGGCTTCCCCTCTCCCTCTCATTCTCTCTGAAATGGTCTGTGCCTCCAGTAATTTACATAATACTCTTCTGACACCTTTACTTTAGTCATCAATCACGGTACCTTCTCTCAGTCTATCTTTTGTCTGAGCATGTCTCTTCTTTATCAGGCCATGCACAAAAGATTAATTTCACAGTTTTTCTCCCTTCTTTCTTTCCTTGCAAGATACAAAGCTCATGAAATGACAGAAGCAAGATAATGAAAACAACAATGCAAGCAATTTTTTTTTTTTGTTCTTGCTGGTTGGATCTCAAGATACTTTTTTTAACCTCATTGTGTGCCATCTGTCTTAGAAAAGGTCTGCTCTATATTTTTTAATACAATTCTGATACTGTTCTGAAGACTACCTGGGCAAAAGAAATAAATATATATATACACACATATTTAAATCAGGCCATAGACACTGATTTAAAAACAAAACATAACAAAAAAGAATTTACTGAGTGATTAAAGCGAAGGACCCATTTCTAATGGTGGCATGGGCTACTGCACAGTGCCCATGCCCCAATTAATATTAATGATCTCTTGTGCATAGAAAATTTACGGCATTTGATTGACTCACACAACTACATTTCAAGCTGTCATATAAAGTGAAATATATGGGCCCCATGGCCTAATTTGCATATGCATATGTTCTTAATATTAATTAGTCTAATAGATCTAAGGATCTGGAGGTAATCTGAGTACTGGGAGAAGAGAAGCAAACAAACAAAACAAAACAAAATTCATTGAAAAGTGCCCTGGTATGGGTTGGTCCTACAGTCAAATAACTCTCCCCAAATGCCAAATAATTGGCATGGATTTCTCTTCCTTCCCCATGTCTCTCCCAGGACCAGCAGAATTAAAATCTTATCCCATATAATGCATTGTTTTGGCTCTGACCCTGATGCTTTTTAATTGGAAATGTTTAACATGCCAAATAGATTACAGAATTATATACAGATGAGTTGGAGCACACACTTATGGGTGTAGGTCAGGGCTACAAGATTTGCAGCCCTGTGAGGGGGCTATTTCCCAATGCACGTCTGTAATTCTCATTAATATTAATGGAAACCATGCAAGTTTGTTGGAGGAAACTTGATCTTCCCAGCTTAGCTTTGTGCTTGTGTTGCCTACAAACAAGGGTGCAGATTTCCAGAAGAAACAGCCACTTTTGGCCATCAGGTGCTGGTCTTCCCAAGTTAGTGAAAATTCACTTTTCCAGTACTCTGAGGAGTGAGGGATGCCAGATTGCGAGAGCAAGGAAGTGTTGGTGTAATCTTTTCTGTTTGTCTTTTTTGTCATGCTGAGCACAATGCTGTTGACTTCAGGTGCCTTTTTGTGGGTATGACAAGACTTGCCCAGACACCTGAGCTTTAGGCTTTGTGAAAGCTGAGGAGGACATTTGGATGATGGTGAAGAGGAGGTTGGTAGTGGCGTCTATGAACTAAGTCCTTTCAGGCCCACAAAGTGCTGGAGGAACTTAATGAGGGGAGGGAGAGATGTCCTGGTGCCCCTGCAAGGGGACAAAAAGCAGGAGGGAGGTGACTATTGCCTTGTGCAGTTGTGTAAGTGCAGTGCTATGATCCAAATGGGAAAGGAAAGCAGGCTCAGCCCTGCCTGGCCGGCTGAGAGCCCTCTGGGAGAGATAGTGGCTTAGGATATTTCTGTGCAGTATTCTGCAGGAAGGGGAGCATGAAGAAAGTGTGGGATGTGTCTGTAAGTATGGCTGTGGCTCTCTCACAGCCCGGGCAGGTGGCTGTGGGGCTATTCTTGTACTGATGGCAAGGATGAAAATCCCAAAGTCTGGAGCATAACAAAGGCTCCACCAAAACAAGGGTGTTTTGGAGCTGGAAAACTGGTTAATGCCATTCCAAACCTTGGGTTGACACAGGGGCCTCAGCCCAGGATCTGGTGCCTCACTTGCCTGAGTTTTTTTGTGGAACAAAGAAAACACCCCACATGGTTTCAGCCCATTTCCAGCCTGCAAAGCTGTAATGATTCCACAAGTTGCTGATTGCCTTTATGTGGTACCTGATACCAGGGAGGAAAGTGTCGGCTCTTGACCGGATCAGGTCTACAGTGAGTTGTTCTATAGAAAAAAATGACTTTCCAGTACAAAGGCATCACTTATATAGTGAATATATATAACAAAACCTGGAAAGCCTCTAGTCACTCATTTTAGCTGCTAAAATGCCTTTAGGCCAACATTCCTG
>NW_009952153.1:1237997-1263509 GCF_000747805.2 Chaetura pelagica | reverse complement strand
CCTGCTGTGAAAGGGGTTATGGACATGTCATATGGGGGTCATCAGTGAAAAATATACCCAACTTTTGTTATTCTTAAGTCTAAATCAAAAACCTCTTTTCACAATCCACTAAGGGACGATTTACTAGAGAGCAGAATGTGGTATCAATTATTTCTGTGGGCATCCTTTTTGTTATAAAAAGCAAAGAGGATTGCTTGAGAGTCAATAGCACAACTCCATCTCAGATTACTAAATAATGAAATGCTAAACTTGGCCTAGAGTAAGGACTATTGCTGTCTCAAAGGGACCAGAGGCTTCAATTAAATCAGAGGACAGTGTTCAATGAATGAGAAAAGGATGCTTAAGGTACGATGACATATTACCGGATTTTACATTTAATTGCAGTGCTTTGTTCTTTTAATAAAAGCACAAGAGCAGTGGATCTCCATTATGGTCATCTGGTGGCATTGTTCACTGTGGACAGTTTATTGTAATTTATTGGCTATGTTTAATCCCTCAATTTTTCATATAAATGAATTCTGTCCGCTTAATTTTATGAAATTTCTTTGCTTTAAAAAAACGCAACAACAAAAACCAAGTACAACACACCTAATAGTTATTTACACACAAAAGAGCTTTTTCACTGAAACTCTCAACATTACACACACATGCACACAAAAAACAACAACAAAAAAACCCAAAACACACCAAAAAAAGCCCCAAACCAGCCTAGTATGAAACTAGAATGAAAGCAAATGCTTCTGTTCAGAGGTATGTAATTCTGTGTCACCCAAGCAGGTATTACCACTTGCCTACCAATGTGGCTGCACAGGGGCAGTGACGGTTGGACTTGATGACCTTACAGATCTTTTCCAACCAAAATAAACTGATGATTCTAAGACTCTCAAGTGCTGTGCAACATCTGGGCTGTTGAAAGGCTGCAATCTCCCAAGACCTTGGCACAAGAATGTAACCGAGAGACATAGAGTCTTGGTTCTCACCTCTTCTCTCTGAAACATCCTTGTTCATTTAATGGGATCTAGTCTGAGTTTCCCTGTGCTTGAGCCATGCTGAAGCTCACTGTGGGCACAGGAGGCCATGTGTGTAGTGGCTTTCAGGCTTTCTGGTCCAGGAGAAAATGGTTTGAAAATCCCCTTCCCCCAGAGGTGGGTTTGAGCCTTTCTGTCAGTGCCCTGGGATAACGTACAACACATGGTGATAGTTTAGCTGGGAAACCACAGGAGCATGTGTATGTGATTATACATATGTGCATGCACATATGCATGTATGAATTTATTTATAGTTTTATGTTTGCATCTATAGTTATACCTATTTATTGTAAAATGTCAATGTATAAGTGTTTTTAAATGGCTGTCAGGCAAATAATCTCCTTTTTGACATTTTTGCTGCGACACATCAGTGCTGTGACTTGTCTCATCTGATCCTGCCAATTGTATCCCATTATATAAATGATGAGATCATCAGTGACTTTACTAACATAACTTGATGCATCATGGCAACACTGCCATTAAAGTCACCTTAGGAAGGGAGAATTTGTGAGAGCCGAAAATCTCAGATTTTTGTCTGTATTTTTAGAAGGTGTGTGTGTGTGTTTGCTCGTTTGTTTGGTTTGGAGAGCTGTTTAATATTATTTTTTCTCATATAGATATATTTTAAATTTTCTTTAAAGGGTGCTTTTGCAGAAGAGGGATTCTTCAATTCAACTGAAATACAGGGTGCATCAAGCACCTCTTCAGTGTGTGTCTGGTTTTTAGGCAAGATCCTCCCTGAAACAGGGTCACAGCGAGTGGTTCACTTGCCTGTTTAAACAGGTTAGGTGCCTTGCTTTTGTTTTTGCCTTCTTTCAGCTCGCCTCATGTCAGAGCCTGTCTGCAAATGTGGCAGTTCAGCAAGGATGGTGGGGTGAGATGACTTGCAGAAGTAACAACACAAACCAAAGAGCAACCAGCCCTGCTGAAACCACCATGGGAGGTTTCTAACTGGAGTGGTTTCTGTGCTCAGGGGAAAGTTGTGAGCTGCGTTGCCTGTTGGGGAGAAATTTCTGGATGGTTTTATCTGGAAGATTTCTTTGGTGGGTTTCTTTTCAGTGAGGGTGCAGTGCTTTTAACCACTGGCTCTATCTAATTTTTATAACATCATTTAGCCCTGTGACAGTGTAAGAGTAATGAATTCAGGAAGTGTGTGTTGAGAATCGTCCGCGCAAGAGGGTACAGGCAGTACTTAACTCCTTATTGATTGCAGCAAGCAACTGATAAAGAGGTAAGTGCCTCCTGACCAGCCCGAAAAGGTGCTGCAGGTTTAAGACACACTCAGGCATGTGAGCATTCAGGTGTGGGATTAGGACTATAACCTGCAATTGCAGCCTATTAGTGCCTGGGAATTGCTTTGGTCTTCCCAGGGCAGTCCCATTCTAGGGTGAGTGTGTCTGAGAGCTCCTCCTGGGTGGCTGTACACACAGGGCTAGGCTGTGTCTGGGTGTAGGACCACACCATACGTCCAAATACCACTTGGCATGGAGTTCTGTGCGGCCGGGGGGGGTGAACTAGAGCTGTGAAGTGGGCAGGCAGTTCACCCGACACACCATATTTGTCACAGCTTCTTCCAGGGGCTAATGCAACATGACTCCGCCATATGCATATTTGTAAATTACCATATGATGAATACAGGGCCATACTACAGCAAACCCTTCCTCTTGACAAAGTGTCGGGCCTATTCCCAGTTCTCCCTGGCCTCTGTTTTTGTTAATTTTACACAGAAGGATCAACATGCCCGGGATGCACGCGTGCATCCATCTCTCTCCCTCTCAAAGGAAATTACTGCTTTCCTGTCACCGCAGGTGATGTGAGAAGGGGAAGAAGCACACAAACTGATTTATCTGGAGCTGTCAGCTGTTTTGAGGATGTTGACTACTAAGGGTGTCAGCTCCTCCTCAGTAGTTGGCTGACTCTGAAGAAGACCTCATTCCTCATTAAAAGAGCACTGAGCTGCACTTGAAAGTGACTTTCCCACTTGTTCTCCTCTCACAAACATCACAATAACAGATTCACTGTTTAAAGTGGCATGATCTTCATGCCAGGCCCAGGCAGCTTTGTAAAATACACCTCCACAGCACTTGGTAGCATCGGTACCATCCATGCAAAATTCATTTGAGGTATAAACTAGAGACTATCATCACAGATGACAGTTATAGCAAATCAGCACGCTGTGTACAGTTTCATCCTTTATTCACATTATGTATCATAATAAACGTCGTCCTAGCAACACTGTTTGTTGAGAGTCAAACACAGTATCCCACAATGCCTTGCCATGGATGGATGTGAGAAATTGAGGCTCTAAGAGCCTGGTACAGCCTGAAAAGGAATAAATGCTTCCTATAATAGATTTAGAGGACTCTTTTCTCCTTCCACAGAAGCCTTGGGAGACGGGAAGGGAGCCTGCAGGAACAGGGGGTCCCTGCTGCATGCCGACCTGCGCAGGAGCGAAGCAGAGTGTTAGCAGCACTGGGAATGGGATCAAAATGTGCCAAGACTTGAAATCAGAAGGGCTGACGAAAAAGAGGAGGGATTATCACATGAGTAAGTTGGGTAATATTGAGGAAGAAATATTACTTAGGTACAAGGCTGTATCTTCTTTTTTAACAACTGCTTAGTGAAAAAGCAATACCAAGGTATTGGAAGTGGAAAGAAAAAGAAATCTTAATTTAAAAATACATCTTTGGTATAGAATTCCACTCTGACCTGAGAGAGATGTTTCCTGAGAGGAGTTGGGTGTGACTCATATAACATTTTGCCAGCCCCTGGGGAATGTAATCTCCTTCTGATGTCTCCATTTGCAGGAAAGGCTTAATTGCAGGTACAGCACCTGGCTCCCACACCAAAGAGCTGAGTTTGGTTTCAGACCCTTACGCTCATTTGCTCTGCGAGATGCAGTGGCCCGTTTTCTTTAATCCTTGCCCTGAGTCCTGTTAAAGCATGTGTTTTTCCTTATCTCTGGTTGCGATAGCCCTTGCTTATGTGCTCTGCGTTAGGGAGGAGCTGCTGCCTCCCCAGGGGGGCTGGCGTGGCTTCCTGTTCCCTAACACTGAATCCCTCAGGTTAGGCCAGCAGGACACTGTCCCCTGTTCCTAGTGCAAATTCAGTATTTCCACTGCTGGAGAAACCATGAGAAGAGAGGCTCCAGCTCCTGTCTGAGGTGTGTCCTCTCACAGGAGTGAGCAGGGATCATACTCCTTAATTCCTTTGCATGGTACAAAGCTTTTCCAGGATGAAACACTCTTCTCAAAAGACCCTGTTTCCACGCCCCCTACCCCTGCCCCTAGTTTTGAACAAAATTGTCACTTAAATCTTTCTCTGAGATGGAAATATCTTAATCACTAAGCTGCCAGGAACGAGGAAACATCTTGAAAATAATCCTGTTCCTGTGTTGCTAAGGTGCAGCCCATTTCTGAATGAGCATGGATTCACTTTCAAAATGAACTTGATCCAGTGTGTAGATCTGCAGTTCAAAAGTAACAGAGGCAGTGAGGCAGTGACTCACAAGTAACAAAGGAGGTAAAGTCCACCTTTCCCTGCAGATCCCTCAGGAAAGGAGGTAACATAGATCCTGTACAAATTCAGCCTCAATGCCAAGTAACAGCCTGAAACTTTAAAGTCTGGACCTCAATCCAGAAGAGAGCCCTTCCAACCTGTGGAGATGTTTATGTCATGCCTGGGATGCCATAAAATTGGATCATCAGTCATCCTTAAAATTTCTATCTGGGTCCACAACCAAAATATGTAGAAGTCTGGATCCAGAGATGGGTTTTGGGCTTTATTCTGCATAATTCATTGTCGTCAAGCAGTCCTGTAAAACAAAATAATTTATCTTGTTTTTTATAGTGCAACATTTGGTGTTATAGCTGAAAGGGCAGTAGGGGTCCTGTGAGTGGGAACTCAGAGAAGCACTAAAAAAAAAAAAAAAAAAAAAAAAGCCACTACAGTTATTACTCAGAATTTTGTACACATTTCAAGTCACTTCTCCAGGACTGATTCCGCTGCACAATAATTAAACAGAAACCCGTGCTGACTGCGATGCCCACCCTGCCTGTGGAGTGGTGCCTGGCTGATCCCATTGTCTGCACCCTGAATGCTGAGCCTACAGTTAATAATTAGTTAGCAGTGCTTGAATGAAATAGCACAACCGATTCTCTGGTACACTGGCAGAGGTGGTGGCTGAGCCAGCCAGGACTTTGTTATCTTGGCAAGGAGAAGGAGCTCTTGCTGCCATCCCACAGCCAACGGGGCAGTGCTAGGGAGCTGGCGGGGCTGGCAGCAGGCTGAGCCCAGCAAAGAGGTGCAGGCAGGAGGGGAAGGGAAGGATTTTGCCATCTTTGGGGGGAGGTGGGAGGGCAAAAAGGAAAAGGGACTATTTTTGGTAGGGAGGTTTTCCAGAGATGTCTCTCAGGTTCATATTTATTGTTTATTGCCCGTAAAACTGTGTTTCTATGCTTCACAAAGCCATCATTTCGATGTAGTCTGCCTAGCCTGAAATGATAAATGAAAGCAATGAAGGAAGAGGAAGGGTGTTCTGGTGATTAAAGCCCTGGATTTGACTGGAGAAAGTAGGTTTCAGCTCCATCTTTGCCACCAACTTTGATGTGACTTTTGACCAGTCATGTAATCTCTTTGGGCCTATGTGAGAATGGTGATGTCTCTCTCTCTGTTTTTTGTTGTCCAAGCCTTCCCATTGCAGATCCTTTTTACTATGTAAAGTGTGACCAAAATGGGATGCCACTGTAATTTAAACTCTATTCCTAGTGTTCTAACAATGTGCTCATGGATATACGGAGGGAAAATACTACAGTAATTAGAAAGGATGTGAACAATGAGAGTGTGAATGGTGGCAAACAGTGAACCTCAGAGAAATCCTTTACTGACTAGAGCAGGTTTATTTCCCTCAGTGGTGACTGAAATTAATGTGGGCTGTTATTATATGGAGATACTCTAAAACCGGAGGAAGTGTGATGGCCTCTAGATGCAGAAGGTCAGGACAGATGATCTAATAGTCCTTTTAACTTTAAAACAATGAAGGAAAATGAGGCTTTAAAAAATTGTTCTTTTACCACAGTTAGGAAATGGGAAGAGAGGATGGCAAAGCAAAACCCCAAACTCGAACTCTACCTGTCCCTGTGCCTTTGCTTATTCCTGTGCCAGTAGGTTTCCAACTAGGCCAGAGGGTTTCTGAGCCACCTCTCTAAATGGTGCCTGAAAGGCAACAAAAACCAGCCTATAGTCAGGAGGCTTTAGTTCACTATTATAGGTGATCACCTCTCCATTGGAAGTGTAATGGTCCATCAATCAAGAAATGGTTGAAACCTTCTGCTCTGGTCTTTGCCAGCAGTTAAAGACAACTCACTTCAGCCATATTTATGTGCTCATCTTGGTTTCCCATGCCTATTCCTGCTGCTGAGCAGGGCACTTCTTGCCACCATTGTTAAAGCAGCCCATGGCCCTCTTTTAATTTTCTCTTTTTCTACTTACCCTCCGATTAAACCTCCCTAAAGGGATAAATACATAAAGACCTAATTATACAGCACTATTGCATACCAGATACACAAGTGCACCTGGTCTGAGTACTGTACAGACAAAGAAACATAATCAGTCATCAGTGCTATTGTTTTTGCTGCATACATGCTCTGGGTCAAGGGCTCAGTGTGCATTTGGCAGTGGAGTGAGTTCTTTACGGGTTTGGAGGCTCTTCTCTGACCAGGAGCTCTACTTGGCCACTTGCCTTAGTATCTCCAACTGGACCTAGCTAGGGAAGGAGATCCCATGACCAACCCACAAATGCCTGTGATATTGTCTTCTCTCTTTGCAATAGTGACATTATGGTCCTGATGCAACTCTGCATCACTGTAGTGTTGTCAGGATTGATGGGCACGGAGGAGGACCTCTCCCCTCTGCAGCTATGGCCATGTAATGTGTTAGGGACTTCTCACACCAGAGGCTGCTCCAGGTTGTGGTGTTTGGCAATCCTCTGTAGATCTCCACTGTGAATTTGTCTAATCATGTTTCAAATCCATTTATATTGCTGGCCCCTGCAACATGCTGTGCAGTAAGTTGCATAATTTAGTTATTCTTTATAAAAGTGTTTCTTATGGGCTATTTTAAACCCACTGCCTTGTAATTGGGTGTGCCCTAGTCCTTGTGCTGTGAGAAATAATAACTGATTCTTTTCTATTTGCTTTCCCTATACTGTTCATAATTTTATAGACTTTATTATCTGCTCTCTGATTTTCCTCTAGCATTTTGTAGCTTGAAGGGCTACATTTTTTACAGAAGTCAGCACAATGGGAGATAAGTAGAGGATTTGGTGGGTTATTGCAGATCCTGAAATGTAGAAGAAAAATTGATCATCAGCTGAACAAAAAATGAAATTTTAGACTTTTTCTGATTAAAAAAAAAGTAAACCTCCCACCTTCAAAAGTCCAGTTTGACATTCAACATTAATTTCACAGTTTCATTTCAATGTTGAATCCTTTTGCTTTTATGGCAATTAAAGAATATCAAAGTCCAAAGCTTGAGATGTTTTTATATTGAGAGTTGCAAAATGTTTACACACTTCTCTGAAATCTTCCTCCTCAAATTGTCCATTAAGTCAAATTAAAATCTAAGACAGCAGAAATCTGCAGATTTTTCACCCAAAAGGCTTGTTTTTTTTCCAGGTATAAAGAGAAACTGGCTTGAAAAATTTAATCTAAATCACACATTTTGGACCACGTATAAAAACTCTCCCAACATGAATCCGTCAAAGATCTTGTGCCAAACAGGTTTCCCATGGATTTTGTTTTTGTGTATGCTAAACACTCCACAAAACACAGCCCATCCAGAAATGTGAATCTGAGGCATGTTTAACACTGTAGGTTCTCCCCTTGTATAACAATTATGGGAACATGCACGCTAATTGACATTGGATGCAACTCTGAATATGTGAATGGAGTTCAATGGCCATCATAATTTCTCAGTTTACTGCTTTTGGAGACATGTAGTAGCAGAGAATGAAAACACACAGGGTACTAGCACCACACTACTGGAAGATTGTTGGTTTTCCCTGCTGGTGAAGTTATGTTTGGATTTTCTCACCTTTTTGCACTTGAGTGTTTTTTTATTTATTTATGTTTTATAAGAGGAAGGAACTAATTCATCCTCTTCCCAAAGAAACACAGGCACACGCTTGTTCCCACCCGAATTTTGTCCAAGGTGAATTCCTCATTGCAGTGATTTTGAGTCCTTGGGAGAAAATGGGAGTGGGTCTGCTGGCTCCTGACGTCTACTGGAGCTGGGTTGTCTGTCTGGCCTGAGGTCCTTTTGGCGACCCAAGAGGGAAAGACCTGTTGGTGAGTGGTCTGCATTTTGTGCGGCAATGGGAGCCACAGGTGCCAGAAAGATGTCTTTTCTGCAGTGCAGATAATGTCTAAGATAGTTTTTTCGTTGACCATAATGGCACATGTTGTGAGTTCTAGCAAATCTAAGCGAGCTTTTGTTGCCTTCCTGTTATTGTAGCGTTGGGTTCAAACTTAGACTTTGTATTATGAGTCTGCCTAAAACCTGATTTTTAGTCACAAAAGGAGGAATTTATTTAAAATTAATTCAAAACCAATATATAGACTTTGCTGAAATATGCAATATCCAGTAGGAAATGCCCTATATTATATGCTGAGTTTATTTAGAGTAAATTTAGTAAGATGAATATACATTTTAATATACAAATTATATTTGTTTTTAAGCTACAGTATTCTATCTGGACTCAGCCTGCTTCCATTTTTTTAACCATTAATCTTGCTTTTTGCCCCTAATCCTCTCTTTGCTACAATGAGCTTTCACTATGTGTGTGTGGGGAGGGAAAGCTCTATTAGATTATAACGTTTTATGAGTTGTCAATGATATAATGACATTAGCCACCTGACTGAGAAGTAAAAACCTTTGTGGTGTCACATAACAGGGTAGAATGGGCTGGTAAGCCCTTGTGAAATAAACAAGGTAAAAAAAATAATATCCAAAATGTTTATTTAAATGGGTGGCCCATAACCCCTCCCTGCTTATTAGACCACAGAGGGCACATTAAATATTTTATATGTATATATATTTATGTCTCTATAATATAGAGATAGGTGCACACACACATATATGTATATATACACACACATGCACAGACACCCAAGTCTTTCAAAATCAGAAAGGTCTCAAATTTAATTGGAATGGAAAATGCTAACTAATTGGCATCCAAATTTGATTTGCTGTAGAAACCTCATATTTGTTTGAAACACAACACTGCGTCTTGGAACACAAGCCCAGTCCTTCAAAAATCATACACGAGAACTGTGGAAGAATCAATTAAAGTTGATTTGGCAGATCTGCTTTTGACAAATATAAAGAAATCTCTGATTAGGCTGAGAAGAAAAGAATCCCTCTTTCGTGCTCTCTCTATTCTCTCCCTCTTTAAAGGCAGTAGATGTCAGAAGGGGGTGGGTAGTGGTATGCAAAACACGGCCTCCATAACCAAAGTAGCCTGCAAAATTAGGTGTCAGCATGCAAAGCTTATTGATGTATGAATGCGGAAAATGAAAGCCAGCAGTAGACAGACGGGGCTAAAGGTGAGACAGCCACAGTGAAAGCAGCTGTACATCTACGTCAAGGTGTTGCTATATGAGCCGGCTTTTTTCTGGAGGGCCACAGCCTAACAAGCTGTGCCTGGCCATAAAATGATGAAACAATACAATGTAGGCACACACTGTGTGAATACCAAATAAATTGACTCGGACCCCCCCACTCTACCCTCCCTTCTTCAAAGTAGGTCTGTATATTCATTAATAAATTCATATTCTGAGTTTTCAATAAAAGAAGAGAATGCAGTGTAAACTGGAGTTACTTAGTGACACCCAGCTCATTGCTTTTTATTGTTGCTTGCAGCTACGAAGCCTTCGCTGTGCACTAGTAGAATTTATTACTGTCTGTCTTCGTGGCAAGTTGGCGAAGTGAGCCTTTTGAAGAAAATTGACCCACACTTCATGAATATGATGAAAAATGCCAATAACACTACAAAGACAAAGCTCTTGACATTAGTGTGCAAAGAACTAAGAGACGGTAATGAAAGTATTGCAATTACAAATCATATCCCTCCTCCCTGGCTGAGGGGGTGCAAGCACTGGGGGCCTGCTGGGGAGCCCTGAGACCCTGCTGGATGTGGGGTGAGCTGAAGAGCATGGGAGGGGGGAGGATGGTCACTGCTTCACAACCTGGCCCCCTCCCCATTCTCTGTGCTTTGAAGTAGGAAAGGGATGAGAAGAGGAAAGCAAGTGAAGTGCTTAATCCAACAAGGATTTCTCTCCTGGAAGGCTGCCCCTTCCTTCTCACTGAGCCTGCACCTAGAGAGAGAGTGGGCTCGTTGCTAAGGCACAAGATTAGGAGCCATTGGGTCAGGCTTGTACTTGCCCTTCTGTCAGATGCTTCCTATAAGCTTCTGGACACAAACCACAAATTCTGTGCCTCAACTTCCCCCTCTGTAAAATAGCTTTTTTCTTCTATGCTTTATGAATGTAGCCTACTTTGATTGGCAGTTCCTCTGAGTTACCTCATTCTGCTTGTGTGCATGCACCCATCCACTCTCTCAGCGCTGCAGTGATAGTGGGAAGTTAAAAATTAGCATTTTGCAAGCAGGAAGGTCTGTCTCACAGGTTCTGTTCCAGTGACGGAAAAGAGAAAACAAGAAGCAATGTGACATGCAAAAGTTCTCAATTTAATTTTTGCCCTCATGATAAGCAACTTGATCAGTGAAAATACAGAAGGAGCAAATAGGGCAGCCTTTCTTTTTCTTCCCAGCAGCTGATGGAGCACTAGAACAAAGCAACTTCAAGATGGGAAATATGAAAGCTAAAAGAAACTGAGCTAAAAAAAAAAAATTAATAAATTAAAACCAGCAACAAAAGGTTATTTAGCCCTATGTTGAATGTTTGCCGCTTTCTGAACTTATTATTAATCAATCAAATCCGTCACCAAGATAAACTGTAAGTGCCAGGCACTTTGTTTATGGATTCTGCTCTTATATTTATTGTGGAGAGACATGCTAAAAATCAAATAAAAAGCAAGGATGCTATGTACTAAATTTGTATGTGACAGTCATAGGTATATCTTGCCACATTGGAATACTGGTGCCAGAACAAATCAGATCAGCTTTGCCTTTCTCATGCTGCTATTTCCATTTGTAGGAGATGACACTTGTAAATTAAGGCAAACCACAACTGTTTCCTCTGTGACATATGGCAAGTGATGAGATAATCAGGAAGTCAACTGGAGCAATTCTGCAGGTCTGGATGAACTGTTGGGCACCCAAATACAGGCTACCTGGGAACTATGCTTGGATCTGACGCCATCAGACCTGTGCCACTTGTGGATCCAGGCTGCCCTGGGAACATGAGGGGCTTCAGACATGCAGACAGTCCCTGGTCCTCATGCAAGACCCTTCTGCTTTGGATACTGAACTCTGCAAAATGCACAAGTTGCCTGCTGCACTTGCTAGTGTCCTTGCATTGCTCATTTTGAGGCACTCAAGGGCCTTTTAGTATTGCTCTTAGGTGTCTGCAGAGCATGGCAGCAGAGCATGGACTAAGCCCTTAACCTCAAAACTATGTGTTCTGTTGCCAGCCTGTCAGATGTGATTTCCCCTGGTTGTCATCAGTTTCCCCATATGACAACAATGAGCAAGACCCCAAGGGCTCTGTTTCTGGCCATGGACCTTTACCTTGAAGTTGACAGTTGAAAGGAGGAGAAGACAACCAATTAAACCATCTTACAGTTGCCTTACAATGTGGAGATGAATTAGTGATGATTCCCCATTCCCAGGTCTGCTCTTCCTAGATGCATTCCTCCCACTTAATGGACAGACACTGAGATGGGCTCCAGTTTCTCTCCCTTTTCTTTCTCCATGCTTTCCCTATCATTCCTATGGAAATGACATCCACAGGCAGGGAGACACAAAAGGTTTCGGCATATCATGCACCTCTTGGGTATCCAGATGCAGTACTGATGCACTCAGACCTCAATGCATTCCAGGGTATCTTCAGCATCTTGACCTTGTCTTTTCTCATGGTGTGGTGTCGTTTCTCTGTCCTGGCCATGAGAAAGACCCACCACATCTGCGGAGTCAAATTAAGTGGGTGTACCAGTGCCTCTGGGTGGCCAGATCCTTCCATGGAGCATCCTCATTGGAGGCACCATGAAGCCAATAGAAGGAAATTACTCTGCTTTAGGAGAACTAAACTAGATGTGATGCTGTTTTACATGTTTTATAAAATATTTAAAAATTTACAGTGAATTATGAGGATAAAAGAGATGGAAAAGGAGAGTGAGTAAAGAAGCATCCAAACAGCAGAAGCAGCTACTGTATTAGAGGTGAAAAATAGCAAAGTGGACTGATTATGTCTGAACATTCCTCTGTCCAAAGCAACTGTGGAAGTCACTGCTTGTGTTATTTGGCTTTGAAAACAAGGCTGGTGCAGAAAGCTCACAAGGAAAATGTGAGGCCACCACACAGACCAGCATGATACCAGTGTAAAGAACAAAAAAAGGGACAGAGCCAGAGAGAGTGAGCAGATTGCCCAGCTGTAAAAAAGCAGCATTGGAATCCAGAGTAAAGTTTCATCAAAGGCTGGCTGAAGTGCAAAGGTTCAGACCTGACTAAGGAGCAGCTCATTTTTTGTTTCTCTAGAGCAAGACCTGTCTCCTAAGATCTGAGCCAGTGAATGAATGTTGTTCTCTTGCTCAGCTGAATGAGGCAGTGGTACAGTCTGGCCACAGATGGGGAATCTCACAAGTAAAGGCAAAGTCATTAGATAACTTATTGGATTGACTCTATGGAGCAGGCTGAATGCTTAACCAGTCAAAAAAAAAAAAAAAAAAAAAAAAAAAAAAAAAGAGGAAAATGAAACACTGTCTAATTATACAGCTGCCTGGGTTTACCTTCTCAATCCTTGTTTTTGTGACCATCAATATTGCACTTCTACACTTCTTTCCAGAGCATTTTGTGGCTCTTTTCTCTAACAAAAATTGTCCCATCTACATCAAATAACCTTCCATACAAAGCTACAGGTTTCACCCTGGGATGATAATGCTGGGGCACACTTTCCTGCTGCTGGAAATGCAGACCAGCTTTCTGGTGAGCTGATCCCCAGATCAGTAACATTTGTTCTTCTTGTTGCTGTAGCTAGCAAAAAGTGCAAATAGATAAGGGGACAATTTATGTGGCATAATTGATTATGGCTAATGATGACTGGAAATCCAGTTATGACACTGCTGAATTTACCTGTGTTTTAGATACAAGGAGCTCTAATTTTTCATATCTTGGCTTGTTTAGCATTTTGTGATGACCAATTTATCTACCTGGGTTCATTCTGCTACTCCAAGAACTGATTGTGTATTAGCGCGTCTCATGAAAATCATGTGTGACATTATTCTTGCATCTATATATTGAAAAGAAATGAAACTAGGGCTGGGTAAAAGCACTTTGAAGTCAGAGGAAATGTCTCCCATCAGCTTCAGTATGAACAGATGAACACAGAAACTTAGGTCTGGGAAGGACCTCCTGGGTCATGGATTCCCCCCAACCTGTCCCCCACACTCTTTTATATAATCCCTTCTCCATCAGTTGTTTCTCTTTAGCCTGTCCATGGACTGATGATTTGCTCAGCATATTGCTGAAAATGTGATCAATAATGAGATTTTTGCATTACAGGTAACCAATGGTTCCTGTGTGTTTGATTTGTCAGCTTGTACAGGCGTGAACAATTCCTAGTACATCATCTTAAAAATGTAGTTAAGTGAATGAATGCAGATACCTGGAAGACTGAAAGGGATCCAGAACCATCTATATTCAGTCTACTGATTTTCAAAACTCTGAATACTCACAGTAAGGTTACCTGTAAGTAGTGGATGGGATTCTTCAGTGATCCTTACAGCAAATAATGGTGACTGAGCACAGCAAAATGAAATGGGCCCAGTTTTGTGGCAACATTTTGGGTCTTTAAGAGTTAAAAGTGATAGGTAAAGGAGGCCCATGTTCTCTACATTATTTTTTTTCATCCTGTACAGTATGCTGAAAGTGAAAAGATATTATTGAAACACATGACTAGGAAGATTTTGTGCAATTTTATTCAATGTCAATTATTTTAAGAGAAGATCCTAGAACTGGCTGGAAAGGGTTAAAATTAAAAGCTGTCTCTAAAGCCTGCAATAATAATACAATAGACTGCTGGTAGCCACAGGCAGAATTTACTGTCCTTGGTCTAGTGAATCAGTATTAACCCTTCAAGTGTCCTGGATGGCTCTGTGCAGAGTGTCACTTTCTGCTCCAGTGTGTGGATGTATGCTTTCTGTCAGATTGCTCAATTAATTATAATTGTCCTACCTTTAAAGGGATGGCCCTGGGCATACTAGGGGGTGTGGCCCTCATGGGGTTTTATTTCAAGCCATATCCTACTGTCTCCAACTAAGTCAATGAATCTTACTAATCAATATTTAATGACACTAGTGTAGCTTCATTTTTTTTTCTTTTTAATTTTTATTTAAAAATTATTCTTCTACACCGCCAGACAGGTGCATTGTCTTCCCCTTACGTTTTGGCAACAGAAGACATGCTGCCTAGCTCCGTGTTAGCAGTAGCTGGCTACAGATTCATTACCTGACAGGTATTCATCAGCTTCAAAGCAGCTTTTAGCAACTGTGTAGCACACAGGAAGAAATTGGTTTTAAGGAATGGGGCAGAAAAGACATTTCAAAAACTCTGCTTATTTTATTCAACCTCTGCTGCTCTAAAAGCTACCAGTGACACAGTTTGTGCTGTTCACACCTTGGTACAGTCTTGGACAAGAACCACATCCTGTGTATTATTGATATTTTATGACAAAGTAAAGCAATTTTAAAACATCAGGCTGCCCATCTGCTATGAACTACTTTTCACAATATTCAAAATAGATGTGTTTCCCTTTCCTCTTTTCATATGAGTGAAATGCAGACCACAGTTAGGTTATGAGACTGGGGGCCAGGAATTTTTCTACTTTTAATCCTGTCTCTGACATTGATTCCTTCATTAGCCTTGGGCAAGTCATTTCACTTGGATATATTCGAATCACCACATCTATAAAATGGAGATGCA
Source organism: Chaetura pelagica (assembly GCF_000747805.2). NCBI lineage: Eukaryota > Metazoa > Chordata > Aves > Apodiformes > Apodidae > Chaetura > Chaetura pelagica. The sequence goes on along the minus strand of NW_009952153.1, from coordinate 1,248,326 downwards.
GTGAGGTGTCATGGAGATTTATTAGGCTGTGTCTGCCGCATACTTTGAAGAAGTCAAACCATATACACCTGTTAATGAATGGAATTTTAAAATATGAATGAAAACATTCTCTCATTTCAGAAGTCTAAGTTCTGACTAAATGTCCTGCAGGCCTATGACTACCGCAGTCAGCAGGTATGATTTTACACTCACTATGTAAACTCATCAAAGAAAAATTAGCTGAACGTTAACATTGCGGCAGCTGATTGCCAGACAGCTTCTTGGTCAGAAATGTGTTGTTATTGCTGGACAACAAACTGTCCCTATGAAACAAACAAACAAAAAAGGCAGGTTTTACAGTTAAAAATTCTCAGGGAGTAAGTTAAGAGAGTTGGTGCTGTGGGACTAGCAGATACAGAGGGAAATTAGATTCCTGTGTAAGTTGATCTCTGTGGAGTAAAACCCCTGCCTTGCATGAGCATTTTGCTACCAGCCTTGATGAAGCCAAGATGTCATCCAACTTACCAGTAAGTTTTGGCAAGAGACTTGGAGGATTCACTGGGTCTCAGAGCACTTCATGCACCAGTGGCTTTGTCTGTCAGGTTAATAACTGGTAGAAGTATCTTTAGTATCTGGCCTGTAGAGAAGCTTGTGAGATGAGTTGGTCCCATTCTGTGCTGCCTGTACCAGCTGCGCTAAAGTTTTGGTCTCAACACAAAGGCATGAAACGGGACACGTGGCTCTCTCTGCCTTACCACTCTGAGCTGCACACCTGGGGATGAGACATAACTCACCTTTGGCACAGGCCAGAACCGAAACAAACTGGTGCCAAACTCGCAGTGTCCTTACTCACGCTGGACTTTCTGTAGACAAGAATAAATCTCCATGACTAATCTGTGCATGACTCACCAACTGTATCATAACGAAAAGCTTGTGGAGCTGTGGGAAACAATGGTGCACTGAGGCATGTTTTAAAGGAACGCTGACCCCACCCAGCAGATCATTCCTGTGAGATTCACACAGGAACTTGGTGCAGGAGGTAGTTTCTGCAGAGACAGGGCAGCTTGAGCACATCATTGTCCCCAGCCCTCCTGCTGCCCCTCGGCCACTTCCCAGCTCGTCCTGGAGGCTGCCAGCTACCAAATGGTTATTGTTACCCATTTCCCCACATTTCTGCCCAAAGACACTAAATGCTTTCCGTCCTGAGGAGTGTCAGGGGTTTTGAGGACACCTCATGAAGCAAAGTAGTGGTGGTACAGCTGGGAATGGGAGTAGGTGATGTTGAACACAGTCTGTTGAACACAGATGGGGCTTGGGGTGCAGTGGGGTTACAAGGACATAGAACAAGAGTAGGAAGGATGGGTCTTCAATAGGAGCTAAAGAAACACTAAAAAGTCAAAGTGCAATAATAAGATTGGGTTCATCTTAGTCACCCAAAGCAGTTTGAATTAATCTCTTCCTTGTCCAGACACTGTTTTAATCATGGATGAGTCAGCAGACACAGACGATGGGCATAGCTGCACGCTCACCCTGCACTCACCCTGGTCTGTGGCATGCTGTCACTTACAGTGTGGTGGAAAAAGTGACTGAGAGGGCATGTAAGACCTCATGCCGTAGGGGCATGATGGGCCCAACGGGCTTGGGCCTCAGTGAGAGCCATAAAGAAAAAGAACTGTGCTGAGATACAGCCACTCTCATGTGAGCACTGAGGGTGGTAGGTGTTTTGTTTGGGAGAATTAGGAAGCAGAACAATGCTCCCAGACACCCCATGGAGGGACATAGAGCAAAGCTCCTTTCTCCTCTTTTTCAGTGGTTCAGCACAGGTGTCTTCCTAACCGAGGGAAACAAGTGACAGGGGCTTGGTTTTGCCCCTCCAGCCCTACAGTAAAGCATAGCTCCAGAAGACTTCTTATCCGTATTTGATTTACCTTCCAGGACATGAGGGAGAGATTAGCGTTCAGTAGCTGAGTAAGGGGCACATCCATGAGAGAGACATTCTTCTTCCAGGAGCAGCCTCTGATCTCTGCAGTCTGGCATACAAATTTAATGTCCAGAACTCAGCTGTGATTGTTTCCTATGTGGGCTATGTGAGCTTGCTTCTCCAGCCCCTGCTTAACTTTGTAGTCATAACTGAACTCATAACTGAACTCAAAATTTCTCCTAGCATGTAATATTACAAAAAGGGCATTTAACAAGTCAAGAATTTTCCTGTGTGCTCTTGCTGTAATAGGTTTTTAAAAGCCTGTGCTCAGGCCTTGCTATCCTCTGAGCACAAAGCAGCTGGGAGTGTTGCTGAGGGAGCTGGCTTAGCCCCAGGGGAATGGGTAAAGAGGGTGTTTCTTGTGACTTGTTAGCAAACCCCTGTGGCTATTTTAGGGAGAGGCTCCTGGGATTTTAAGCAGTCATGTATATCCCTTCTGACTTGGAAAGATGGATTCTGTCCACGGTTTGGCTAAAAACAAAGGAAGGGCTATGTTCAAAGGATGAGTTTTGCTGTTTCAGAAACAAAAACACAGCTAAAGAAACCACCGTTTACCACCTCCCTGCAATGCCCTTCTGCCTATACCCAGATTAAATATGGAAACTAATGAACAGAAATGTATCTAAGTTTATTGTGGGCCGAAGCAGTAGATGCAGGTAACCTGAGAGCATTAGGCTCCAAAGGCAGCTGGAAGTGCAGATAAGATCAGATCAGGTCAAAGAGGGAGCCTTGGCAGCCGTGGTCCTGCTCTGTGAAGCATGGTGAGCCCTGGCCCAGCCATCCAAGAGCAGGTGCAGCTGCCCAGCTCCCACCACACTGGTCTTTGGTGCTGCACCCTGCCAGTGAGGTGCTGAGTCCTTTCCCTGGGAAACCACAGGCTGTAAACAGGAGGAAAATCACACAAACAAGTGGATGTTTTCCCTTTCCTTAGTATTGCACTGTGCCCCAAGTTGCTGTTTGTTGGCTAGGCATCAGGGTGTGGTTGTTTTTTGGTTGTTGTTTTTGCTTTTTTTGTGTGTGTGTTTTTGTTTGTTTGTTGGTTCTTTGTTTTTTTCTTTTCTGAGTTTGATGCTGTCATTTTTACACTGGAAGTCTGTTTCACCATGTTTCTGGCAAACCCCATTGGTTAGACTTGTTTTACCACATCATGATCTTTTTTTATAGCCCATGCTTGCCAAGAAAACTATGTCATTCACCATCCTCCTTTCTGCCACGTTAATTTTCAGCTAGGTACAAAATGTCCTTGTATTTCTAAAGTAATGTGAAGCCTTCTGGCATGGTGGTCAGGGTGGAAGGGATAGAGGGTGTGTAGTCCCTACACCACAGCATGTAAGCAGTTGTTTAGAAGTAGGGAAGAGGAGGGAAAAGAAGATCCCCAGCATACACAAAGTAGTCTGTGAGACTTCCACTCCCCTTCTCAGCGGCATCCCTTCAAGAGTCTGCTGCCCCAGGCAACTCCAAGTTTGCTTGTGTCTACTGCTGGCTCCTTGTAGTGGAGAGGAGCTTTTCCCCAGGAGTCCCATGTTTTTTTGGAATTTCTAGGGCTGCATTCTTCCTCCCTCTTCCTATTACTCACCCTGTTATGGATGAGAACCATCTTGGTGCTAGGAACTATGTTTAAACATGGGGCAGAAATGAAGCGCTGATGTATTTTGGTCACTAGGTTTCTATACCCACAGTGGAAGTGTTCCAGAAATATGTAGTAATACATATTGAGTTGTTTAGTTGCTGTTCTGTTAACAAAGTGACATTATCCCTGGTAGAATTCATGGAGCTTTTGTGTAAGACCAAAAGGAGCAACAAAAGTCCCTCTGACCATGGTTTTCTTGCATTGCCTTGGCTGTACCATGTTGGTCAGAAAGCTTCCTTGAAGTTCTCTGGAGAAAGTTCACATGATTTTTCAGCAAAGTTGTTTGGGGTGAATCTGGGATGGTTAGCATTTTGAGTAGAGTATTCAAGTTTTGCATAACATCTGCTCAAAGTCACATTGGCCTTCACACATAACTCAAGGCTGATGGTTGGAGTTGCTCTTTGCTCAAAGAGCTGAAACCATTTTCTGCGTACAAAGCATCATGACCATCCAGAAACTTGGGCACAGATGGACCAAGGTAAGAATTTAACGTGAGCAACAGGTATGTCCCATTTATTCACTGGAAATGGATTTGGATTCCTGAGTTTAAGTACCCACTTTTGAGGCTTTTGCAGTCAGTCGAATGCCTTGAAAGTGATGGGAAAATTCCCTTTGGCCTTCTTTGGCTTCAGAGGAGAAACTCCACTGAATGTGCAGAAAGGCAGATGCAGGAGCCAGGGCTCTGCTCTTTGCCACCGGAGTCTGTCTCCCTCCTCCGTATGTTGCTTGCATGGAGACAAATAAGAATTCAGGAACTTGTACCACACTTCTTCCTAATGCATGTGTACAAATATTTGCATGGAGCAGTGGTTCAAAGGAGCCTGGAGATACTATCTTAACTGTGGTGCTTTCCCAGACCATTGCTGTGCTTTGCCTCTGTGAATAAAGGCAGTAGTGTCTGCAGTCAGGAGATCTCTCATATAGATTTAATCTGGCTGTTTTCCTCCCTGGGGAGTAGAGTTGAGGATAGCGAAGTTCAAGGTAGCGTGTGTTTGAGTTTTGTAAGCAGAATAGACATGGAAATCTGAAGCCTAAATTGCACATTCCAGTCTTCTTATGGAAATGGTGAGCAAAGAGGAAGTGGAGCCTTTACAGAACATGCTCCAATTTTTAAATACCGATACAGATCTTGAGAGTTTATTTATAAACGCTGCATGTGTCTATATGTGCACACACACACATTTATACATATACATGGCTACATGTAATGTTTATAAACAGCGTGTTGCATATATCTCTGCTTACAGATTCCATTGATGATTGCTTTATTCATCTTGCTGCAGAACCATTTAAATGAAAATATGTTCCCTGTTTCCTTGCTCCTATAAATTCTGCGCTATGGGGAAGTAGCAACGTGCACTAGCTATACATCCATGGAGAAATGCCCTGTTGAGAAGAGGAGTATTATACAGGGAACAATTGACAGCCCTTCACTTCAGTGGGTACGTTTCTCTGTACAGCCGCATCAGCACTAATGATAAATGAGTAATGTTTGATAGCTGGTTCCACTGCCTGACAGCTACAGTTTTGGCCAGAGGGCCACGACAGGCTTTAGACTTCTGTTCAAAATGAGTTAAACGTATTAGGTATTACGAAGCCACAGAAGCCTCGAGAATGAGTGCTGAAATGAGTTATCAAGGTATGCTCCTGGGTACACAACTTGCAAAGCAGATGTCATTCTAATAATGTGTGATATAGAACATGTCTGGCCTAAACCCTGCTGGATGAAATATGAAGCCCTGTTGGTGATATTTAATACCATTTTATGAGGTGCCATCTTATAAAGACAATGCCCGCCTTATGTGGAATGCTTAAGGTATTTTGCCAAAGGCACTGGGAGGTATCTGAACTAAGTAGAATTTTTATTATTTTATAAGCCTTTACTTTGTAATATTTCTGTTTCTACATTATTGTGGTACTAGCTGCACTAACCCTTTGTCTAGTGAACTTCATGAGCAGTTTACTGATAGATTGACTGATAGCCATGGCTGTCTGTGGATGCAAAGGCCAGTTCCTACCTAAATACATTCTTTACAAAAAAAAAAAATAAAATACAGTAAAATAGAAAGCAGGCTTCAAAAGGAAATAAAGCTTTACAGGAGGCACTCTTTGGAAAAGAGGTCCCTGAAGCTAAGACATCCAGAGGTTTTGGTGTTTCTTAAAGGAGTGAGGTCTGGGAAGGTTGTGAACTGCAGCATTCATTTTGTCCTGAATCCCTGCTGTAAACTTTGACTTCTCATTGAGATTTCTGGATCCCTCTGCCAATATACCAAGGACGTGTGCTGAGTCGGTTAGCTGAAAGAAGAAGACAAGTGTTTTTACTCTCTGGTTCTCTCTTTATATATTTTCTTTTAACGTTGCTTTAGTGGAACAAAATTGCCTTCTTGTTCAGGTCTGTTGGAAAGCAAAGGCAGAGTGCAAGCGGTTACTCTGAGCAAATTAGGTACCTCCTTCCTGTGATGCAAAGACCGTGCTGACAGTGCTGCTGAGTTAAAGACCCCTGTGGGGACAATCCTTACATTTCAGTGATGCTGAATTGGTGCAAATGGGCTCAGCGCTGAGATCCCATTGCCGCTGCTGGAGGATCTGGTCCAGTGCAGCAAGGGAGTAGTTTTCTTGTGTTCATCCTACATCCTTCAGTATCTCATGGTCTTTCTACTCTTCCAAGCTTTTCTGTTTTGCCTCTCCAGAGAAAATAGTGCCCATGACACAGAAAGCAGCCATTCCCCGCAGTGCCCACTAGTGAAGGCTTATGTGCCCCTGCAGCTGCTCTTGCTCAGAGGGAAGATTGAGTAGGGTGTCCTAGATAGGGCAGGCTGGGACCCCAAGTTCTCCTCCCTCCAGAATCTCCTGTTCCACCATGATCTGACTTTATGAACCCCACAGGACCTGGTCCCTGAGATGACTACTGCCACTGTGCCTGGTCTGAATAAACATCTGTACTAGAGAAACTGCTCAGCTTGGTGTGCCAGGGACCACTGTATACCACTTCCAGCTGGAAAGACATCCCTACGTTAAAATATGTGGCAGCTCTTACTCTTAATCCTAATGCTCTTCTCCTCCTGTCTCCCTGGCTAAGTGATCTCTTAATGTGTGGTATTGCAGCCTGATGCAAGGAGGTGTTAGGTTAATTCCCTTTGAAAAAACTCTACTATCTTTTTTTTTTTTTTTTTTTTTTTTTTTTCCTTGATAAAAATGCTTTCTCTCCTAAATGCATCTCTGTACTAGAGAAACTGCTCAGCTTGGTGTGCCAGGGACCACTGTATACCACTTCCAGCTGGAAAGACATCCCTACGTTAAAATATGTGGCAGCTCTTACTCTTAATCCTAATGCTCTTCTCCTCCTGTCTCCCTGGCTAAGTGATCTCTTAATGTGTGGTATTGCAGCCTGATGCAAGGAGGTGTTAGGTTAATTCCCTTTGAAAAAACTCTACTATCTTTTTTTTTTTTTTTTTTTTTTTTTTTTCCTCCCTTGAAAAACTTGCTTTCCCTTCCAAATGCATCATCTTGTGAGCCCAAGGTTCACAGATATTCAGATTTGTCTTCCTTTATACCATAAACATGCCAGATAAATAGAATCCATTTGGACACTAGCAAGTGATGACTATCAGAGGCAGAATGGGTACTGAGGGGCCCATAGTTATACAGTAACATCGGCTTGGCCGCAGCTCATCCACCGTGCTAGATGATCTGTCCATCTCCCTGCCTGCACCTCATAGCACATAAAACACAGATGAAAAGTCAAACCAAATATTCTATGTGCAATGCTCTTTGCATCTCAGCCCAGCTTCTCTATCCTCAGTTTTAAATGCACTCGTGGGCCAACTGTCTGGTTGCAGCACTCCTTTTTGAAAGAAACATGTCTTAGAAATTCCTGAAAGTCACTGCTCAGTGTATGACATGTCAGGTTACATCTGCTGTGTCACGAAACATCAGCGTATTGCGAAAGACCATAATGATAGGTGACAAGATTGGCTGTAAACAGTTTCAGTTGATGTTTTTGTTTGTCCCAGAGCAAATTTCCTGCAGTATCATGATGGCAGGGAGAGTTTGACTACTGTTTTGTCACTCAGCAGAGCTTTTGTCTGTGGTGATGAGCCAAATGACCCCTGGATGTTTTGGGTGGGAAGGTAGGTTAGCCTTTAAGCCAAGGTTTGCAAAGTGCTTTCGGGAACACTGTCCCTGCCCCAGCGCACGTGGTGGTGGGTCTGTGCTGGGGCAGACCCAGCCTTTTCCCCTCAGCCCCAGCTCTATTCCACCACCCATGCAGATGCCACACAGGGAATTTCCCCCTCGCCCCCTGGCACACGTGCCTGGGCATGGGGATCTCCGAAAGGACAGATGCAGTAGAAGTCAGGGTTCCCACGGTGTGTTGGGGCACCTATGGGGCTTTCTTTGCCTCTCAGAGAAAGCTCATGAACTTGTTTGCAAATCCTCCATTTGAGTTGTCCAGGTGTCTCATGTTTATTGAGGTTTTCTGCTTGCAGCTAATTTTCTTAAAATCTGTCCTTATGTTTGCTAAAATCCACACAGTCTCTGTTCCAAGCTGCGTGAGGCTTTTAGCTCCTTTTTCCTCTCAGCATTTTTTGCCTATATTGTTGCAGGGAGTCAAATGGGGAAATGCAGAGAACTGGGAGATTAAAGATGTAAATTTTATAAACAGAAATCAAAGGTCCTAAATCCTGAGCAAAGAAAAGCCAGCATAAGTATGAACATTAAAAAACATACATAAATAGTACTTCAAGGCTGAACATGTTAAATTATTCAACAGTTAAGGCGTAAGTGTTCTTAAACTTAAGTATAAAAATGCCCTTGACAATATTTCATAGCTGTGCATTTCTTTAAAATATTTAGCATTCTCATTAAAGAGAATGACTTTATTTTATATATTAGTTACACTCCTGCTTGTTAATATGAAGGAATTTAGTAGCAAAGAGCATTCTTATGTATATAAGCCAAAGACTATTTACATATAAAGTTAGATGACTATTCACTTTTTATTTATTCCTGGATCATCTGCATCCACGCATAGCTCTAGAGCATTTAAACAAATTTGTTCCTTAATGCATAGTATTAATATTACCTGCCCCCAAATATAATTTGCTAATGCCATCACAAAGACAGGTTCATTCAAAGCTACATGGAAGTACTTGCCTTTGAAAGACTTAATGAACCTTACATTTTTGGTATACTGCACAGTGTAATGCCTATTACATATTCATTGCCAGAATGGAAGATTTCCTTTAACTCTGAGCTTCCTGGTCTAGTTCACTGTAAAACATTGTCAAAAGTCACAAGAGACTTTAACTGAAAATTGTGACTCCTGATATCAGGATGTAATGGGGAGGTTTAGAATAGAAGAACCAGTGGTGTATGGGCCCCTAGGGAATTGTTCTGACAGACAAATGGATGGATAATACAGTTTTTGACATAATGGGATGAAAAAGTTTATGCCAGAAAGAACTAAATTAAAGTTATTACTTTAAGGAAATCCTGAAGTTCTTAAGACCAGTGGTGTTACCTGTGTGCATTTCATTTTACTGCATCTCAGCATAACAGGTTTTTAAACAGGGTTGGTTTTAAATTGATGTATTAGCTTACTAACAAATCTGCAATAAAAATTGTAGTTATTTTCTTGGAAGTAACCCCAGTAACAATTTTACAGGGTGTTTTTTTTTGGGAGCAGAATTTTTTTATCTGTCTGGTTTTTAAAGTCCTGCATAATCAGTTTGCCTCTCAACTCCCTTTTTGTAAGGAGAGCAAAACAAAAAAGGCTGTTATTCAGAGTTTTCCTCTAGAATTGGATACAGCCACATTATTTTGTATACATTTCTTTTTCTGAGTATTTTGTGAACTTCAGAGATCAGCAGCTCTGAGATCCCAGAGCCCTGGTGAAGCACAGAAATTGGCTGATGCAGAAACCATTGCAAGATCAAGGCCTTAGTTAATCAAGGCCACCCAGAAAGGACTGTACGTTTTCCTACTTGTTATTTTTAGGTGATTGCAGGGTTGAGCTGTCGATCAGACACATTTTTAGGGGCAGTGTGCGTGTGCATCTCTGCACCCAAGGGTCTGACCGCAGGTCCCTGGAGAGGGGGCAGTGCAATAGCAGCCTCTCCAGCCTGAAGTCTCTGTCTGAGCTATGTTTCATTTCAGCTGGCAGTGACTAAGCCAACGGCTAAAATGCAGAAGTAAGTACAGTGGAGAGGGGCCCTCATCATGGCAGAGATGAAAAATGTGTTAGCGCAGAACAATGAAGAGATGGTAAATCTCAGATGTAGGCACCAGTCACCACTTGTACCTTGCTGTTGTCAGAAGTGTGTTGAGATATCTGAGAGAGCAGGCTGAGAAAGGGAAGCTAATTATACCACATTATTCACTTCTGTTCATTAGGTATAGTACAAAGGCCCTGCTTTTTATGTATATATTAAAGTGCCAAGGACTACAGGAGTAGATAACTTAATGTTTCTTTTGTCTCACTAGTGGCTCGGCTCAGACAGAAAAATCGTGTTTTCACAGACCTGCAACTCTCCTCCTGTGTCCCCCCTAGCAAACAGAATAAGGCAACTCCCCCCTCCCTGACACCCAGCAAAGCCAAACTGAACTGAAGCAAAGCTCCTGTGCCCTGCAGCAATTCCTCACCCACTGTCTGCGTGAGGGAGTGTGAGGTGGTTCCTGCCTTCTCCCCTCTGCTCAGGATAGCCACCTGAGTGGATGAAAAAGCCTAATGACTCTTTCC
>NW_009952153.1:1216157-1237858 GCF_000747805.2 Chaetura pelagica | reverse complement strand
TCTTTCCCACATACACTCCATAGCTCCAGGGGCAATTTGAGAGCCGCAACCTATCCCCCTACCTCTGCATCCTCCCCTCGTGCTGCTACTTGCCCCCCTTTCATCCCGAGACCACAGATAACTGCCCGCTCTCCAGTTGAGTGTCAATGAAATGAATTAAGCTGTTTAATAAACTTCAGATGGCATGTGTAATGCATTCGCTCTTAGATGTTTTACCTGCCCCACAACACTTGTATTGCATTTGCATCTGTAAATGAGCGATTAGGAAAAGCTCAACAGGAAGGCAGAGGATTGGTTTATTGAAATTATTTATATATGAGAAATACCTGACTTTCAAAATTCAAGACTCTTCAGTGCTTAAGTCCCAGAGCTCACATAAAATGTGCGAGGAGAGGAACAGATATTGCACTTCCCTGCTAGGTGCACGAAATAAAATTTGGGCATCAAAATCTACCCTTCTCCACAATGAAAACTGCCTTGCTCTTCTAATTAAGAGCATCAAAAAAGTCACCACTTCAGTGAAATTCCCTGAAGCTACACAAAAGGATAGACTGGAGAGGCACACATCTACCAATAAGTGGCACTGAGCATCTACTCCATTTCTCACACAGGTTGGCATATCTCTCAGTGGTCCATCTGGTAGAATTGGATGGCATTTATCAGGAAATAATCCAATTGTGGCATGCCAAAACCTGAACATGAAAAGTACTTGTGCCTAGTGTCAATCATTCACCCTCTGACAGTTCAATAAACATCCTTTCTGTGACGGTTTTCAGGAACACTGACACCCAAAATGCTGGAAACAATGCCAGAGATGGAAATGACAATGCTTCTGTGAAACATCAAAAGGGACCGACACAACCTGGCATGGATTTTGCCAAGTGTTGCTTAGCAATACAGTGTGCTTGTGGGCCACTGGCATGGCAGGATTAGCTGCAAGAGGAGCGATATTCACACCTTCACTGAAAACACAGCCTTCCCAAATAAAGCAGTACAAAGTAGGGACGTGCGGCATCAGCAGAAGCACGGGATGCTGCAGCCACAATATGCAATCTTACGTTTCTGAGAAGCCATCTGCCCTCCCCACTTGTCTTCCTCAGGCATGGAAACATAAAGTACCTGGTCCCAGTGCCATTAAGACACAGCTTAGCATGTGGAGGAGGTTTTATGGCTATTTCCCTGGGGGGCTGGAAACAGAGGGGGCCCAAATCTGCTACCAGCAGCTCTTGCAGGAGGTACGTGCAGGCAGAATTTGACCCAGACTGGCACTCAGGGGCCAGTGACAACATACGAAAAGACGGCCTGAACCTGCAACTGGGAGGTAAATAACTGATGTAACTCCTAAGAAAGTGTGGAACAGGGATGGTCATTTTAACCACATAATTGGTAGTAGTAATAAGAGGATGCAAGGAGCCCTCAGTAACAAAAGAAAACCTTGTTCACTTGCCAGATTTCCCAAGTGAGTCCCTCTCCCCAGGTGCCTGGATGCTGCCCATGTTTCTGCAGCCACCCCCATCCCACAAGGGAGCCTGAAGGGCAAAAGCTGCATTTCCAGAAAAACCAAGAATGCTCACTGGCTGGAGGGAAAACATACTACTTTATATTACAAGGGCCACTTTGCCACTGAGGAGGCAACTGAATTGGGGGAAGTTAAATAACTTGCCCGAAGCTACCGACAGACCTGGGAACTAAACTCTGGCCTCCTTAATGTGCCAAATCCTGGAGAAGAGGCTCACGAGGTCTAACCCAATCGCCTTTTATCTGCCTGCCTGGAAAATGGGAGTGGGCGGAACATCTGCATATCAAATAAGGGGGCTTTGTCCATCTCGAAATTCAAGGTTTTCAGATTCAGGAATCAGCTCATGCCTAGAGCATCTAAACTGCTTTTTTGGTGTGGTGAGGCCAGACCCGCAGGTCCAAACACAGATGTACCAGGCAAGCCTGTCCAAACAGAGGTGCTGGGATCTGCTGCTAGTTCAGAGCTCAGAGGGAAACAACTGCCCAGGAGGCACTTGTGGGGCAGTGCAGGTTCCCTGCTACTCCTTTTGGTGCAGGGCTAGTCCAAAGGCTTCAGGTGGTGGTAAGGCTGCAAGTATCATGAACAGACAGAGCACTCCAAACAGAAATCCTGAGGTGTGCAGATTCTTATATATACTTATGACAGTTTTCCAGAGAGAAGTGCAAGCTAACTCCATCAGTGCCTTTGAGCCTTGACTTGTTAATTGGCATTACTTCTAATTCCCAGCTATATTTTAAGGTATGAACCTAAGGAATTTTAAAGTCATTATGTGGGTGAGGGACTGATAAAAATAAATCCTTCAGGTTTGAAAGTGGCAGAGAGGGAATAAAAGGTGTTAAGAAACCAGGAGTTTTCAGCCAATTGGTTCAAAAAAGCATCCGGGTAGACTGCAGCTCCTGGAGAAAGGTCACTGATACTACTCTAGGTACCTCTTTTTATGAACTTTATGCATCACATAAAATAAATTTAAAGCAGTTTAATTTAACAGTCTAATTAGTCATGGCTTTTTCATCTTGTCTATTTAACTATACACAGAACAAAGAGAAAGACACAGGGCCAAATTCAGAGCTGGCACAAATCAGCAAGTCAAGGAAGCTGTTCCTGCTCATCCAGGGTTGAACGCAGATGCCAGTGGCCAAATTCATCCCTGGAGATACCATGTCTAATGTCTGGAGCCTTGCACCGCAAATGAATTTGGCTGCCAGGAATTAACTCTCTACAGAGCGGATCCCCAATCTCGGTGTTCAGATCAGAAGTCTGGGTAAAATGTGCAGCAGAAATGGTTTAACGATTTCAGATAGTTTGGAACAAAACTCTTCTGTGTGTTGACTTTGCAAAGACTCCTGCATTTCCCTTCTCTTCATTTCACTTTTTTTACGCCACCTTTTGCTCTAAATCTCATTGCTCTTATAATCTCACTATCTCAGGCAAAGAATAGTCACATGAATGCACCCTCCACTGGAAATGAGTGTCTCTCTGCTGCCTTTGATGTGGTTATACTGGTTATACCATTATACTAAATTGCACCTTGTTCTTTGGCTCATGTACGGAAACCCACAACATTAACCAGGACTTGGTGCAAAAACACAAATCAATCCACATTTATAACAGGGATGTTTCTGAGCAAATTTCCAGCTAATAAAGTCTTATGCCAGCTAAAGCCTAGACCTTTAAGTCCATAGCTAGTTTCTGGTATTTGGGAGAGTTGCTGGCAGCTTTCATTAACTCAACAACTTATTTTTCAAATGCAGATTCTAGGAGAAATCTATCTCCCATCATTTGAGGCATGGGTCTCATTTGTAATGTCCTTTTGAAAGAGCATGTACCAGGGCAGGTTGCTATGTGGTGGTGGCAGGCAGTGGAGGGGATCAGGAGGGATCAAGGTGTCTTAGCCATGTATCACCTTAACCCTGGGTGACACAGGTGTCCCTTCCATATATCTCTTTCCAAAGTTGCTGCAAGTAACTGTTTCCACAGCCAAAAAATAACTACAAAAAACAACATTAACACAACAAAGAAATTAAAATACATCTTTAAGCACCTAATAATTAACATGTTCAATTAGTCTCCAGGGTGCTCTGTGCTGCTGTGTGGTCTCCCTGGAGGCACTGCCAGCACCGCAGTGGTGAGTTAAAGACTTCTGCCTGTGCCTCGTCCACAGACCGCTGTCCACAGGCCTTGGCTGCCTCACCACACTCCTCCTCTGACCCAGCCTTCCTAGGAAGAACATCCACTTCTGAGGCCTTTCTTCCTCTTCCTGCTGGAAGCTGATGAAACACTTCGTGCTCTCCTGTAACACATTTTCAAGGTGCTGCCTCCACAGGACTGTGCGTACGCAGAGCTCGACAGGGTGCCACTCTGTGCCCCCTTCCCGGGCACTCTTCCTCCTCTGGTTGGTTGGGGGTGCAGATCCCTGCATTTGCCACATGAAGCCCAGGTCTCCATTTTGGCAATATAGTTTCAAGTGAGTGACTTAATTCTCTCTTTGGGGGAATCCATAGACACTTGGGTCTAGCATCTGTTTCAGCTACCCTTGTTTCTTCTGAAGTTTGTGTCATCGAGTTTTCAGGCTTTTTGCACATTGTTGTCTTACCTTAAATTCATTTTTCATTTTGCTTTTGCTCAGCAACACCCTCTTCTAAAACTTTCTTGAAGCTTGTGATTTTACTGATTATAATTTTATCCTTCTTTTCTTCAGATTTAGCCAGCACCTGTGCAGACTCTGGACCTCTGCACTGTCAAGCAATTGCATTTTCCCATAAAGTGCTGGACAATCCAAACAGGAGAGGGTTCCCAAAGGCAGTCCCAAATATGAGGCTCTAGTGCCTCAACATCCTTGTTGTGGTGAGGGGCCCAAAACTGAGCCCCGGGTTTGAAGTGCGGCCTCACCAGTGCCAAGCACAGTGGGATGATCCCTGTCCTCGCCCTGGGCGGGATGGGGTGGGAGGGACAGAGAGCAGCACCCAGAGGCGAGTCAGAGGGAGTGGGGGTCTGACAGAGCCTGGGGGTGAGTGGTAGGAGGTGCTGTGAGGTGCAGCCTCCCGAAGGGCGGCTCTGGGACCGCAGCGGGGCCAGGGACGGCCGAGGGGCCAGGGAGCGCAGGCCCTGCCAGCGCCCCAGAGAGTGGCTGCAGGCCAGGTGTGCTTTCCTCAGGGGCAACGTCATAACGTGTCTTGAGGGCACTGGGATCTCCTCAGCTGTGTTCTGGCTGTTTTCTCCTCTAAATACTCCTTTTCCTGCTGGCACACGCACATGTGTGACCCCCTTTGCCTGAGGCTGGGACAGGATTTGTCTGAGCCTGATCACTGCAGCTCCAGCCTTCAAGCCAGCTCGCTCGTCTCTGAGAAGCTTCTAACCCCCGAGTTGTGCCTAATCAGGCAGCATCTGAGATTAATTGCAAGAGCTTTTCTCTACCCACCCACGGAGCTAAATGCAGAGGAGCCAGTTTGGTAATTGCCCTGAGTCCTTGTGCTCTTCTGAGTTGTTCATGGGCCAGGATAAGTCTGGATGAAGGAATATTTGCTGAGATGTGGACTGAGAACTTAACTGCTGTTCCAGCTGATAAAGATACTGGAGTGTTTTTGGGCAGAGCCAGGAGAAGGGGTGTTAGAAAGGGACCTGGTGAGAGAGGCAGGCTGGGAAGAGTTCAGGAAGGTTGTCACAGGTGAACACAATAATGTTATAAATAAGAGAGGGGAAACTCCTGCATTGGCATTGCTTTGACAGCCTCCTGCTTTCAAATAGTTTTGAAATGTGTTGCTGGAGGTTTCCTTCTGCTGGCTCTTACCAGAAAAAAGGGGGGCAACCGTTTTTATTGTTGCCCTTTAACTGGCTGTGCCTCAGATATGATACCATGATGGCAACCCATCTGATGACACCATTACCCAAAGTTGAGGTCCTCTTGTTTGTTTTTGGCAACCTACAGTGTTGTCAGGTTGGTGCAGAACATATGTTGCTGTGTCATTGAAGATGCTGGGGTGTAAACAGAAATAAAGGGCAGGGTGGGAGCCAAGATGCTGTTTGAAGTTGGTTGGTGCCTTCCTGGCTGTGGGTAGGCAGAGAGGGAAAAGCAGCCTTGGCACCTGTTAGTGGCCATTAAAAACACCCATGTTCTGCTAATCTGTGCTTGTAAAAGGCCATCTGCTAATGCTCAAAGGTCATTAAGTTACCAGTGCTGTGTACTCCTCCCTCATTGCTGGGCCAAGCCTTTCTGAGTAAAGGGGGCTTAAATGGCTATTATGGTGGCGCCTGCTCATGCTGCTGTATGGTTAAGGGTCTGTCACTATTTTCATTAGACTTTTGTGGCTCTTTTTAACTTGTCCATTGAAGTGCCTGCTTTTCCCTGCCTGCTCAAGCTCTGGTGTAGTTGGGCAGGTTTCAGGGGGAGTTCTGTAGGCACATTTTAAATTTTTTATTTTAAGAAATCAATCATGATTCTGTTTTATTTTGAGGAATTAAGAGGTTCAGAAAGCTTTGGTCTTGGGCACTTTGTTAGGGGTGTTTTAACTCAGCCGTTACCTAGCTTTGGAGAGGGAAATTCTGTTGAATCGGTTTATAGTGGAAATCTCTATTGCTTTTATATTCTCATTACAAGAAACAAAGCAAAACAAGAAACATGTAAGACCATTTTGTGTGCAGCTGTAAGGCTCTCTGCTTCTCTTCTAAAGGTGCAGGGCTGTACTGAGTGTTGCTGTTGCGGTGATGAGAAAGTGTTGTCTGCAGTCCTGTCTGCTTGTATACGTGTGACTGTCCCCCAAGCAGTCTCATGCAGTTCATGCACTCTGAGAGGCTTAGGGAAAAGGCTCAGTCCTGAACTCTGAATTGCCTTAATTTCTTAGATTTAAATCAAACCTTTAAGGTTACATTAACATAGTTTTCTTGTGGTTAAATGGAACTATCAGAAATTTTGATAATTCTTTTTTCCTTCTGAGACTTCACAGCAATAAAGTGAGATGAAGCTGCTCAAGTTTTTCTCCTTTGTTTCTGATGACAGCATCTGTCTCATAAAAACCTGCCTTTTATCTTCCCTAATTAGCTGAGTTGCTGCACCCTTGTGCTGCCAAGTTCTGAGTGTGCTGCAGCCTCTTCCCAAGCACAGTCAAAGCACCTCCGCAGGGCAAGCCTGTCCATAGCACCCACCTTCCCATCTCTACTCTCATTGGCATTGGTTTAATCTTTTGCTTTCTGCATAACATAAGGAAGAAACCTGGGTCAATGAATGATGAAGGCTTATTCAAAAGTTGGACTCTACAGTTTGGTCTCTTCTGCTTTTGTTTTAAATGGAGGTTCTCTCATACCTGTTTAATTTTTTGTTTTGTTTTATTAATGCATTCAGACTTTCTCTTGTGGATTTCATGGGGTTCTCCATCCAAAATTAGGGGAAGTTCATGCTGCTGTCTATGATACACTCGTTCTTCAGGTTTTTTTTTACTTCTGTTCTGACTAAGCTCCAAGGCCAGTCAGGGGCAGGATGCTATTTTGCTGGCCACTGTGTGTAAATATGGAATGTGGACTGCCTTGGAGAGCTGAGTCATAAAAGGGCATGCAAAACAGTAGAGGGAAGAAATCTCTCTCATTTTCTAAAAAAGCCTTTCCAAACCATGATACTGAACTTTTTTTTTTTTTTAAAAAAAAAGAGTGGGGAGTGGTGGAAAGAGGGTAAAAACCCCCAACAACAAACGAACAAATATCCAAAAGTCTCCCTTAGCAGGGATGTTTCTGCCAGAACCCTCTTGTCATGAGCCCGTCCTTAAATCTGTAACAACCCAACAGGTAGTTAAAATAGTCCTGACTAATTGTAACTAGGACTGCTGGTGGCTTCTGAGCTATTGTTCTGATTATGTATCACTGCCAAAATCTTCAGGAGGTATATAGACAAAGTAGTTAGTGTAAGAACTCAAAACCAAGAAAGCTACAGGCCTGCTTTGAATTGGTTATTTGTTTTGTTTTATTGGTTTTGTTGTGGTTTTTTAATATATTTTTTTTTAATTATTAAACTCTTGGAAAGACGTCTACTTCCTGGCAGAAAGCTGTGTGCTCAGCACCAGTCAGGGCAGACATGGGAACCCAGATAGAGAACCCATGGAAACAGTCAGCTGTACAGGTCACAGGCTGTAGAAAGATTCAGAGCCTTTCGCTGACAAGTGGCAGTTATGACAACTACTGTGAGTGCTGCAAGCAGGTGGATTATCTCCTCTGCCGAGTGGCAGAGTTGTAAGAAGAAGTTGAAAGGCTAAGGAGCATCAGGGAAGCTGAAAAGGAGATAGATTGGTGGAAACAGGCTCTGTCCTCTTTGGAACAGAAATGGGAGCACCCATCAAAAAGTATGCTGGATCAGGGGGCCCCTGTATCCTGACCCTGCCAGATCAGAGGCAGTAGCCTGGATGAAGGAAGTGAATGGAAGCAAGATTGTGGTCGTGGCAGCAGACAAATTC
This sequence comes from Chaetura pelagica, assembly GCF_000747805.2. Classification (NCBI taxonomy): domain Eukaryota; kingdom Metazoa; phylum Chordata; class Aves; order Apodiformes; family Apodidae; genus Chaetura; species Chaetura pelagica. The sequence goes on along the minus strand of NW_009952153.1, from coordinate 1,229,905 downwards.
CTTCCTTGCCCATCTCACCCCGCCACATGCCACTGAAAAACAGATATAAGGCTCTGGTTGAGAAAGACCAGCCAAATGAAAGTGTGGACATTGGGCAGCCTACACCAGAGATACATCCACAGACAAAAAGACCTAACACCGATATTACAACGATGTCCGCAAGATAGTTGGTTGAACTCTTCTTCCAAGCTCAAGATCAGAGCATCACAATGGTTAGGAAATCAAGAAAGGGAGCAGGTTAAAGAGGGAACTGCTGGGCAAACTCAAATGGAAGAAGAGAGTTAACAGATCATGGAAGGAGGGGCTGGCCACATGGGAGGAATATGACTGTTGTCAGAAAATGTAGGAAGGCAACTAGGAAAGCTAAGGCTTTGTTGGAATTAAACCTCTCAAGAGAGGCCAAGGACAACAGAAAAGGCTTCTTCAAGTACATTGCAGATAAAACTAATGCTAGAGTAAATATAGCCCCACTGCTGAATGGGCACCCACCTGGGTGGGTGACAGGATACAAAGAAGGTGGAGTTACTGAATTCCTTCTTTGTTTATACTCCCGGAAACTGTCCTCAGGAGCCCCAGACCCCTGAGGCTGCAGAGGAAGTCTGGATAAAGGAGGAGTTTGCCTTGGTTGATGAGGACTGGGTTAGGGAGCAGTTAAGCCATCTGCACATCCATAAACCCATGGGAGCTGGTGGAAGTCATTGCTAGGCCACTCTCCATCATCTTTAGTAAGTAGTGGGGAACAGAAGAGGTACATGAGAACTGGTGGAAAGCAAATGTCACTTCAGCCTTCAAAAAGAGTAAGAAGGAGGACCCATGTAACTATAGGCTGGTCATCCTCACCTCCATCCCTGGAAAGGTGATGGAACAACTTATCCTCAGCGCTGTCTCTAGGCATATGAAGGATAAGAGTGTCAATAGGAGCAGTCAACATGGTTTTACCAAAGGGAAGTCATGTTTAACCAACCTGATAGCCTTTTATGAGGACATAACCAGGTGAATAGATAGTGGAAGAGCAGTGGATGTATTTTACCTTGATTTCAGTAAAGCATTTGACACAGTCTCCCACAGCATCCTTGTAGCTAAACTGTGGAAGTGTGGTCTGGATGATTGAATAGTGAGGTGGATTGTGAACTGGTTCCCAGTCTCTGTGAAGGGAGGAAGGCAGAGAATTGTGGTCAATGGAACAGAGTCTAGTTGGAGGCCTGTATCTAGTGGAGTCCCCCAGGGGTCAGTACAGGGTCCAGTACTGTTCAAAATATTCATCAACAACCTGGATGAGGGAACAGAGTGCACTGTTAGCAAGTTTGCTGATGACATGAAACTGGGAGAAGTGGCTTACATACCAGAAGGCTGTGCTGCCATTCAGAGAGACCTAGACAGGCTGGAGAGTTGGGCAGGGAAAAACTTGATGAAATACAACAAAGGCAAGCATAGAGTCCTGTCTTGGAGCTGTCTTGGGTGGCTTTGCAGTGGGCGGGCAGACCTCGTGAGCAATGAGGCAAGATGCTGTCCTCTGCTGGGTTTTCCTGCCATAGGCCTCATCTTGGGTTGGTGTAATTCAGCATTGCTCCACTGACTTAATGAGATGATTGAATTGCAGCATGTATTACAAGTTGAGGTTTTAATTTGGATTTTCTTGAAACACATAGAAGAGATAAAATTTGTACAACCTCGCACCACTATTCTAACATCTAGTGTTTCAAGAAAGGTCTTTTTTTTTAAAATACACTCTTTAAAAAAAAAATATGATTTTTTTTTTTAATTTTATGTTAAATGCTGGGCAGAACTTGTGAATGTAATAAAGCATATCTTCATCAACAGACATGTAATATGGCAGCTAGAAGTGTGAGGAAAGAGGGGATATGGCAGAGGATACAGTCACCTCATTCCCCCCTGTAGCTGCAGGGAGTAATGTGATGGTCAGTAACTTCTGACACTGGTTTAGTCCATGCACTAATTAGGAGTAGAGGCCTTAAGATAGTAAATTGATCAAAGAAAATTAATGTGATTGTTGTGATATCATAGGAGGCCAAGCCTGGGTCTCTCTGGGGCAAGAGAGAAGTTGTCTTGTGGCAGATAAAGTAAGAATTAAAGTAAGAACAGCCATCCTTCATGCTGGAGTGGTGGGAAATAGTGTTTTCCTTCCCTCTTTATCCCTCTGTTTGAACCAGGTACTAAAAAAGGTGTTTCATATTTTTGCAGTTGTTGGTACTTAAAAGATTTTGGTTCCATATACGTACTGACGCAGTCTGGTAGTACACACGAAAGCAAACAAGGAAAGAGATGGAAAGCACAGGCAATCTCTCAGATGTCCTGTCTCCCTGAGGCTGTAAAGGAGTGGAAGCAACAATAGCTCAGCACACCACCAAACTATTGGTGAGTTTTGGACGTGAGGGAAAAAGTATTTTGCCTGGGGAAGGGTGAGGGATCTCACTTTGCAGATATGCATCTATTTTACTGCATATATTTATTTGTTTATCTCTTGCTTAGAAGTGTTGGTAGGTCTGCTCCGTAGGATTAAATCACATCCCAAACCTTCCTGGCTTTGTGACAGTACAAACATTATTGGATTTAGTTCCCTTCTGCTTATCCACCTCCTGTCTTTCAAGATCCCCATTATTGTTATTATAATATCCACAAAACTCCTGGTCTGAGATCAGAGGGGTTTTCAAGCACCAAAGCAATCAACAAAACATACCTGGTCCTTTTAATCTCCTTTAATACCATCATGTGGGACTATCCCAATAAACAATCACATATCCAAAAATTCTTTTCTTGTAATGACACTTGATTTTTAGCTCACAGTTTTCATGAAACTGTCTCAGATATGAAAGAAGATGTACTGGGACCTTCTTACACCATCAATAAAATAAAAGTTTGGGTTGAAAAATTATCTTGCGGAATAAAACAGAATAACAAAAATCCATCATTATCTATGTTTCAGAAAAGGAGTGTGTTTTGTTTAGCATTTTAGTTAGAAATGATGTATGACTACATCATAAAACACTTATATTAAAAAGATCTTCTCACCCTGAATTCAAAATATATATTGTACTCTCTTATCATCCAGTCATTTTAGAGTGAAAGTTAAAAATGCCCATCCTGTGGTAGTAGTCGCTGGTATTATAGCTGATATATTCTTCTAATACTTTTACTTAAAAGGCCTATTACTCAGCACTCGTGAGTGTAGACATTTATTTTCTTATTGAAAATGGTAATGCTGTGGATAGTGGTTTTGTATTTAGATTGGCATTTATGGTTTTCCTCTGGGCTGCTGAAGGTCAACCCAAATCAGTCTCTGGGAGTCTGGGTCATACCTGTGTGCCTTGTTGGAGAGGGGAAAATCTTTCCATGGGGTAAGAAGCATTGGAGTACAGGAGCTTGTATTATTTTGCCAAGGTATGATTTAGGCTTTCGGTTTTTTTGTTTGTTTGTTTTGGTTTGGTTTTTGTGTGTGTGTGTGTGTGTTTTTGTGGGGTTTTTTTTGTGAATGTGTGAAAAAGCATTCAATTTCAATTTTAAAGAAAACCAACAGTTAGCAGAATAGAGGATGACCCATGCAATGCTTCAAAGCCTTGAGGTCTTGAGCTGTCCAGGAGTTTTCACAAAAAAATCCCTGTATCATGAACAGGCAATATGACAAAAAGCAGGATTCCGCAACATCCTGGTTTGATGTTATAGAGATGAAAAGTTTCTCCTGCCTGAGGTATAAATTTTGGCTTGAATGAGAAAGCCTAACCCTAAGGCAAAGGTGCTGGGACCCAGATTCCTGTTGGTGGTTTGAACCATGCAGAGCAGAGACTTATAAATGACTTTACCATGTCCTAAGTGAATGCCCTCATCGTTAAAAAGTGACTATTGTAAGGAAAAAAAAGGAGAGGGAAGGTTTTATTTTTTTCTCATGATGGGTTTTTTGTTTTGTTTCGTTTTGATTTTTTCTCCTAAAGAACCCATGTCTGTGCAGAAACATCAGCACCTCTGAAAAATCAAAGTTTTACAAAGGTGGAAGGATGGGGGGAGGGGAGCCCCTTTCCCACACATTTCATAATAGTTTTTGACTCAAGTTGTGGGAGAGTGTAAGGTGGAGTTCAGTAAAATCAGGTCGGTCATTTTTGTGGAAAAGCAAATGCTGGCAGAGGAGAGAAATCTGCAAAGTAACTAATCTGAACACTTCTCTTTGGCCTGCAGAACAATTTACTGAAGGGGCAGTTAAACGACACAGATTAAACTCATTAATGGTTCAGATATTTGCTTGGTTTACACAATGCTGTCCAGCAAATTATATTGATGCTTGACAGAATTATTGTCATTATTTATTTTGCTATAAGCCAGATTTATAGATATATGTAGCTTTTGTAAAGCTAAACATAAGAAACATTAATAGCTTTACTAATTATATCACTGCTTTAGAGATATAAATAGTGATAAAAATGCCAAGTAAAGTGAGCTAGTAAAACATTTTAAAGAGAATTTTAAAGTGAGTTACTGATTGATGATCCCTTGGGCGAGTCTTAACTTTTGAATGTGAGAGCAGTGCTTCCCACTAGGGCATTAATGCCTTTTACCTTTGTCAACTCTTTGGGAAAAGACAAGGTAGAACAACAGTTGTATTGAACAGCTGATTGTTAAATGAGATTGCATAATCTGAAAAACATTTAAATTTTGTAATAGCATAAATGGGAGGATGAAGTTGCTGCATCACAACAGGACTTTTTTCTCACGTTTACCTTGTCCACAACCCCTCCGGCCTCCTGGACAGTCTATCTGCACTTTTTTGTTTCTTAGAACATGCTGAAATTGTAACCTCTTTAGAGCAGGTGGTCCCTTCTCCCTTTTTTGTTATTACAGGAATGTACAGGCCCTTGCATAGCACAGCTTTCATGAGGAATTTGAGGTCTTAGCAACAATACGAAGAATAATTTCATGGCTGTTAAAAAGAGATAAAAGTTTTAATTGGTGAACAGTATCTATACAGGGCTATATACAAATTAATGGTGTGTTTTTTACATAGCTGTCAAATGAAAAAATCTGCCTTCTTAACTATTGATCCTGGTTTTGCTGTGAGCATCCATTTAAGGAGGGAGCTAACGAGTGAGAAAAGAGTTAATAAATGTTTGGCTGTTACTGCAAGCATGAATGGAAATCCATCATGGGTGTATGTGCTGGATGGGCTCTTGGCAAGAATCTGAGCCTATTTGACCATGGTGTCACTGCCACAGGGCCCTGGGAGCTATGATCTTTGGGGGTGGTTTGTGGTTCCCTGCTTTGCTCAGATAGACAGCATTGTAAACCTCAGAGTTATATTTTTCACTGAGTTTAGCAATGACCTGTTTGAAACTCCCTTGAAGCTAGCAGAAAGACTTGCAGTCTCTGATGGCCTTTGCATCAGGATTGCTGTGATGCTTTCTTGGAGTAAACCACCAGTGGGAAATTCCAAGTGGGAAAAAAAACAATTTTTTAATTTCCTTTCTTACAATTTCTGATTATATGGTCTTCCTAATGCAGTTGTGAATAGTGTATTGTGGGTGTTCCTTGGAGGACAAAGTTGGGGCCTGCCTTGTCTGTGGGCTTATTTCTGTTTGATGGGATAAGCATGATGGTGGTGGCTTATGGGCAAAGCTTTAGAGCAATACACCACAAGCTTGTCATGAAAATGGAGAACATAATCCTGAACCCACTGAAATCCTCTATGTTTATGTAGAGTTTCTGTCTAATATGTAACCTAAATATTTCCTGTGAGGATGGTGAGTCACAGGCAAAGTTTGCTCAGAGGAGTTGTGGAGGACCCATGCCTGGAAGTGTTCAAGGCCAGGTTGGATGGGGCTTGGAGCAACCTGGTCTAGTGAAAGGTGTTCCTGCCTATGCAGGGAGGTTGGAACTACCTGGTCTTTAAGGTGCCTTCCAACCCAAACTATTTGGTGATTCTGTGATGTTTGGGCTGCCTCCTTGCAGTATGAGAGGAGACCAAGCAAGTGACTGTGGGACTTATAGTCCTCATTAGGAAACTGGGATGGTAGATCTCCACTAAAGCTCAAAAAGTTTGGCACTGTGACCTCGCTGTGCAGTGCCAAAATACTCACCTGCACTGTGTGAGTGTCTTGGCTGTGCAAAGCAACTGGGCAACTTCATAGGAGCAGGCTTTGGTGGAAGAATTCTGGGGTTTAATTGTAGTCATGCTGTAAATATCACAGGAGCTCTTCCCCTTTGATTCCAAACTAGAGACAAAAGGAATGATTCACACACATTTTCCATAAAAAAACATGTGGCTTGACATTGGTTCCATAAACAGGACAAGGTGTTGGGTAAGCTAATTTTTTTTCTGAAATATTTTAACTGTCTTTTCTCACAATATCATGAGACTGTGCGTAACCTTAGAAAACACACAGTGTGTTGTGGGATTTAAACTCAAAGTGTGGGTGGAAGAAAGTCTATTTGGCCTAGGTTAGCAGAACTTTATACTCAATACTGAAAGTAAATTCAAATCACTGCATTGAATCCCTTATTTCCATCTTCTCTAATGTATCTGTAGTGCAGTTTAAATTTAGGATCTTTAGAGGGGATGTTATTTTGACTTTTGAGGGTTGTAAGAATGGAGAAGAAAAGGCTTCATGTGTGGTTCTAGTGATGAAGTGATGAAATAATAAATGCTTTTAATGAGTAGTCCTACTGCAGATGGGAATTCCAGATTGAAACCTAATCAATCATAAAAATAAAATGTGCTTTTTGGTTTTTTTAATATTTTTTTTTTTGTCCCAAGAAGTACATACACACTTATGAGGACTGTACTAGCTTCTCCTCCTCTTATTGCTTTGGGACTGTATCAACCAGTTAGTATGACTGGGGGGTGTAGGTAGCAGTGCCCCATGCACTGAGAGGACTTGTTGAGAGAACTCTGAGATCCTTCTCCACTATCTTTAGATAAAAGCTTACCTTAGCCCAATCAGTGTCAATCTGTGTCATTTGGAAAGCAGACTAAAACCGTGTTTCATCCACTTCAACATCTGTGCTGTCAAAATAGCATCTCTTGCTTTTATGAGCATGTTTGGAACCATTGCTTTCCTCCTGCATACAGGTCCATGGGCTGCCTTTGCTTTTACTCTTCTTCCTAAGATGACTCTTTGACTTGCAGGTATTTTAAACTCCTCGGACACCCCAGGACCTCGTTGGCTATCCTCAAATAAATGACACCTGCCAGTCTGAGTGTAAGCCCCAGTTCACAGATAAATCAGAAATTCAGAAATTATATTTGCCTTCTGTTGATCTCCAAAAAGAAATCTTAAGAAAATTATAGGGGCTGAAGAGGTTTTGTGATTGCCAAGAAATACCAGTCCTGAAGTTTCAGAAGGTTAATGACTGTCTGTATTGAGAAAGAATACAGCCCTGTCTAATTAACTTGTACCAATAAGGATAAAGGTTGGGCAGCTGAGTGAGATTATGTCAGGAGTAGTCAAATACTGTCAATATTTCTTACCTCCATGCTTTTTTGACAAAAAAGGGGATGTTGCATCTTTTAATTAAATGTTACATGAATACATTTCCAATAGACCCAAACACAGGGCAACTGTGTTTCAAAAATGCTGTTTCTACATTTAAAATGTATTTGAAATGTAATTTAAGAAAAAAGATAATGGAAAAAAACCCCTAAAATAACTCGAAACAAGCCAGAATATAGTAGCTCATCATTATACTAATATATCAAACAATATGAGCTTAGCTTAATTATCCCCTTTGAGAGTTGAGAAAACTAAGCACAACCTTCAATTTACAGCTGTTTGGTGCCGGGAACCTGAATTATTATTTAAGAAGAAGGGAAAAAAAAAAAAAAAGTTTATTTATTGTGACCTACACTCAGTTTTTATTCATCATGGAAAATCTGTATATTCACAAATGAGGGCTATTCATCTGCAGACTGCAGCATTCTTCAGCTGTCCGGGGCTGCATCAGCCGCACTTCTTCAGCTTTTGTGTTCATCTCGAAGCCTCTTCATCCAAATTGTTCATCATCTTGATGGCGGAGCTTTATCTTGCTCTAGTGCAGCTGCATTCCCCTTATCCAAAGTGCTGAGAGATACAAGGGAGAGGGAGAGAGGGAGAGAGAGAGAGGCAGAATAGAAAAGAGAAAAAGGAATGGCCAGTGCTCATATGAGGATAATTTGTAGTTTCTCAATAATAATAATAAAAAAAAAGGAGGGCAGGCTAATTACTGGCTTAACTAGGGCAGCCTGTGGATCCTCATGTCAAAAGGACTAGCGTAATTATTTGCCATCAAAGCACATTCATATTGTGGTACAAAAGAAGGGCCTTTCGCAAATGGATCTCACTAATAAACAGGGCTGAGAGGAGCATTATGTGTCTCCCTGGATGCAAGCGCATTAACACAGTGACATGGAGCATAACTCTCAGCCTGGAGCGGGAGGGGGGAGAGGAAGAATGATAATTATCCCCCCTCCCCATCTTTCCTCTCCTTTTCCTTTGTGTTGGGCTAGCAAGCCAAACACGACCCACTGGAAGGCCCAAGGCAGGCTATTAGTGACCTCTGAGCATTGACAAGGTGGCTGCACTCTTAAAAGCCCAGCTCTCCATGTCAGGAGGGTCGCAGGAGCCCACAAGAAGAGCTTTAAATGGTCCAGCAAACACTTCAACCTTAAAGACACCTGGAAGGTCACGACCAATTTAATGTAGATGAATCTGGCATAAAGAGGGCTCTTTTGAATCCACAGACAAAAGTTTGGTGTTTTTTTCCTTATTCTTTTTTTTTTTTTTTCCCCCCACATTGTTTTTTCACAGATCTTAGCATAAGAGATACAGGAGAAAGAGACTTGGTTTTGGAGGCCACTTCTGCACTCGTTGAGCATATGTAGTGCCAGGCGACCTCAAAGGCTATAGCTTTTATTAGGAAAAGTAAACAGGTTTGGAAAGAAAGAGAACGAGCAGTATGTACCTTACAGGGATGTCTGCAAGCATTGACACAATAACATGTTTAAAACTCAGATATATTGCAAAATGTGTGTATAGATACAGTTATATGTTATATGTAAAGAAAACTGTTTTGTTTGGGTTTTTTTGGGTTTTAATACTCCAGCTCTGTAAGGTTATTCACAGCTGATGCCCACTGGCAGGTGTGCCCCAGTTCCTCTCTTGCCAGCCATGGAGTTTATTGGTTAGCCTGGTGTCTGACAAGGGCTGCTGCCACTCCAAACCATCACTGAGTGAGCCCATTCCCTGCAGAGGATTATAAAGCTTCACAGCCAGCTCAGGAGAGCTGCTGGAAAACCATAGGCATAGTGGTTTGGTTATCTCACTTTCCTCATGGGCTGCTGTGGAACCTTAGTACCATGGTGCATGAAGCAGACTTGGCTGTACAGAGGCAGAGGAGGCACAGACTGTACATAATAGGGATGAGCCACCCACCCCTAGTGCTCCTCTCCTGTGGGAGAACTTAATGGTTTTGAATTTTATTTTTTTAAAATGCCTTTCTTATTATTTTTTAGAAAACCTTATTATGAGATAAGTGTTTGTGTTACTTTTTTTTTTCCTTTTTTTTTTTTTTTTTTCCTAAGTAGTGAGGTCCTGCATGGGTTACATACTATAAAAAAGGTCTGCTGGTCATTGAAACAGTAAATTGGGATAGTCAGTTGTTGTGACAGCCTTGTCTGACACTGCAAAACACACAGCATGCAGCTGGAAATAAGAAAGGTGTTGGTCAGAGCAGGGACTACATAGCACACAGTGACATGAATCCATACATGCTGCCACATGTGACTGGGATGAAAGGATTCTGAAACCCAACTCATCTGTGTGGCCACAAACCAAAGTTGTTTCCTTTCCAGTACTTGCCAGAGTCTCATCTAGGCTATGCTACAGAGAGGAGCTCCTTTTCCTTGTCACAGCATTTGGGGACCATGTTGTCTATGTCACATCGATGGGCAGGAGGAGTGCAGGGCTGCATACACCCATTAGCATCACCTGCCCCAGGAACAGCTCATTAAGCCATGGGGTTTAGGATGAGAGTTGCCAAATTGTTGATGTCACTCAGCCAATCATGGGTCAGGCATGAAAAATTATGAGATGGGTTTGAAATTTGTGGACTTCAACCAGGAGCAGATCTTTTACTGTTTTTCCTTCACCCCCTCTTAGAAAAAGAGCAGCAAACATAGGCTTGGGGCAGAGGGGGAAATAACCCAAGAGGAGACTATTCAGTACCGATCACAGGAACCTGATGCAGCTCATGGTAAAATATTGGCAATACGAGAGTACAAATGCACTGTGCACTCCTGCACAGGCAGGATTTTGGGGCTAGGCAGTGTTTCTAGAACATGACCAATATGTGTGAGCTAAAAAAAACCCCAAATATTAATCTATCCAGGAACTTCACAACCCCTTTCCCTCAGCATGAAGTGCTGGAGCAACAGAAAAGTGGAGCAGCTGATGGCAGCAGCCCACCACCAAGGAGAGCCAAAGCGGCCTGTGATCTCCTCCTAGATATTTTCTTGTCTCTTAAGCACTTCGAGATTTTTTTTCTGTTTACTTGTTTCCCTGGATTTTAGAAAATTCTGCATACACTAAAATTTGTCTTTAGTTTGCAGGAAGTTGTAGCTGAGGATTTAATGGCAAAATGAAGTCTTGGAGTATAAAGAATATAATTTCACCTTAAAATAAATACCTCTAGGAAAGGGATTAAATAAATTAACTTTATAAAATGGGTGTGTGTGTTGTATTTTTAAATTAATCCAGGTGAACTTTCCTGACTCAGTTGCATCCAGCCATGCCAAGGACCCAGTGCTGATATTAGCAATGAAGAAAATGTTAATATAATTGCATCGAAGTAAAGAAAGTTATAGAGTTAGCATTTGTTTAATTATTTTTTTTAAAAAACCCTGCTATGTTAATGGTAATTTTTTGCCATTAACTCACTCTTTTGCAGTATTTTATACACTTGCACAGTGTTTATGAGCCTTGATATGTATTTCTAGTGTTGCCAAGAATAATCAAAGACAAATATAACTGTTGCAGGGTCTCTTTCCTGATGAAATTGTATTGCAGCTCCTAAACCCAGAGCTGGCCTCCAGCAAGGGACTGTGTCCTCTTAAAGTAGAAGTGTGCCGCTTGAACTTTGCTGTCACATAATGCTTTCAAGGTTGCTTGTCTAAAGTGACTTAATTTGTACTGCAGAACTAGCATTGTAGCCACAAACGCGCCAAAAGCCGCAGTGAGCCAGGGCAGCAGGGCTATTACTAATTTTTTATTAAAATCCCTTAGGCACACACAGAAGGCCCAAAAGCAGCTTTAATAATAGACAACATACAGCACATTTTTCTTGTATTGCCATGTAATCAAATCTAAAGCTTCTGTTCACTTTCTTTGTTTTACCTAGAGGACCAGCTTCCAATTTAGTTGTGGCCTGCACTAAACTGATTTTTCATTGTAATTAATGCCTACTTTGGCCTCAGCCACTTATACAACTTTCCATTAGAGGTTTTCAGCCATCCACAGAGTATTTCACCAAGTTACCCTCCCAATCCTACTACAGTTGCACTTTTTTGTTAAACTTTTTTTTTTTTTTAATGTCATTATTATTTTGCAAAGAACATTTAAATTACACAGCCAAATAGGTTTCTTTTCTCCTTTATTTTTCTCTCCTTTCTCTCCTCCAGTCCTCTCCCACCCTGCTCCCCCTCCCCCGGCTCTCTTTACCCCTTGCCTGCTGCACCTATTAAAGTGGTTGGGCAGGAGTCCAACTGGAAGGAAAGCCTTTAAGTGATTTCAGAAAGGGCTAGTGGAACTTATTTAGGCCTGGGGTCTGCTGTGGTTAATTTTCAGTCTGTGTTTTGTGCTGTCCATTTCCTCTGAAATACTACCTGGGGTTTAAGGTTCCTCAGCACAGGATGTTAATAGGCCTCTGCAAACATTCAAAAGGCAGCTTTCCCACCACTAACCTTAAAAAGATTGTGGCACTGGGCCCAGGGTCAGATTAAATAGATGAAAAAGTATATGCTGTGCTTTTGCTTGCTCCTTGGACCTTTCCCTGTTGGCTTGCCTGACATTTTCAGTGACTTTTCTTAGTACCTTATTTTCAGTGTGCTTCGTAGAAAATTCTGCTTATTACCTTCTCCTATCCCCCTGTCCAGCATTACTAAATCAGGAAACACAATTTGTAATCACACTTTACTGACTTCTTGGACTTTTCCTGTGCAGCCACAAGGTGCTGCTTCTCATGGCCCTGATGAACCAGCCCAGCCCCTTGCATTATAATCCATTTCCCGTTGTTGCTACCTGGTGTGTTTGTTCAGACCATGTCTTGGGTGCTCTCTGCAGATCTCTGCCATGCCTCTTGCCAGAGAGAGCATCTTTGCTGTGAGTCTAAAAAGAGCTAATGACCAATTTTGTGTGCCTCTGCTATGTTGGCTTTCCTCCCCAGTGCCAGAAATCTGGGCACAGGAGCTCTGAAGTAGGTGTGCAGGTTTCTGGGCACTGAGTTTCCACCTATTGCTATGTTCACATTTGGGTACTGATGTTGCCTTGCTGTGGTATTGCTCAAAAGGAACCAAAGGGTGCTGACTTCACGTTCACCCTCCTACGTAGTTTAAAGCAGATACACTCACCTAACTTTTGAGAATTTAAGTGAAACTAGTGCCTGAAGGTGCCTAGTGTCCTCTGGTCTGTGATGCCAAATTATTGATAGCACTGTTTGACTCTACTGGCCTGGTGGACTCTGTGCTAAGATATCAGTTGTCTTGATCTCCTTTAAATAGGTGCAGCTGTCCTTGGGAGAGGAGGTGGATGCATTTAACTTGATTTAGTTGAAGGGCTTGCTTGGGTACAATATATGGATTTTAAGAAACGTGGCCTGTTAGACTTCTCTTGGCTGAGGAGGAGATGTGGGTGTGATACCTGGGATCACACAGGTCTGCTGTCTATTGTTAGTGTGTCAGATGTCTCCCTCTTAGTGTGGGAAGCATAAAAAGCAGATTTTTTAATTTTTTTTTTATTTTTTTTTTTCTAGAATAGGGTTAACTCTTCCTTAATTGACAGAGTAGCATATGAGAAGAATATATGCAGACACCCAGAAGTTCCAGATGTACAAGTGGTGGGTAATAAGCCAGGTTTTGAATCCCAAGCAATGGTTTTACTCCCCTACCCAAATCAGCTGCCCTTCTAGTATTTGACTGGTCCACAAGACCCTTGGACCCATTTGCAAGCATAGTCCTTTCTCTCACCCTTGGAAACCAGAAGCATTTTGAGTGAAACAAAGGGAGGAGGAGGACCAGTGGAAAGACAGTGCACTGTCCACTCTGTGAATTGGTGTTGTGTCACCATGGGTATTCCAAAACAGAGATATGCATGGTGTATCTTTCTTTTGTAACTATCTGTCCTCTTACACCTAAGAGTATGATTTCCAGGGCTACTTTATCCAAGTGTGACCTGCCACACTGTGCCCCTTTGGCATGTACAGCAGCTGTAAATCCCTTGCTTGTACCTGTGCCTGCGTGAACACCCCTCACAGAGAAGCAACTGATACTGGTTTAAGCACATTTGTGTATCTCTCGCTGACATTTGCTCTGTTAAAAGGTCAGGCTTCTGCAGTGAAGACAAGAGCCGTCTTCCTCATTATCACATATTACTGCAAATTTCCATTTCCAGCTCCTAAGTTTCCAGTGATTTCTGCTGGTGTAATCCAGCATAAAGCTCTGTCTACCAGCCTGGAAGCTCCTCCACACCTACAATGCTTGGGGAGAGGAACAAAGTCTG
>NW_009952153.1:1205913-1216115 GCF_000747805.2 Chaetura pelagica | reverse complement strand
GTTCCTTGCTTGCAATGACAAGCTGGAAAAATATGTGACAAATTTAACTTAGAAATGCAAGTCTGCAGAAAGAAAGGGCCATTCTGCAAAAGTAATTCATATTTTTCATTCTTCCTGCAGAAATGCTGCTCTGTTTCTCTGTAATCTCTGATATTTCCTAAAATCAGAGTACAGTGCTGGCAGAGGTAAAACCTGAGGCTAGACTTCAGTCTGTATTCTTTCTCAGAGGAAGTAGATTCTGGGATCCCTTTGGCTTTTGAATGTCAAGAAGCCAGATTCAGAACCCTGAGGGCGAGAGGGGAAGGTATATATTTCTTGTTAACATGAGGTCTTCCTGATAGGAAGATACAGGCTCCAAAATCAAAGCGTGTGTGACATTGGAGTTGGACAAGCTCTTTGGGAGTTGGCTTGGTAGGGATGTCCGCTCTCTGCTTTTCATATCAAACCTCCTGTGCAACTTCAGAAGCAGCTATATGTATTGCTACCTATAAAAAGTGCTGCAAATGTTGATGGGGTGACATCGCTGTGGAGCGAGCAGATATTTTTCTTGCTTTTTGCACCCATTTGATTGTGTATTGACAAATGGACACAGGAAAACCATTTGCTTGATCGTTAGATGACCTGGCTGGGAGATGGATGAGCATCTTGCTGGTACTCCTCAGAGTCCCACATGCTACGTGGATGGCCACTGGCTGACTTTCCTGATTTTTCTGCTGACTGCAAATGTGCTATAAGGTGGCCACTCAATGGTGGCCTTGGGAGAAGAGATGATAAACTGCTGATGTAGTAATGGAGAGTTAGGGGAGAGGAAGGACCTTACGTACTTTGGCTTTGGATATGGGTGAGGCCTGGGGAGCCCATTTTCAACAATAAAGTCGAAAGAACAAATACTACATAGCACATTTTTATTTTTTTTATTTTTTTAATTTTTTTTTCCACCCCCAATAACAGCCATAAAGAAAATACAATTTGGAAGAAAAACATTTTTTTCACATTCTTTCCCTTATTTTTCTTTTTAAATGTGGTGGTGGAAGACCACAGAGCTGCAGTCATGGAAGGCAATGTCCATACTGATATCTACTTTTTAAATACATAGGTACTAAAAATTATGGTCAATTAATTTCTCCACGAGTGATGCACCTCCCTGTTTGGCTCTGTAATGCAATTGGGTACCCACTGGAGAAGGGGTTGCGCAAGAGATGGGCTGCCACTGAAGCAGGGTTAGGCTGCAGGATGCTTTGAATGTGTTCCTACCCAGAAAACCTGTAATTTGTTCCTTCCTGCCATACCTGGAGCAATAAAAAACCCCAATCAGGAAAGAGTATTTTGTGTAATTTCCTAGCCCTCACGTTTCTGCCTTATACAAAACATTAGTGGGCCTGATGTTTTTAGGTACTTGGGAAGTCCCTTTACCTGTATGTGCTTCTTTAGGTTTGGTGGGATTTTTTGGTAGTGGGGAAAGAGGCCCGGGGATGGCTCCTGTAAGAAGCTGAGAAACTCCCCCTGCTCCAAAACCAGCCAAGAAGCCTTTAGAGAGACAATAGATGTGCCTCTGTGATTAACATATGAAAGAACTGATATAAGACCTGAGCAGAGTGAGCACTTTAGAGAAAGAAGAGTTGTGCTGGAGAGGTGAAAGGCAGTGCTGGGGTGAAGATCCTGGTGGTTGATGGGGAAGAAGGAGAAGAAGGGGAAGAAGGTGCCCAAGCAGAAGTTTTGCTGCAACCTATGGTGAGATGGCAGGCTGTCCCCCTGCATTCATGGAGGAATGTGGTGGAACATTCCCTGAAGATGCTGGGAGGGGTGAACTTGGCAAGTGGACTTTCATTTTGCAGCCAGTGGACTTGAATTATGCAGCTGTAGAAAACCCCAGTGCCAGGGGAGGTGACTGTTCCCCAAGCAGCCCACGCTGGAGAAGCTTGCTCTGGACCTCATGGGAAGGAATCATGAAGGAGAAGTTCATAGAGGACTCTCTCCCGTGGGAAGGACCCGATGGGGCAGGAGGAAGGGAATAGTCTATTTCCTGTGACCTGGCTAAACAGGATAAGAAACAAGGGGCATTGATTACACAAAAGGAGATTTAATTTTGAAAGCAGGGAAAAGCTTTGTAGTTGTGAAGGCAAGCTGAGTGCTGGGCTAAGTAAGTTTCACAGGAAGAAGAAGGTCTATCCACTACTGGAGAATTTTAGAAAAAGGTCCTCAGTGAAGGAAATGAAAGAATAGAAAAAAAGATGGACTGCCTCTGTTCCATGAATTGATTGTCCTGTTCTGGTGTAGTATTGGCCAGGGATGTTCTCCACAGAGATCACTGCAGATTTCACGGGGTCATAGCATGAGGGGGGAGGCACCTCTGGAGATCATCTGGTCCAACTGCCAGTTCACAGCAGGTTCACTTACAGCACCTTGCTCAAGGCATTATCTGGTTAGGTTTTGAATACCTCTAAGGGTGTAGACTCTACATTCTCTCTCAGTAACCTGTGCCAGTGTTTGACTGGCCCCACAGTAAAAAAGCTTCTTCCTACATTTATATGCTTGATCAAACACAGACTGAAGGGCCTGTGGTTCTGCAGGTCTTCTGCTTTGCCCTTTGTGCTGGTTTGCTTTGGCAGGAGTTTTGGTAGCAGGGGAAGGGCCCGGGGATGGCTCCTGTAAGAAGCTGAGAAACTCCCCCTGCTCCAAAACCAGCCAAGAAGCCTTTAGAGAGACAATAGATGTGCCTCTGTGATTAACATATGAAAGAACTGATATAAGACCTGAGCAGAGTGAGCACTTTAGAGAAAGAAGAGTTGTGCTGGAGAGGTGAAAGGCAGTGCTGGGGTGAAGATCCTGGTGGTTGATGGGGAAGAAGGAGAAGAAGGGGAAGAAGGTGTCCAAGCAGAAGTTTTGCTGCAACCTATGGTGAGATGGCAGGCTGTCCCCCTGCATTCATGGAGGAATGTGGTGGAACATTCCCTGAAGATGCTGGGAGGGGTGAACTTGGCAAGTGGACTTTCATTTTGCAGCCAGTGGACTTGAATTATGCAGCTGTAGAAAACCCCAGTGCCAGGGGAGGTGACTGTTCCCCAAGCAGCCCACGCTGGAGAAGCTTGCTCTGGACCTCATGGGAAGGAATCATGAAGGAGAAGTTCATAGAGGACTCTCTCCCGTGGGAAGGACCCGATGGGGAAGCAGGGGAGGGCTGTAAGGAATCCTTCTCTCTGTGGAGGAAGGAGTGGCAGGAAACATCAGCCTGTGAACTGACTCTAAACGCCATCTCCTGTCCCCCTGTGCCACTGGGGGGAAGGAGGGAGAGAAATTGGGAACAAGGTAATTAGGGCCTGTGAAGAAGGGAGGGGTGGGAGTAATATCACTAAGTACTGTTCTGTGTGTTGTCTGTGTCCTGTGTGCATTTGATTAGTGTGAAGTTATTATTTTTCCCAAGTTGAGTCTGTTTTGCCCATGACCTTAATCGATGAAGAACCCTCCTTGTCCTTTGTTTCAACCCATGAGTTTCTAGTTGGCCTTTGACTACTGCCCCATCCCACAATATGTGTGTATGTGTGTGTGTGTGGGTGTTGAGTGAGCAGCCACAGGGCTGTTTCTTTGTTGTCGTGTTAGGCCCAAAACCCATGACACCGAAGCATTTGTAAATACTTTGGATACAGTGTGTTGTACCAGTTTTTTTACATTAATTCAGTAAAGCTATAGTGATTGAATTCTTTGCCATTGAAGCTGTGACTGAAGACAGTTGTAATGTATCAAGATGAGGATGTCCTCCTTGTATCTGTCCTCCTGTCTTGCCGCTAGAGAAAGTTAGTGCTAGCTTAAACCTTGGTTGCCATTAATGAAAAAATCCACTATTTTTATTAAATTCTGGAATCACTTCAGCTACCATGAAAAACAATGATATTAGATTTCTTTTTAAAATTAACAATGTATGTAAGGCGGCAAAAAAAAAGCTGACATTTACTTAGTGCCTGGAAGCAAAGAGACTGCGAGGCAGACGGCAAGCTGCGGTGCTTCTCCCCTTCATCCTGCAGTGTGTGTATGTGGTTAGGAGACGTGGGGTGAGGGAGCTGGGAGTGGATTGCACTGTTAGGATAGAAGCCAAGAAACACGACCACTATTGCTACCTTTCACCAGTAGGAGAACATCAGGGCTCACAGGGAAGGGAAAGATTTGTTTTAGCAGCTGGCCTGGATGTCTGCCAAAACGAGAGTAAGCTCAGAAGTAAAGCTGAGGATCTTGGTTCAAAGGATGCAGGAGATGTGAGCTGGGGATGGACAATCACCAGCTCTGATCTGCACCATGGTTGGGCTGAGAAGGGACCTTAAACCCTCTTCAGATGTCAAAGGGACATGCATTATCCAGCTGGTAAAAGGAGCAGGGATGGTGTACAGTGGTCACAGAGGAAAAACTGTCCAGTGAGATGGGAAGGGAGTTTCTCTAATTTGACTTGAGAATTTTTAATACGGGTTTATTTATGGTATAAAATTGCAGAGTTATTTTTTTACCTTAGGTTTATTTTAAATTTCCCTGTCTTTAGGAAGTTTCTACTGCAATCAGCAGGTTTTCTTATAAAAGTAAAAACCAGGAGTTGCTTCATAGCTGTTTGCAGGCATTGGAGAGGGTGCGGTGTTTAAACCTGACACATGATACAGTGAAATCCTGCCCCTGTCCAGTACCTGTGTAAGTGGATGGGATGGGCGGCATGTGTGTTTCCACTTACTCTAGTGCCAAGAGCAGGAGATTGCGGCACTAATGTTTCAGTGGCACAAAGACCTCCACAAGAGCTTCCTGTGCAGTCTCACTTAGCTGCTCATTGCCCTGTGGTGTTTGCAGCTGGGATGACTTTTCCCAACTCCAGGCAAATAATTTTATAACCCCAGAGTACAAGGGCTTATCCTGCCTGCCATCGTTTAATTGCTGCATAGCCCCACATTAGACCCAAGTAGTTTCTCTACTGCACACCCCGCCCAGATATATCAAGAGTCCCCTACAGTAAAGGGCTACAAGGATGGAGGGAGACCTTGACACACATCTCTTGTCCTCTAAGCCTCAGAGGAGGCTTAGACAAAGCCCTAAACAATAATGAGTGTGCCACATACCAGCGATACTCAATATTACAAGTCTAATACGTGCAACCCTGCTGTATTTGCCTGTCTTGTACAGTAATGCCTTTTCTATTGTGACTCAGAAAAAGAAAAAAAAAATAAATCACATAGTCAATAATCCAGTAGCAATGCATGTTGGATGAAGTGAGTAGGAAAGCAATGAGGACACTTCCTATAA
This sequence comes from Chaetura pelagica, assembly GCF_000747805.2. NCBI lineage: Eukaryota > Metazoa > Chordata > Aves > Apodiformes > Apodidae > Chaetura > Chaetura pelagica. The sequence goes on along the minus strand of NW_009952153.1, from coordinate 1,210,844 downwards.
AAGTATGTTCCTGGTGATCTGTGGTTAGGTTTAAATTCCTCTGTTTTCAATCAGTACTTGTGAGACAGTGTCCCTGGTTTCTCCTGTTACCTACTTAGACTGTTTCTAGTCTTGGTTGACTTTGCGTCTGTCTTTGAACTCCTGCACATGCTAAGCACAATGCAGAGATGCCTTAGTAAAGACTGAGATATCCATGCAAAGGGTGCTCTGTGAGTATAAACCATCAGCTGATCGGTTCTGATCAGCAGTTGGGAATTATAAATAGCTGAAAAGCAGCTAGCCATTGTCCTATGCCACCATAGTAATAAATAAGAAATGCATATTTTTGAAAGGCTTTTACTCTTAGAAGAGAAAAAGATATAATAGCTTTTTTTTTTTTTTAATGTCACATAATTTATTCTGAAAAACAGATGTATTTTGTTGTTGCCACTAGCGTTTGATGAAATACTTGAAAACCGGTCCAAGGTGGTGCATTTTCAAATATAATGTATACAGTACATCTAGCAGTTAACAAAATTTGGATGTGCAGCATAGAATGGTCATTATTTTTACTGGAAAAAAATAAAGGCACTAATTACTTACAGACAAGATACTTAGCACAAACAGATAAGCTTCAAAATGAAAAATTCTCGGTTTATGATAATTATGTTCTCTGCTTTGTTTTCAGAGACTGATAATTTGAGGCTTTAAAATCACCAGGAAGCCATTAATTGGAATTCTTCAATAAAAAATAAATTACATAGAAGTTCATGATGAGTTGTAAAAACACAGAGACTGTATTATGCAGTGAACGACATTGCTCTACTATTTATAGATATTCACAGCTATATCTAACAGCAAAACTGTAAAGAATTTGAGATGTGCAGATAGCAATTATTCATGAATCCCAATGATCTGCAGATATTTCAAATAACTACTTTTAGCAGATCAGCTATCCAATAAAAGCAGGGCTTTATTTCCAAGTGGCACTCTTCTAGCCCATTGCTTCTTGTTTTTGACATCTTATGTGACATTATTCTTCTAGAGTCAACTATAATGAGAAGAGGTGGAAATCCACATATCAGAATAGGTAGGAGTTGAAGGGATTTCTCCTATGGAAGGTTTGATACTGTCCTTCGTCATATACTGGGCTCAGATTCTGAAATCCATAGCAGCTGGCCAATAAGGGGGTTGATTTCTCTTTCATGGGCCATTTTTCTGCTCTCCCCTTGTTGTCTGCTTTCACCTTTGTGGCTAAACAGGACCTGGAATAGTTCCTGTGAAAGCTGGTAGAGCAAGTCCAAGGACCTAAGGATCTGCCCAGCTGCACTGATCACAACATTTATCTTGCCTTCTGAGGGAGCTGGACTGAACCCTTTGTGGAGCTGTATGAACTTTTTGAGAGAATTTAAGAGACCTGCAATTGGCTTCCAACCACCCAGGCCCCTTGAAACATCCACTGCTGTCCTTTAAAACATGTGGCACAGCAGTGGGACAGAGCCACCAGACTTCAGCAGCTTTCCATTGAGAGTGAGTCTTAAAAGAGAGATAGATACAGGAAAGTGTACTGCTTTATTCAACTTTTCTCCTGCCTTTCTCCAGCATGCGGGTGAGTCCCACAAGGAGACTGGTCATTCCCTTTCCCAAGGGAGAACTGTCATCCTTTGTTATTGCTTGGAATCTAGGCTTGAGACTCGAGACAGAACTGCTAATGGACTTCATTTAATTGTCTGACCCGGAGGATATAAAATACTGTTATATTCCAGCTAGACTCTTTTCATGACCACTGACATCCTGGGCTCGCACAAGGAGCTCTTTAGATAAAGCAAGTAATAAAAGTGATCATAGGGATCCTTGACACATGCTACCTAGTAAAGGAAACTGAGCAGATTTCAGCTTATTCACCAGTGAGCTCAAGGGGATGCACAAAAGAGTGAAGTGGCCTTGGTGGAGCCTAGTCTAAAGTTGCACTTCAGGAAGACAGAGAAAGTATTTCCTGAGGACCTGATCAAAGGCTCTCACTTTTCAATGCAGGGATAATACCTTCTGGCTGCCGTTTTGTGCAGGTAGCATTCAAGGGCTTTGCATGACTCTTGGGCAAGTGCAGAAGGAACGTAATCAATATAGGAGAGTTAATTCTCCCCTAATGAGCAAGCACAGAGTTGCAAAATATCTTGTTTGATATTTGTGGCTAAAATAAATCTGAAGTACCAGCTAGTTTATTCACCCTCTTTCCCCACCACCTCCTGTTTGTTTAAATCTGAGTTATTGTGATCACAGGGAAGGCAGGACAGCAAAGTCCAGGGATACGAGGATAATGCAGGACAATAGCAGGGAGTCTGCAGGGAGACTGCTATGGTGTCAAGATGAAATGACAGTGTCAGGAGACAAAGCAAAATAAAAAAGTCTCTGCTGGCACTTGAGGAGTATTGTAATTCTTGGAGAATAAAACCTACCATACATCATCCAAAATCAATTGATAAGAGATCTTGGAGAGATTAAAAACTGTTCCCTCCCATTCATTAGTAAAGGTGGCTTCTGTCCAAAGCTGATTGTTGGTGTGGGCCAACTATGATAAATGCTCTCTTACCCACCAAAAAGAAACACTTCCTAATGAGCTATCATCTTGTGTACATTTTAATTTCCAAATTGCTACAGTGGATATAGAGAGCTTCCAAGAAGCGATAGTGGTGCTCAGAGGCATGCTACCCTATGCAGTATTTTAGAGTATTTTTGGTAGGTTCCCAGAACTTTTTTGATGCCAAACCAATCCCGTGACCTGACCTCTGTGTACTATTACCACTGTCAAAATTAAGGTTTTCACTATTGTTTGCATGTACTGTAGTACTACTTAACTAGGTGGATAGATGATTGTAGGGCGGTAGATGTGGTTTATCTTGATTTCACTAAAGCATTTGACACTGTCTCCCACAGCATCCTCAAAGATAAACTGAGGAACTGTGCTCTTGATGGTCAGATAGTGAGGTGGATCATTAACTGGTTGAAAGGAAGAAGTCAGAGAGTTGTGGTCAGTGGGACAAAATCTAGTTGGAGGTCTGTGACTACTGGAGTCCCTCAGGGGTCGGTACTGGGACCGGTACTATTCAATATTTTCATCAACGACCTGGATGAGGGAACAGAGTGTTACCTCAGCAAGTTTGCTGATGACACTGAACTGGGAGGAGTGGCTGACACACCAAGAGGCTGTGCTGCCATTCAGTGAGACCTAGACAGGCTGGAGAGTTGGGCGTGGAGAAACTTGATGAAATTCAACAAGGGCAAGTGTAGAGTCTTGCATCTGGGGAAGAACAACCCCATGTACCAGTACAGGTTGGGGGCTGAGCTGCCGGAGAGCAGTGTAGGAGAAAGGGACCTGGGGCTCCTGGTGGACAGGAGGATGACCATGAGCCAGCAATGTGCCCTTGTAGCCAAGAAGTCCAGTGGCATCCTGAGGAGTATTAGAAAGGGTTTGGTTAGTAGGTCAAGGGAGGTTCTCCTCCCCCTCTATTCTGCCTTGATGAGGTCCCATCTGGAATGTTGTGTCCAGTTCTGGGCCCCACAGTTCCGGCAGGACAGGGAACTGCTTGAAAGAGTCCAGCACAAAGCCACAAAAATTATTAAAGGAGTGGAACATCTCCCTTATGAAGAAAGGCTGAGGGAGCTGGGTTTCTTTAGCTTGGAGGAGACTGAGGGGCGACCTCATCAATGTTTACAAATATGTTACGGGCGAGTGTCAAGAGGAGGGAGCCAGGCTTTTTTCAGTGATGTCCAGTGATAGGACAAGGGGCAATGGATGCAAACTGGAGCATAGGAGGTTCCATGTAAACATCAGAAAAAAACTTCTTTACTGTGAGAGTGACAGAGCACTGGAACAGGCTGCCTAGAGAGCTTGTGGAGTCTCCTTCACTGGAGACATTCAAAACCTGCCTGGACATGTTCCTGTGTGATGTGCTCTAGGGGATCCTGCTCTGGCAGGGGGGTTGGACTAGATGATCTTTCAAGGTCCCTTCCAACCCCTAAGATTCTGTGATTCTGTGATACTTACAGGAAAATATTCACATATGGTTAGTGTGAGGCAGCTGGGCAGTTACTGAGTGTAATTGCCATGTCTGGGTACCCACAACTCCTTTTTACCCACAAGACAGTTACTGATGCTCCGCACCTTTGAATATCTGGACATTTCTTTCTGGGAAAAGCTAGTTTCCAATAGGATAGTTATGCCTGTTCTCCATGGCTGAGTTGTGCCCTCTTTCTCCATGAGTGGCTTAGCCTAGGAAATGTCCTTCTACAGCCCCGGTGCTCCTTTGGGAGGGCAGAGCCTGTGCAGCAGAGCACAGAGGAGTGGATAAGGATGCAGAGTCCACCCCTGCTTTTTTCCTGCATCCCTAAATTTTGCAGCTCTGCACCAAGCCAGTTCTCAGTCCTGGAAATGCCTTGTGTGTCCCATCCTGTTGCAAAACCCATAGCACTTAAAGAGCAGTGGTGACATTTATCCCGTGTCTCTAAATTATTCTCAGAAGAGTGTTGCTTCAGCCAATGACAGTGATACTGCAAAAGGTCAGTTAATGGACCTCAGTGCTCTGTTTTATTTACTGAGTTTGTTCAGCTTGCAATGGAGACAGGACACACTTAATACGTTGGCCACATCACAGGCAGCCAAGCTCTGGTCCCTAGCACCTCCTCGGATTAGAGCATTTGTAGGAGGTGTTAGAAGAAATGGATGGAGTTCAGCATATTTTTTGGTATGTCAGAATTTCAAAGGATTTCTGAAATTTAATGAACTCATTTAATAGGCATAATTGTCTTGAGTACATGCGAGAAAACTTCTGAAATAGCAGAATTAGGCATGCTCCATTTTGTAGCCTTTCAATGACCTCAAGCAAACGTGTGACCCAGATATGAGGGCGTCCTGTCCACTTGCATAAACATGATGTTTTAAAAAGGCGGGGGGG
>NW_009952153.1:1190925-1205807 GCF_000747805.2 Chaetura pelagica | reverse complement strand
CTCTGCGCAAAAACGTTGTTTTTAAAAACGGGGGGGGGGGGGGGAGCGAGTAAAAGAATTGAGCTCTTAATGGCACATGGAGAGAGACATACTGAAATTGCAACATAAATTCAGAAGCAGATAGAGAATTGCCTCAAGACTGTGCATGCCGAAACTCAGACACTTCCTGTGAGATGGAGGTTTGATGGCTGCAGACCTTGGGTCAGAACTGCTCTGGATTTTCCTTCACAGAGGCTTAAAGGCTAGTAAGGTGCAGAGATCTCCTTTAGGCCCATGAAAATCTCTGATTGTATGCTTGAATGATGTCCAGACTGCAGTTATACAATCTATTCAGCATGCCTTGTAACATACGGGACATTTTATTTCCTGGCCTTGATGAAGAATATGTAGGGGTTGCAAAGGGAGATGTAATGGCCTTGCCAGGTGGCAAGGAGCTGGTATCTGCCCACTCCACCTGTAACCAACCCTTCAGCTACTTGCATACATGTAATGGTGCAAGAAAAATCTATAATTAAAAAAATCTCATTAATTAACATGCATTTTTAATACATCATTAACTTCCCATCACATGTGTTTCCCACTCCCTTGGTCCAGAGGAGCTCTGCAGCCAACTTCTGACCATGGGATTCTTCACCTATACTTACAGAGCAGGCTAAGTGGCTCTTGATTCATTTAGGCCCACCATTACCATAGTAACGAGCCCTGATTGACAGGACAGAATTAATATGCATACTTAGGAGAAGAGGATGGTGTCCTTCCAGGCACACCCATGCCTGCACAGACGGGATAATGCTGCCACTGCTGGCCCCACTCATCACAGGCTGCAGCTCCAGCATCACACCCATCAAATCACCACTTCCCGCATTGTTGAGTCAAGTTAAATTAAAAGCAGGTACCAGCAAAGTGTTGCTGGGGTTTATATGCCATTAGTTATTAACCACTGCAAATTAGGTGGACATCGTTTCAAGGAGACCAATTTCTGCAGACAGCACTGGTGTAGTGAGCTGGCATGGGGTATCACACCACTTTCCAAGACAGGGCTTGCCAGCTTTCCCAGAAAAGCAGTTTTTGGCCACTTCTTGGGTTTTACGCATGACCAAGATTTAGCATTGTTCATGCTTGCTTGCAGCAATGATACTTTTCTGTCTGTGAAAAATCATTTTTCATTTTAACAATAATTCCCAGGCAGGAAAAAGCATGTCCTGTTTTTTTCACTGAGCCAAACACTGAAAGAAAATATTGGGCCAAATTATGCTCTGATTTTGCAACTTTATAATCTGCCTTTGCAAGTCAGTGCTGAATTTAGTTCATTCCCCTTGGGCGTTTTCCATGCAATAAAAATTGTGTTTCGTTTTTCTTTTCTCTTTTTTTTTCCCCTCCTGCCATTTGGGGAAAATGAAAAGTCAAATGAGAGAATTAAGTCAATTGCTAGATTAAAATTTTCTGTACTCTTTATATTAAAAGCAAACCATACAGAAGGCTCATCCTGAGTATCTTCTCTGGCAATCTGCATTATCAGAGTGATTAAGTTGTTGATATAGATGAGATGTTTTGAATTGCAGTAGCCAGTGGTAAAAAACCAAACAACAAGAACAAATAAAAACCATAGAAAAAAAAACACCTTTAAGACCTTAATACTTCTGTTCAGCAGCTTAAAGGGTGAAAGTGGTGTGCTAGTCAGAAGATTTTCCTTCTCCACTACTTCTGCTGTTTCTACAACCCGGCAGGGGAGAGGAAAACAGTCTTTGAGCTATAATAGGTGTAAAACTCGGCAACTTCAACAACGTTTTAGTGAGTGAGAATGGAGAGCATCTTTCACGACATATTACTTGATGATCTCTTTATAGGTACTCAGATTTGAAGACTGGGAGCATGATACACCGAGACATATTGCTCTGCGCTGGAGAATTTAAGGTACTGAGCATAACATAACCTTTATTGGGTTAACAAATGTAGAGTGCAAATCTGGTCTTTGGCACAAAAAGAGGAATAAAAAGCTCTTCAACACCCAGGTTTTTATGATAAGGGCTATTACAATATTTATCATCACTAGCCTTTTAAAAGCCAGTAAGACTGAAAGACACAACCACACATATATATATGATTTTTTTTTCCAGAGGGAAAATTGCATGTGTGTGTGTGTATATGTATGAATGGGTATGTGTCTGTTTTCCTGTGACCAAGAGACATAAAGCAGATAGCAAGGAAATGTAAAAGCTCATTATTGTTTATCACTGAGTGTGGCAAAAGAACAGAAATTAAAGAGACTGGGGGGAAGTGAGCAGCTGTAGCTGTACTGACACCAATAACTTTTCATGAGGGTAAGTCAATGCGTCAGGATGTCAGACCCTCATTCCTGCCCTTATGAACTTACTTCTATAGATCATGACAAAATAGAGAAGTGAGAAAAAGATACTCCTCTCCCCAGTGGGGCAGAGAGGAAACCAGCCCACTCATGCAAATACTTCAGATGAGAAGTTGAACACACACCCTGCTCACATCCGCACAAACAGCCATGTTAAGCAATACTGACACATTTTGGAGGCAGAAACAAGTATAAAACAATAAGTGTACATGGGGGAGAAGTGGGGGTTCCTCATGTCCACTCGTGTGAAGTGTAAGATAGTAATTTAGCCATGATGGGGCCTTATAAATGTGCTAAGTGCAGAAGTGGAGCTCCCAAAGGCATGGGAGGAAGGAGCTCCACAGGAGCATCCTGACCAGGCTGGGGCTCAGCTCTCCCCAGGCACAGGCAGCAGCTTGGTGGGTCATGCTGTCACTCTGGGCACATGGCTGGTGGCTCTTCCTGCAAGAAGCAATGAGCTACATCCCCTATCACGTCCCTGCTGCTGCTGGCTGTGGGGCAGTTCACACTGTGTTGGTACAAGTTACAAAGAGATGTTTATTCTCAGAGTGTTTTATCCCTAAGAGCTGGCCCTGAATGTCCTCTCCATGCTGGGGATGAAGAGGGACATGACGTGGCAGCAGACCTGCTGCTGGGGCTGCTGGCCTTGGTTTCAGGCTGGTCATGGGGTTTTCCACCAGGCCCTGCATTGCAGGTGTCAGATGTGAGTGGCCACCACATGCCCTGGTAGCTCTTCTGAATTTTTTGTGTCTGTCTGCTACTCAAATGGCAGTGGCTGAGGTCCCACTGGGCTCAAGAGAGTCCACACATTAATGTCATGCAGCATTGCATGGTGAATAGTTTGTTTTTAAAGGCAAAATGAGAAGTGAGAGGCTACTGACATCATGGGCCTTACGTGAAAAGATGGCCCCCAACTTTCTTTTCTGGAGAGAGAAACAAAGTCATACCCAAATGCTTCACCATGGAAGCACAGGCTGCCTTTTCACCTGTTTTGAAATGGAGATAGCAAGGGATGCACAAATTTTGATGATAACCAAGCATATTTTGCTCTTTTGGATTAAAACAAACCAACTCCAAATTCAGAAGATTTTAGCTGAGATCAAGAGGTGCTTCTCACCTGCCAGCTGCTTCTGCTTGATTTCTTACTGCAGTACCCCAAGGTCCCAGTTGAAACACAAGTCCCACCATGGCAGCAACAGTGCACACCCAATTGAAGAAAAGTATTTGCTGTCTCACAAAGATTCAGATTTAGAGGGAGGAGGGAAAAAAAGCTAAGTGACTTAGGGTTGCTGGGCTGGCTGGTGGCACCTGAGGGACTAGACTCTAGCTCTCCTGCTGGACTGATGGCCTCAGGATGAAACCATACTGTTTTGTCCTGGTGTGCTGAATGTGCGGCCACCCAGCCTGCCTAGGCTTCCTGCTAGAATGAAGCAACAGCAAAAAATTGCCCTTTATGTATGTATGCATGGTCAGTCGTGTTGTTACTATGATAATGAATTATAATTGATTAGGAAGTTCAGCTGTATTGCACTAACAAAGGTTGAAAAGCTGGAAATGCCTGTATTTCCAGACGCCATCACCCCTGGCTCCCCTAAGCAAAGGAGATGTTTTACATGAGTAGATGTGTTATTTAAAAATGTGAAGCTCTCTTGTTTTATGTGAAGAGGCACATTTTCAAATAAGGAAAAGGGGACATATCTGCTGAAAGCCCCTGGAAATAAGACTGTCATTAGTATCTCTGCAAAAGTTGCCATCTACACTCCTCTCACAATGCTTTGGTGACAATTTGTGAGCAACACTTCAAGGCTGATTTTAGTAAACCCAGTTCTGCCTGTGCTTTCCAGACCTTATTACCTGCACTTCAGTTTTCCAGAATTTGCTGTTACTTCAAAATGCATTCTGTCCCTAGAACAAGTCCTTCTTGATTCTGTAGCTTAGCTCAGAGTTTGATTATCTGCATCTTTTTTTTTTTTGAAGTGTCTCCAGTGGTATTTAGATAGTTTAGTGACTTGCAAAACAATGAGGAGTGGTTGCCCTTTCATGCAATTTGAATTTTCACCCTGGCATCTACTGACATTGGGGGGTTATTTTTGACTATGAATAGTTCAAATGGACAACCTGGTCTGAGCCCCCTCAATGGTGAATATTGCATATCCATAGCTATTGTTAGCAGTAGCTGTAGGATATTTTCCACAGTGCTTTGTTTTATATTCAGCACTTCTTTCTTTTCCAGCAGCAGTTTGGCTCCCAAGCCTCACCTTTAATATATTTTAACACTATGAGATTACATAACCTTCCTGAAGTTAATACATTGTTCTATTTAGTTTATTACCAAAACCCCTACAATTCTTATGGCTGCCCAGTTCTTTTGGGAAAATACCTGCTCATGTGGCTCTCCACCTGCAAGTAAACATATATTGGTGATACACCATGACACAGGCCAGCATTCACCCAAACCCTCTCCTTTTGAGGAGACTGGAAAGTGAAGTAAAATGCTAAATTCAAATGCTGAGAGGTAGATATGTGCTTTTGGAAGAAATACTCAAATGAGGCGTACAAACATCCTGAAAACTGGAATGGGGCAGGAGTTGGAGAGCAGCAGCCTGTCCCTTGCAAGAGAAACCAGCAAATAATGAGTTGGTTATAGGAGAGATAAAAGAAAGCTGACCTCTGCGATAAGCATGGAGGTGGTGGGAAAAATGAAGCAAGGAGGCAATTACTGCAACTCTCCTGGATGAAGCAGGTACAAGAGCTAACGTAGCTGAGCAGTGGATTTCAGCAGGGAAAAAAAAAAAAAAAAAAAAAAAGGAAAAGAAGGATCATGCACAGCTGCAGGGGTTACTGCTGGAGACTGTATCAGAAAGAAGAAAAATGGATATTGCCTGCAGAGGGACTCGGCACTTTATTGGGCTTCCAGGAGAAGTCGGCTTCAACGTACACAGGAATTTCTGTGAAGGTGATTTTCCAGCTACTTTAGATTCACTGCAAACAGGTTTCAAATGATAAAATTCTTTGGGGGATATGGCTTATAATGAATGATCCATTTTAGAAGAGGAAACAAATAGTGGGATGTTGCAATGTTTTAGCAGTGAGAAAGCCATTGTTTCCAGATTTGTATTAATGATATGGTCTAGGAAGAGAATGGTGAGATGACAGCATTTGTAAATGAGGGAGGTGATCAAAGATCAACAGCAGTCCCAGGAGGAAGGGTGAGAGCAGTTGGAAAATACTAAATTTCAGCTCCAATTCTCATATCCCTTAGGATATTTTACAAATTTATTTTTTCCTGAAGAGTTTTCTGAGCGCCTCAACTCAAGACAGTGCATTAAGCTTGCATACCTCTGTTATTTGGCCAGCAGTTAAATCCAGCTTCAGCTGCTAATACCAATGAGCCTGCAGGCAGGAGAGACGGCGATATTTGAGCTCTGGGAGCGACGGCCAGCTGATGTTATTTCAAGTCTCCTGTCAAGAGCACAGCTCTTGCCCTGTGAATGATTCTGGGTATTACTCACAACTTGAAAGAACCAAGTGAAGATCAGTATTTGAACTGTGTTTTCTAAAAAGAGCCACTTGAACAATACTCCGAAAAGAAAAATTTCCTGTCAAGACGCATTTACATGCAGCACCAGGAAAAAAAATTATCTGATCTGTAGATCTAGTTCTGTAGGCAAAAAGATGCAAAGTAGGAAATCCCAAAACACAAAAAGAATTATGTTGCTTAACTAACATTATATTTCTTGCATGATAATAATTATAAACAGATGCACCATTTGATGGTTTACAGATTTGTTTCTCTTCTTTACTTAGTTCAGCTAAAATTTGTGAAGTATTTCCCTTCATTTGTTGAATAATTGACTTGTTCTTATGACATCCCCAGTTTGTGATCCAAAGCCGAGTGTAATCTTTCAGTTGAAGCCGGATGTCTCTGTGAAATAAGCACTATGATTTCATCACATCATGTTTGGTTTGGTACAAAAATTACTTTTGAGCTGTAATCACCTGGGCTGTGCAAAAAATTATACCACATGAACAGCAACCCCAGTGATTCCTTTATACAATGTCTATAGGGATGCCAAACCCCAAAGTTTTGGAAGAACAAAGGTTTTAAAGAATTGTGCATCAAGGAATAGTAGAAGACATTCCATTTTTAAAGCTGTGCATGGTCTTTGGAACAACTTGCTCTACCACAACTGTTGTCTGGGCTTCCCTTGCTTCCTTTTCTTTATGTGCTCCCACCACCACCACCCCAGATCACCTCATCTTCTCTGTTTAAAAATAATTTCAGCTGCTGATGTGGTCTTTGGCACACAACATCAGTTTTGCAACAGGTAGGCTTCACTGCTGGGATCCTCCTCAACCAAAGTACTTTTGTCTCCTTTTTCAGCTCCTGACACCTGTGATGTCTTCCTCTAGCTGGGGTGAAGGTGCACATGCCCCCAAATCTGCCTTCTCTTGATCAGCCTTTCTGTGTCCTCCTTGCATGAGCATATACATGGAGGATGCCTCCTCTACACCATGGAGAAATCAACCTTTCTTTTTTCTGAAGACACAGGTAGAGGCCACACTTCTTGGGCTTTGACTATGACAGAAAACATCTGTCTGTGTATACAAAGTCACCTTCTGCCTGCCATTGCAGCCCTCGTCAGACATCTTTAGGCTGTTTTGAGTGTTATTCTTGGCAATAGTGTCTCATTCAGATCAGCTCCTTCTCCCCAGTGATTCTGCACTTTGATTTTCCATCATTATCAGAACAGACTGATTTGTATGTAAAACTTGCTTTTATTTTTGCTGCTTCATGTTTGTGTTGGGCATTTTTTGGTTGTGGACCATCCTCCTTCACACTACCAGTTTGGTCCGTGTCTCACTGCCTGGTTTCCTGAGGAGCTGGTCCCAAGCAGAAATGGCAGGTCACCTCTTGTGTGTTTTAAATATTTGCAAGAAATATTAATTGGAAATCAGATACTAAGATATTAAATGTGCAAGAAGAGTTAAAAGAGAAGGTATTAGTAGTATAATCCTTTTAATAATATTTGGTGCTTCCTTAAATAATTTGATCATCTGTTTAGGCTGCAGCTCACTCAACAGCAAAGTTTAGGCCTGTTTCCAACCTCTCCTCAATAACCAACACAGGATTGCTCCATCATATTCACTGTTTTCATTTGTGCTTCCATTTCCTGCCCTTCCTAGCCAGGTCCTTTTTCCCCAGTAGGGTAACTGGTAAGCAGTCAGTGCCTCAATTTGATTATTTGACACAATTCATTTAGTCTCTGCCTGTAATCAGGTGCAAATCTAGCCATTAGTAGAGCATCAAGATCTTTTTAGTATGGGTGACAAACATTGCTCTGTTATGGATGATTTGGGTCAGGCTCTCATGGACATCTCGACTGGTGCTGTCAGCAGAATTACATCAGGGGGAGGTTTAGTACATGCTTTAGAAACTAATCGTCAACCCAGCCATGAGCAAATGAGAAAGAGGCAGCTGTTTAAAATCCTGATGATGAAGTCAGATGAAGGCTGAAATAATTTTATCAGCACTGGCTACTGTGAACTTATTTTCCTCTAAGTTCCATGCAGTGGGATTACTGAGCTCTAAGGTCACCAGGTGGACTGTCCATCCTTAGCTCCCCTCTGAGGACAGGGCAGGAGAAAGGGTGATCTTTCACACAGGCCATTATCCCCATGGCCTTACTCCTCTACCCTTGAACACAGATGCAATTGGATGGTGATTTGGTTTTTAGCCCAGAAGTTCTGACCAGAGGATGATGGACTCTCTGTGGCTTGAGACCAGTTAGCTGCCAGCAGAGTATTTGTGTGAAGACTTGCTTAATATCTTCTGGCTGACAAACCATGTTATATGTCTGTCCCCATGCCCAGGGGTAAGCATCACCTTTCTTTGCCTCAAAATGCTGTGTTTATACATGGCCAAAACTATAACCCTCTTCTTGTGGTGTTGGTGTTCTCCAAACTAGTGTCCAAGACAGAGCTGATGTCAAGGACCTGTCTTCAGAAGGGGAGGGGGCTCCAGCGCAACTACTGCTGCTTGGGCGACTTGCTGACACCGGAGTCCCTAAAAAAATAAGCTGAGGAGCAGGCAATATCTTAGCCAAAAAATGGCAGATCAGCAGCTGCTAGAAGCAGAAACTCCTTTGCAAGTTCTGGTCCTCTCTGGTATCACCCAAGCTGCTTTCCTGACTTTTAGCAATGGCTTTTTGTTAATTAGGTCACGCATGGCCATTGTACATGAAGTGCGACACGATCCCATAGGAACAGTGTTCTGTGCCAGCGTGTCTTTTCACTTCGTAAGTCTCACATTTTCTTTGCTCTCCAGGTTATGCTGAGATGGAAGGAGAAAGTCAGAGAGGGAAGATTAACCTTTCGTTGGCCACAATTCTTTCTCTCTTATCACAGAGGATTCGGCAGCCCACCCCCCTCCCATCCAGCCTATCTGTCTGAATTGCTGAAAGCATAATGCTCCCATATGAGAGATAAGTAAGTGAGCTCTTTTTCTTTTCCATAGGGATGAACTATAGTGTATGCAGATTATTAGGAGAAGAAAATAATATCAGAGAAAGGTGGCTTTCTTAAAAGGCATCAGTAGCATTAGTGTCATGTGTGAAGCACCCATTTGTGACAACTGTACAGACCTTTCAATGGAAAATTGTGCTGTGCTACCTTTTAAAGTATGAAATGCTAATTTTGGATTTACAGTTTTTGAACTGGAGGGCTGCATTTTGCATGGAATTTTGTTTAATTTCCCAGTGAAAAAAGGCATTTGAAACACAACTGCCTACAGCCAACTGTCAACAGAAATCAACTGTAATAACACGCAGCCTGTCACTGATTTATGTGGTGATGTGGTAATCTTCTCAATTTAGCTGGATATTTCTTCTTCATACCAATAGCTGAAAGTCTTGCCAGACATTTATGAATATCGGGAGGTACTATTAGGATGATAATGGGGCGAGATTAAAGAGGTGTTTGCTGGTTCAAAGTGCCAGTTAAAGAGACAAGGAATCAAGAGGTGTAGACATGTATGGCCCATTGGTATAAGTGAACTTTATATTTTCAGAGTTGCTTAGGATTTGGGAGATGGCATATTGAGATCCATCTGCTATGAGAGCATCTTTCTAAAGGGAGATTGGGGAGAGCAGCTACCCACATTTCTTTCCTTCCCCCCCCCAAAAAGATATTAAAAAAATAAAAAATCTTAGGTATTGAAGATGGAACAAATCAACATTGGTGGCATTGTGGCAAACAAGGTGCTGGGACTCTTCACCCTTTTCATGGAATTACAGACTGGTTTGCGTTGGAAGGGATCTTAAAGATTGTCTAGTTCCAACCCCCTACATGGGCAGGGACACCTCCCACTAGACCAGGTTGCTCCAAAACCCACCTAACCTGGCCTTGAACATTTCTGAGCCTTAGAAGTGGTCACTTTGCACAAGGCTGCCTCTCATCAGGTGAGACACCACATTCTGCATATTACAACTAAGAAAAGTAATTGGCCTCTCCTAAAGAGCTAGAACTAATGCAGACAAAATGATACTGCAAGACTTGAGCTGAAAATAAAGAGACAAGTTTGTGTTTTACAAAAATGTATAATTTACCAGGCATTTCATTATGCAGTATAAAAAGGCAAAAATTATAATTGAAAATAAATGTGGCTGCCTAGCTACGGTATATGCTGCCAGCGTTACTTGAAATAGAAGTGCTTTCTTGCTGAAGATAGTTAAAATTTTGATACAACTTCTGTCTGCAGATTTGTATAATGTATCTTGTTAAATTTGTTTCAGTTTGGGTATTTGTTACAGAAAAGCAGGAAAAATGTGAGGATCTGTCTGTGTATTTATATACCTAGGGGTTTATACAATTATATTAATTATTAACAGTGTGTTCTGCAGATGTATGCATCTGCAGTGTCTGAGGGAGGATACATGTTGCTGAGTTTGTTTCAGAGTGTGCAGACTATGCCAGTTACCTTCAAGGTTGCCAAAGACATTCCATTGCAAACTCCTGTCTTCTAGGGAACATGGTTACAAATACAAATATACCTAAGTAATATTGTTGGTTTGTTTTTTTTCCCCTGAAGCAAAGGGAACTCTGAGTAGCTATTTTTCTTCTGTAGCATACAAAGATGGGGCTACTTGGGGATGCTGAGAATTACCAGAGGAAGAGAAAATAGGTTCATTAATTGTCACTGGTTCTGTTCTGAAAGCTTCTTTCTGTCCTCCCTCATCCTCTGGCAAGAGCAAGTTGCCACAAACACAGTGTCCATCATCTGTGTCCTAATCCTGAGTCTACCTGCAGCAAACTTGACACCCAAAATGGGAAAAATGTCTCCTGAGGGAGTTTTTGAGGAAAAAAACCCCTTCTCATAGATTGAGATTTTTCTTCCAAGCTCTTCAATTTCTCCACAGAGAGAGCTACAAATATCTCTGGTCTCACTTCTTTATCATGTCCAGTGGTGTCCTGTAGCAGCAAAAGGCCGTGCAGGTTACCCAAGTTATGAATGAAGCTACTGTGTTTCCATTAGCTCTGTAATTAAGCTAAATAAGGAAAAGTAAGAGGCCTTTCATTGACCAAAAGAAGCTCAAACCCACCAAGATGGATTTAGAGCCCAGAGAGGTAGGGTGAGAGAAACAGCAAATTAAATGAGTTGCTTGTTGGGACTCCCATACCTCAGATCCCCCACCAGGATAGGTGGGATGGGAATACAGTAGATCCAGTGCTAGGAAATTAACTGATCAGAAGAATTATACTTTCATGTGGGTGTTTGGATCCACTGTTTAAAATAATATTTTGGTTTGTTTTTATATTTCCATTCGGACTCTTAAAAAAAAATAATATTATAGACTTAGCTTGGCTGCATTGTTCAAACAGTCATGGTTGTGTTTGGATGGGTTGGGCCCTGTGAATTTACTTGGCCTTGAAGCAAAAAATCATCATCAATAATGAAAGAAAAATAATACCTTAGACAGAATGACTTTAAAAATTATTAATATCTATTCTTTCCTTCATAATTTTCCTTCAGACTCTTCCTTTTTCAAAAGAGCTTGCCATTAGCAGTTGAACTTTCAGTAGTTAGAACTTTTATAGACTTGGTGCTCTGAAGCCAAAAGGAACATTATTGTTGTTGTTGCTATTACTGTTATTATTTTATGAAATAAAGGTTCATTTTGAGAAGTTCAGAAACCCAGAGGAGTATAGAAAGGACCAAATTCTGCCCCCAACCACATCTAGTTTGCTCAAATTGGTCACTTGAAAGACAGCAGTGTTTGCCAGAGAGATCATGGAGTTCTTGAGACCATAGAAGTGCAGACACCACCGTCAGAGTCCCAACCAATAACCACCTACAGAAAAACAGGTCCTGTGTAGAGCATCATGGAGGAAATCTGCAATTATTAAGGAATGGGATATATCAGGGATACAATCAACTGCCACTAAGTAGCTCAGCAACTCTGAGGGGCCTCCACTCAGGTTCCCAATATCTCATCTCATGCAGGAGATTTTCTTTCTTCAAAGGCTTTTATTAAAAACCAGTTCAGGTAAATACTGACAATAAGCAAGCAAACCAGTTGAGCCCCAAGTCCACAACTTGCCAGGTGACAGGATGCTTCTCCGTGACATTTAAGAGAGTTAACAGCCAAAGAAAATATTGCATGTTTTACCCTTTCTACTTAAAATAACAAAAAACCTGCTGCTCTTGCAATTGCATTTAGGTTCATTTCCAGCAGACTGTCTCCACCTCCCATTCCCAAGGTCTCTTCCAGCTACCTCCTATTAAAGGACCCCCTTTTTCCATAGTGCCCTGGCCAGTCCCCACTCCAATTCCCTGGCCAGGACTTTGAAATAACCCCATGCAGCTTTCTCTGCCCCAGAAGCAGAAACACACCAGGATTTAGGATGTGCTGAGTTAGGATCTGTGGGCCCAAGCTGGCAGGTATGGGTGTAGAGCAATTGCAACCAATGAGCTGAAGTGAGTTAATGAGGGTTGCTCAAATAGCTGTGCAGCTGTGTCCACTGTGGTTTGAGCTTCTCTTTGCTCCTGGTGCATGCAGCTTTACTGCTTCACTTTCCCTCTGAATATTTCCATCCAGCCATGTGAGTATCCTTGTCATGTGCTACCCTGAACTTCAAGTCTTTGTGTCATTCCTGAAGTCTTAAAGCTTTGTAGCATAATGGTGCTTCAAGGGTTTTTTTTTTTTTAAATGGTGAGCAGATGAAAGTCTGATGGTTGTAGGATCTGAAGTTGCTCCTTTCCATGGCAATTGTAAGGTGGAGTAGTTGCTTGATGTGATATATGATGATTTTGTCTTTGTGTGGCAAGGACATATTTTGGTGTTTTTAATCCCTCTACCCACCTATATTTGTCCCTTATTACATGAGTCTGCTTTGTTGATGTGTTTAACCTTTAGACACCTCTATGTGTCTATTGTCTCTCTTGTGAGTCTTCACCTACCTGATCATCTGTAGATAGCAGCAAGATTTTATGGCAATTGGTACTTCTTTAGAAAGTCAGACTTTGATTTTCTGTCAAAATAGTGGATGATGATTTTGTTTGCAATGGTCAGATATGCCATTTCTGCGAGCAGTATGGTCTTTGCAGTACATGAAGTCAAAATTGTTATGGTCTTTAGTCAGGCAATGCTCCTACTGAGTATATGGGTTTTACCCTTGGTTAAAATGGGTATCACCACGAATTTCCACTCTATCTGTTTCCTGGCATGCCTGGTTTTGGAGGAGGGTTGGAGGAACAAAAAAAGGGGATCTTTTTCTCCTACTGCTGCAGTTTCAGAGAAACGCTGCATTTTTCACACAAGCTTCAGCTGTCCCAGATAAAATAATTTATGAGCTTGTGGCCACAGCTGAACTTTGTTAAAAGATGTAAGGGTAAAGGATAGCTGCAAAGCACTCAGAAGCCACCAGAACCTTCTGTGCCTTTCTAATCAGGCTCTGAATTATCTCTGCCCATGCTAAGAGGTGGAAGGAGGCCTGTTGATGTATGCCAGAGCATAAAGCTACTTCTGTTGCCACCTCAGCTTGAATGGCTCAGCCTGGGTCAGGTGCCCCATTATGGGGACTTTAATGGCTCAGGGGATGGCTTATATGGCAACTCCCCCTCCCCCACTGAAAATCCCGCTGATTTTAGGGGTTTCGCCTGCAGCCTGGTTTTTAAGTCATAAAAATGCACTTGTGTATTATCCACAGATATCATGGAATGTATATACAAATCCACACTAGATACACTTGTGCTGCCTCCCCAGCATGCATAAGTATTCCCTGCATGCCTCTGTGTTCTCTGCAAGCAACACTACACTTTAATAAGACAATCCATATATTGCATTAGGACATACTGTATGCAGACAATGCTCCAGGTACTGATTTTTTTTTATTATTATTATTTTATTTTTTCTAAATCCTGAAATATGGTTGATATGGTCCACTGCAAAATGAACCTATATTGGAAATGGCAAAATTGTAATGTAAAATATACTGGGGTCAGTGGGGTGTGATTTTTTTGCATACATTTTTTTCTCCCTTGACCCATGCCATTCTCCTGCATGTAGGGGAAAAAAAGCTTCATCTCACACTGAAATGTGATGTCCTTTACTGCCAGAGGCTGTTGCTGTTTTAAATGAGGAAAAAGCACAATGCATGAAGAAGGAAAATTAAAACGTATTCATTTTGGAAATTAGATATGGTGTCAGGAGACTCTCTGGAAATAGCAGGGTTTGAATGGAGCACCAGACTACAAGACAGTTCACTGAACTTTTGACCACTATTTATACTATCAGAGCTTTTGAAAAGGGAAGACAGCAAAGTATTTTATAGCTGTTTAATAGTGGATTGTGGTTTTTACTAGACATTTATCTTCTCTCTGAGTGTATATAAGATAAGTAAACATTATGTAGTGTAATTGTGTTATGTTGGAAGCACTTTAATTTAGGGTTGGTTTATTTTCCCTGTTTGTGGTACATCTCATCTCAAGTAGTAAAGCCACCTGCCTCTGTCAGTGGGTGCAGTTGTCTCCTGAACGCCTGTCTTCATCCCACGATTTAATATGTAACTGAGGTCACTCCTGTGATATAGGGGATGCTTTTGCTAGTTGTTGTATTGGGCAAAAATTTAAGCCTAGACCAGGGTGGACCCTGGACCATTTGAGATGCTCAAGTACCTTCTAGCTCCAGGCTTGACTTAATCTCTCTTATTTTTATATAGTGAAACTCATTCTAATCTCATATAATGACTTCAGTCCCTTTTTAGCTTTCCAGGTACACTGAGTGATGGTACCCCTCCAGAGTTGGCAGCTAGTGCCTTACAATTGTAATATTGTATGACCAGGCAGATATGCATGAATAAAACACTGTTTGCAAAACCAAAAATGTGTTTGGGGTATTTTTAGGTCCTATTAACTTGGGCCGTTTATGGAAATTATGTTGAAAGATCAGCATTTTGGCATAATCCAAGAAAAAGTGGTCTTGGAGCAGTTTTAAGCCCTTAGTTGAGGCTCCTCTTT
>NW_009952153.1:1160428-1190789 GCF_000747805.2 Chaetura pelagica | reverse complement strand
CCCTTTTCCCTTTTCTTTTTCTCTGCATAAATTTACCTTGAGTTGGCATGGGGACAGTTGTGCCATGGTGTTGGTTGTCAGAGGGGCCAGCTGTCCAAGAGGGAGGTGCTCTGGAGAAGGAGCTGCCACCATGAAACAAGTCATCTCCTGTAGCTGACGGTTCAAGTGGGGTTGTGCTGTATTGTGATAGCTGCACATGGTGCTATTCCCCAATCCCCTCTTCCTTCCCCCCCTCTTCTCTGACATGATTAAAAAATGGACCTGTTGTTCCTTAAAACTGTGAAATGCTGTAATAAAGCCGCTGTTTTTTTGTTTGTTTTTTAAGCTTTTATTTTATATGTGGCATTAGAAAATGTTTAAGCTGATGGACACTCATTGTGCAGTCTCTTTGTCTTCTGTCATTTAGCCTTCTATGTAGTATAGCCTATGTGGGAAGGAAAAAAACCGATTCTCCTTCTGTCATGGAAGATGCTTTTCTTCCTTGGACCAGAAGCTCCTCTCCTATCACTAGCCAGTAACAACCCTTCTGTTCATCCTTATGTCAAAGCCACGCTACTGAGCTAATAGAGATCGCTGACAATTAGTGATGAGCTGAAATGATTTGGCAAACTCTGGGTGCTTGTGAACCTTAGGGTGTTCTCAGATCCCTTTGAACCTGCTGAGTATGTTGCCAGTCGTGTGCTTCCTATGTCCCCCATCTTAATGGGGAGAGCAGTTGGGACATTGAGTCCAGCTGGGCCTGGAGGTTGGAGAAGAATGAGAGGCATTTCATCCCCTCTGAGACAGACATCCATTCCATGCTCCCCTTCCTGGCTGTTCTTTGTTGCTGCTTCTTGCCAAAATGTCCCAGGGAGTGTCAGATTTCTTCTCCCTGTGTGAGATGGGTATGACCAGATTCCAGGATGGCTCTCTGTCTTTTGCTTGCAAGTAGCTAGATAGGCTATATCTGGAGAGACAATGTCACTTGAACAGACAAGACAAACAAATTCTCTACTGGCAAACACCTCATTGAGTTTTTTATTTTGTTTTCCCCTTTTTGTAATGTTTTTTTTTTTTTTTTTTTTTTTTCTTCCTCGAACTGATTTATATACTGTTCTTTCTGGTTGTCCAAGACAATATAATAAAATATCTAGAGATCCTATTTAAGCCAAAATTTTCTACACCAAGTGGTAATTTTGGATGGTTTCCTTGATGTTTATTCTGCTGAGGCTGCTTGAAGATGACCACTTAAAACAATATCCCAAGTAACCGTTATTGAAAAAGCAACTTACCTTAGCATATCACAAAGATATGCCTCTAATTAAGAGCATGTAATGGGATGGTCTATCACTAGAAAAGGTAGTTGGCTTCTGGATGAGCTCAACATCAGTAGCGTGATTTCCACCTTGGAAGACTGTGTTTACTTTTTATGCTCATCGCAGACCTCCACCAGCCAAGAAAGCTTTTTTTTCAGCCCTGACTAGTTATTTGTGGAAGTGTGGAGAGAAACTGGTTCCCCAGCCTCATTAGGGAGCTGGGCTGCAGGAAAATTGCTTAGGGAATTTTTGTAAATCATTTGAATCCTGTGAAACTGAAATAAAGAGGTGTGTTTTCATTATTTTATTTTTTTAAGACTCCAGGGTCTCTTTCTTTCATCATGGTGAGGCAGTGTCTACTTTACCATTCCCATCTGCCAGCATGTCTGTAATTTGTGGAGGACTTAGGAAGTACCTTAAGTCCAGCAAAACTTCGTAGCTGCACTGCGTGCAAACTCATATGTATTAAATTGTGATGGTGAAGAGCAACAGGTGGCAGAAAATTAGAAATCAGCAAATTTCAATTTGCATTTTGTGGGCATATGAAATGTTTCTGTCCAGCTTCTAGAAATACAGAGAAGAGTCTTGCTGACAGATCTTTATCCAACATGACTGCACATGCTTTGCTATAAAAAAACATATAAAACCAGACTGGAGTGGAGCCCCAGAGGTAATCAAACAAATTATTGGCTTGGCCCCATCAGAGATCATGTGGACACATTAGACATACTTTTTTTGTGTGTGAAGAGATAACAGATCCACATTAATTTTAGAGCTGATTGCCATTCTTTATTAATAGAAATGTAATGTAGAACCAATGCCAAGTCCTGCCAGCCTTTCCTTTTAATCTTCTCTTTCAAACATAGATGGCATTGAAGGTCTAATCCTACTTTATGAAGAGCTGCTTGTTAAACCAGGGACAGCAGTGGCACCTTATCATGGCTGAGGTGATGGTGTCTTGTCAGCAAACACTGTAAATATCATTCAAATTTTTCTTAGGCTGAAAATAGTTTCTGTGGAATAATGCTCATTTAATATAATTTCATAAACTGAAAAGAATCAAATGAATGACAGTAGATTTGTGAATAATTTCCAAATGGAAGCAGTGATAGAATTTTTCAAATAATGTGTTCTCTATTAATAGTTTGCTCTGCTCTACATAGCTACTGAGTGGTTGTCTAGTTCCAACCCCCTACATGGGCAGGGACACATTCTTTTTTTTTTTTTTTTAGTGCTATCCTTTTTTTTCTTTTTTCTTTTTCTTTTTTTTTTAATCCTTCAGTTCTAAGGGCCATTGTTTACTCTTGAAGTGGATGAAAGATGAATTCAGGTTACATTCTGACATTACAATGAAATTGTCAATAGAAATCAATGACTTGTCACGTGATAATTTAGGGTCTATAAGGCAGCCTAACAGTGTCCTTATATCTTCAGCCTCCTTCATTGTGCTGTCCTCCTCAGGAGCCAAGCAACTGCACTGTTATAGAAAGGTGTTGTCATCATTAAGGGGTTTATAATGGAGTTTAATAAACCTGGAAGCTGAGACATGAAACCCTAATATTGGCACCAGTGTTATAAAGTGTTGTCTGCAGAGCCTGGTATTTGTATCTGCATTTATTGACCCTACATATGAAGAGAAATATGAAATAAGAAGAGAAGAGATAGAGGTCAAAGAGCTCACCTTCAGCTACTATGGATGGCCGTTTATGAAGCAGGTTTGCACACTTGGCATTGGAATACCACTGTGTCAACTCTGACCTTCCAAAGACCTTGGTTTACTTGGCTGTTGTTACTTGGTAATGCAAGATTATCTAGCCTTGGGGAACGTCAATGTTGCAAATGTGGTGTTGCTATCCATGAAGGCACTGGTATAGCCCAGATGCTTGTTGTGTGCTGTGCAGACTGGGTGTTGATGGGCTTGCTGAGTGTTCACAGGACACTTCCTGATGAAACAAGGATATAGCCCAAGCTTTGCCTCTTAAATGCTTTCTGTTTTCTTGAGGCAGCTTGGAGCTGGTTGTCCTCTCCAGCTACCCAACCTTCAGCCATGCCACCAGAGCTAGGAAGACTCAGGTGCTTCAGCACCAGGTGGCCTGGCCTGGCCAGAAGAGTGGTTTGCCTCACAGAGAAGGATGGTGCAGCCAGTTCACTCCCCTGTACCACCCCCAAATTCAGCCAGACTGTACCTTATACAATCTGGCTTCCAACCCTTTCTGGAACAGAAGTGCCTTCAGCTTAAACTAGCTCAGCCCTGGAAAGATGGCCCTAAACAGAAATTATTATTTTCTAATTATTATTATTTTTAATAAGGAAATCCCAAAGAACATGATTTATAACAAGATACAGAAACAATTTATTCTCTCTCCATGGATTAGAGAGGTGGTACTTGGTGCAGCTTGTTAAACAGAAGTGCTTGGCCCCTGGCCTTGCACTGCTGTTTAACAATCCACTCTTGATGTGCCATGTCTCTAATCCATGGAGAGATAGGTACAAATTGTATCTATAATGTTATATTACTTAACAGTATAATGTATTATAAATCATAGAATTGCATCCCTGCCTTGTAATTGGTGAGATGTGTTGCATGAGAAATCCCCTAATTCAATATAAAGTGGTTGCGTTTATGCATAACTGCCTCTCTGGATCAAACCAATTCATCCCAGAAGTGGTGAGGGGAAACTTAGAGCATTTTTAATTTAAAAAATAAAATAAAATAAAAAAAAATAAAATAGGACTTGACACAGCTTTATGGGCCTCTCATTGGCTTTATAGGCTTCTGCCCTCAAAGGCTGTTTAATAGTCACCTTCTCATGGGGAGCTTCTCTCTGCACCAGTAGCTGGTCTGCAGCATATCCTACCTCTTCCTGGAGGAGAAGTCCCTGTGTGCCAGTTCCTTTGCACCAGGACTTATCCCTGTGGTGGGTCTTCCCCTCTGCTGGAGGGAAAGAAAACGTCTGTGATGGAGGGACTTCAGCAGCATATACCCTGCTGCACACCCAGAGCTGTTTGTAGTGTCCATCATGGTGATGTTGGAACACTCTCGCATGTAAGGTACAAAGTAAGACCCATAGTTTATTTTCCCCCCCTTAAACAAAACCAGTATCTCATCCTGGAATAGTGATCAGAAACAACCATGGCTTCAAGGGAGACTTGAAACTACCAGAAATATCCTTCTTATGTAACACTTTATCAGTAAGAGAAATATTTTTCCTGACCCTGATAGTAATCCACTAATGTCCTGAAGCAGATTGAGTGATGGGCTGTGTGATTTATTCTGTGAAGTTGCAACTACAGATGTGTCTCCCCCCTAGTAAATAACTAACCTTTCTTTAATAAATAATAAATAAACCCTGGAGCTATTCTAGACAAACTATGCTTAATTAAAGCCTGTGACACTAAAACAAGTTACCTCACTTTTCAATTAGAAAATGCAATTGTGGCAGAAAAAAAAGAAAATCTAGGAGGAAGAGTTTGTCAAAATATGTGATGGGAATGGGCCTTAATGAATGTGAAGAAAATAGCCTTGTTTTGGTTTTTAGCAAAGTTTGGCTCTGGAATTAGAGGCTCTCTGCCATGGATGGTGGGGTGATAGTCCCTGCACCCCAGTCACAGGCACTAACAGAAATGCTGACATCTACCTCCCTGCACAAGATCCTGTTGATCTCATATGCTTTCCAAAAATGCTGGAGATCAGCAGTCAGGAAGGTATTCAAACTCTTTCAACATCTTAGAATTAAAAAGTCTGGAAATCTCATATTATTAGTATTTTTATTATTTTTTCTCATCTCTGCTCAATTTGGACTAATCCATCAATATTTAGGAAACTATTATCACATTCTTCCTGCAAATCTGTAGGCTTAAAATGAAGAAGAGAAAGAAATAAACTCTTTTGACCTCCAAATGACTTAAGGTAGTAGAAATTTGCATTGGGTCTGTTGAGGGGGAACAAGTCTGTCTCATTTTAGGAGGAAGCGTTGTGGGGTGTGTTAATGAAGCAAAGCATCAATTTGGTCATCCCCATCTCCTCCTGCCATCTTTGGGCAGCCTGAATTACTGACTCAGAAGAGTTACTTAATGTCTTGTGCCACAGTATGTAAAATGGGAAGGCAAAAAATTCTCTTTGTCTGTGAAGTGAAGGTGGGGAGGCAGAGCGGTTTTTTCCCTGTTGTTATACACAGCATCTCTGCTGTCAGGTGATACCTTTACTAGGTCTTCTAGAGATGGGAATTGTTTGTGTTCAAAGTGTGTTTTGCTTGGCAAGTAATACTTAGTGAGAACCACAGAGATTATGCCTTTATTTGCAAACAAGGTGTTTGTGTTTTCTTTTTAGCTGGAACTTCCTGTAAAGATGGGGAATGTACAAAATTGAAGCTTATTCTTGCAAGAGGCCTAAAATTTTGATGTGCTGATCCCTGGTGCTTTTGCTTTTAATTTAATTCTCTGAGGTGCAAAGATGCCACCAAAACTTGTAATGAAAATTTTAAACTTTTTTTAACCAAGTAAAGCTTGCAGAATAATGACAATACTTCTCAGCAATTAGATGAGACTGTTTTTCACCCAGGTTTGTTTTTGTTTTGTTTTGTTATATTTAGCTCTGTGGTACCCAGATTTCCCTCTTCATCAAGTTGCTTTGCTTTCAGTGGGTGTGAATTGTCTGCAAAAAGAATGTGGTGTTAAACATTTCCTTCTCATCTTCTCTTTCTAGATAGCTTTACCTTCTTTTCATGTGAAAGGAGGAACAGAAAAATAAAACTTGTTACTGGTTCCTTACTGAAAGCGCCTTAATACTTATACTAAGTGGGGCAAAGTCACTCTCTCATGTGACCAGCTGCAGTCCCCTATCCCCTCCTGAAGACCCCAAGCCTCAGGGCACTGGATTTTCCTTGCCATGGTGGGCAGGAGCTGGGGTTGCCATCCTAAGCACCAGTGATCCAGGCAGATGAGCCTGGCAGAGTGGGGTCATGCCATGGGAGAGCCAAGGGTGGAATGAATAAAAAAAAAAAAAAGGAAGAAAAAGAAATTTCTCCTTTCTCCAGAAGCTCTAATCAGTACTCACATTGTACATTTGTAAAAATGACTGCCTAATGGGTGAAAAAAAAATCTATTTCTCTGGCAGCATGCACTCACTCTTAAATCAATCCAATGCAGTAGGGCTTTTTTTCTTTTTCCTTCTGAATTTTCTATTTATTTGGTTCATACAACAACAAAGTTGCCTTTTCCTGGACCAAAGTGATCAGCAGAGTGCTTTGTCTCCTTCCTTTCTCCACACTTTGGGATTATTGTGAGTAGGGTGTAAACACAGATTCATTTTGTGGAGTGTCTTTCTCTGCATGTCTGCATAAATGTTGGGTGTCATGATTTTGAGGATTAAAGGTATGGTCAGAAACTTTTTAATGTGGTATGAAGTACTTGCACCAAGAGCAGCCCTTTCTGACCCTTCGACACCTCCATACTGAACATACAACAGCAATAAATCCTGGAGAAGATTAAAGAATTTCCCCATAATAATATGACTGTTGGAGTTTCCAATAACCCAGAGTAGCCTGAAACATTTGGATATTCCGGTCTGTATCACTTCTGTATGTAGAAAACTGATGGCAGGGCAGCATCCTGAGCTTTGACTCCTTGTAGAAGTTTAAATTGCTGCCCTGTTGGGCTAAGTGAATGCTAAGTACTTTGCCTCTTACAATAAGTCCAGACTACTTATTAATAATAATAATAACAAAAAATCCCTCAAGACAAAGCTTTTGCATGCCAAATATATTGCACTCAACACACGAGCTAGCAAGGCCTGTTTACATACAGGAAATACAATTTGAAAATTTGCTATTTAGCAGCCTTTAAGAATAATTTCAGTTTTGTACTGCTCATGTGAAAACTTGCCAAGCTACCTTGCTTGGGTACTACCCATGGCCTCTGCTGCTGTGCACAAGATCTGGGTGTGTTTCTCCTAGGACCACAGAGTGTGTCCTCAAAACAAAGATTGTTTCAGGGCTGAATCCCTGTTTGAAGTGAGGAGACTTTCTTGCAAGCAATTAGGAGGATTTTCTGGGCTTCTATCTGGGTTGGGCATTACTCAGAGACAGATTCCAAATAAGGATAAAGCTGTAAACCACATAAAGAGAGTCAGGCAGGCTGGGTGTCTTCCTGGAGGTGCTTAAAATCTTTGCTTCTCAGATTGCCAGAGTCTAATAATTATTAGCAATTCTGCAATAACAATATTAATTACCAGGGAAGCTGAAGTTCACTTGTGATTGTTTGGTTCTTTTCAGCAATCGTTAAGCACAATTAGAAGATCAGAACTGATGAGCTTCTGCTGGTGAAGTTCTATATATGGGCTGCTCATTGCCCCACTGCAAAGCAAGGAGCTGTGGGCAGGGGTGGAATTTTGTGGAGTTCATGCTGCTCATGTGGCATCAGTGTATCCTGAAGAAAAAGGGGGAAGAAAAAAAACCACAACAACAAAACAAAACAAAAATAAATCCCAAAAGATAACAGAGCTTAGAAGTAGGCATGGGCAAATCAATCTGTGAAGCAAGATTCCAAACAAATGTCAGCCCTTGAGCCCTCTACACTGCCCATTTCTGAACTGGTAGCATGCAAGGTCAGTAGAGCACAGATCTGACAGCAAGCCTGAAAGCTGTTTGTTGGCTATTTGAACCAAAGTAACAGACTAAAATTTTTCTGAGCTTTGTTGGAGAGCACAGGGGTGTGGTCCCATTTATTCTCTCATGGACCTTGAATCAACCAGAAATTCTGTTGTGTTCTGTCATGTTTTCCCCCATATACAAAGAGCAATTTTGTGTATTTTCAGCCAGAATAAACTTGTCCTGCATGAAGATGACAACCAGGATTTAGTTTTAATCCAAGAGTGCTCAGGATGCTAAGCTTTGGGGAGGAGCTGTGGGTTTCAACCCACGATAAACACTTTGAATTGAAAATTATCTCCCAGCCTAGCATCTGGCAGAGCTGCACGGTTTGGGCTAATCTTGAATGTTTTAGCGAAGTCCTACTCCCTTGCGAAGACAGCCTTGGAAAGCTGTGCTAACGTGTGCCAACTGCAAGGAGTTGAGGCAACTGTTGGTTCCCAACCTTGGGATGTCCCAGGCTGGAGTGCGTTCATACTCTGGGGTGATCTGTGGTCCCCTTGAAGACCTTTGCAAACCCCTTCCCCTGGTTGCAGCACAGCTGAGGCTTTACCATGCCCAGTGGTGCTCCTACGACTATATGAGGGGATGAGCAAGTATGCTGTCTGCACTGCACGCAAGGCTAGGGGAATATTTTGCAAATAGGTTAAATGAAAGACATTCCTAACATGCTACCCACCGATTGTTTTTATGTAAGGAACATCTTTTTCAGAGGGGAAACAGCCTACCAATAATTAGTTGGGGAAAGCAAGGCAGAGGCTGGGAATTAAAGAATTTCATAACATTTCAGACTCAGAAAAAGTGTCACCAAATCAACAAACAGTATTCATTAGGAAAAATGTACTTAATTTCAGACCAGGGATGTGGAAGTGCCGTGAGAGTTCTTCTCAGAGAATTTTTAGCCCAATCAGAAATGAGAGAAGACCACAATTATTATGGGAGCCTGTTCTTCTGAGAACGCCAACCCAGTTTTCAGACCCAAGAGGTCTGAACAATCTCAAATCAGGTCTGGCTGAACAACTATTCCTCTTGTTGCTGTCTGTGCCAAGTGAGACGTGAGGTATTCATCACTGTTTTCAAAATCAGCTTAGTGTTTAACCTTTGGGACTCTTCTGAATAGAAAGACAGGGGAGAAGCATGTTTATTGGGGCTATATGTGTTGATGAAAGGCTTTAAAATCTTAACTGCAAGTATAACAACTCCAGAAAAGTGGCTGAATTTGCTGAAGTGGGTTTCACACGGGGCAGGGCTGCAGGGTTTGGGAGTGTTATGTATAGGGAGGACTCAGTGATGTTTGGGCCTCTATGTAGCTGATTGCAGATGTGCAGAATGCATTTTTGGGGCATTATGTTAAAGAGCAGTAACAAAAATCATCAGAGTATGAGCCCCAGATCCTCCCTGGAGGAGCTTACAGGAGGTCACCCCATAGCGGTTCCCCACTTGTCTGCTGTACCAAATACCAAGCTGACAAACTCCTCGGGGGTGCCTTGTCCTCAAGCAGCAGATGCGGGAGGATGTGCTTGTGTCCCGCTTTGCATAGATACTGGTGTGGGTGCTGATTGCTTGTCAGCCAGGGCTGATTCAGTAACCTACCCAGCTCATTTCTACCTATTGCAGGTAATGCCATGATGGTACTGGAATTAACAACTCACTGCTTAAGATTACTCCCTGGATTTATTATCTTCTGGGAAAAGGAGTTATTTCTAGACCCTCTGCCAACCCTCAGTTTCTAGTAAATGAGAATATACTAGTTCTGGGACTTAGGATGCTTTATGAAAGGAGGAAAAAAAATGATGAAGGAAAAATGATTTTGATCTGAGACAGAAATTCAGGCAAAGGATTACCTGTGTTGTTTGAACAGACAGTGCATAAACATTATCTTATATTAGAAGGAACAGAGACTTGCAACATCCAGAAAACTACTTTATTCACAAAATAAAACTAGGCCCATTTCTGCTTATTCAAATACCACCCACAACTTTCTGAGGAAAGATCATATGCAGAGCATATTTGGAAACATTATTAGGAATGCATAAACTACAGTATTAGTCAATTTTATATGCTCAGTTGCATGAAATCTGTGTGTTTAAAAAATATAATAATTTGCATTTCATGGCTTTTGATAACCTCAGGAGTGCACTTGAAATTCAGCACATGCCCACAGCACCTCCCAGCTCACCCCATTTTTAACTGAAGACCAATGGTTTCTATTAAGGGATCAGGCAGGGACTCTGACAAGCCAGTCAATAACTATGTGAGGTTACTTCATTAATGCTATAATGGCTGATAGAGTGAGAGGCAAAAAACAGGTTCCTGACAGCAGCAAATGAAAATGATAGAGATTCCTGAAGCAACGCGCCTTTCCTTTGTCATTGTCTTTTGCTTGGCTTATTCAAAATGTGGCATTTATGTATTCAGCCTTGATGAATGTTGCAGGCTTTAAGTACTTTTTCCATCTCTAATGCAGTGCCGATTGCACATTGTTCTTTCTTTCTCTCCCTCTTTTTTTCCCTTTTTTTTTTTCCCCTCCTATAACCTCTGCTGTCAAGGCATTGCAGGCTGAAGGGTTGCAGGCACCAGCTAAATAGCTTTTTTGCTGTAAACGGTGAGGGTGACGGGACGATGTATCATGAGTACCGGCAGGGTCATGCAGCGAGTGGGTGGTGGAGGCTGAAGCCACGGCGAGGCGGTGCAGGAATCCCTGGCCCCCTGCCTGCTGGGGAGCAGGCCTTCAGGCACCAAAAGCCAGCAACCCACCACCTCATGAGTCACTGGGCTGGTTTATGGGACCCTGCTGGTGTTTCAGGAAATGTATGGCAGAAGGGCCCATAATTTCCCCCTGGAGGAATTCTTTCCTGGTACAAGTGAGGGCTCCATCCCTGGTGTCCCAGCACTGCTACTGCTGCACCCATCCCTCAGGGCCCTGCTGGGGTGTCCCTTGCGGCAGCTGTCCTGGGATAGTCCCCAAAGGGATGTCACATTTCTGTCGTTCCCCTGGAGCGGAGTTGTGTGTGGAATTTGAACATCAGGATAATGGGGCCGGATAATTTAGCTTCCTTAAACATTTTTAAGTATTGCATATAAATGCCCACATTACAGTTGGAAACATGATATTCTTACAGTTTGCTTTCACTCTTACTTTGTTTCCTTTAACTATTTAAATACTAACTATTTAATACTACAGTATTGCATGCCTCATGCTATTTTATTTTTGGTTGCAGGTCCTTGTCTGCATATTGCATTACTTTAGGCCAGACAAACCAGAGGGTCAAGGCAAGGCTGGTCTAATGTTCATCCCTTGCAGAACCTGACACCTTCACCTTTCTACAGTGTAAAAAAGCTGCTGCTTTCTCCTTGAGCAGGAGGTGATGCTAAAGGTGAAACACATCTCCTCAAACTTGTTGCCATATGATAAGTTACAAAAATATTTCTTGTTTATTGTTCCGTTATCATAATTATTCCAGATATCTCAGCCATATGTTGAGTATTTGTGTTAAAAATAACCTATTCCTTTCAAATAGTGTTTGTGACACCTGCTAAATACCTTCCCATCCTCTGGTTTTGTATTCCAAGACAGTTCTTTGCTTGCCTAAAACCAGTTTGTTTAAAGCCAGCATCTGAAGATACTCTTACTGAGGCTTTATTCAGCACAGCATTTAAGCATGTGCTTATCTTTAAATAGTCCCCCAGCAGTCACATTGCAGGGGCAATGTTAGACACATGCCTAACCGTCTGCTGACTTGAGCCTAAACGCCTGAAATATCCAAATAATTAGATTAATTTGTGGCTTGATAGTGGAAGGCTTTTTGGCGCAGGAAATGAGAATACAAGAAGTATGTAAAGCAGTTGCAGATTGTGTATTTCCCAGCTAGCTTGGACTAGACTGTGAGGCAAAATGTGGATACTGGGCTTGCGAGCATGTCTGAACATTAAAGTGCTTTAAGCTTCTTTAAGGAGTAGCTTGGGTAGGAACCAAAGCTTGGTTTTAAATTGTTTCTGCAGCTGAATCAGAGGGTCTCAGCACTTACATTATTTATATTTTTTTTTTAACGTACTGATAATATGGGATAATCCCTGAAGTTTATGGTTAAAGAACTGGAGAGCCAAGTACGAGCTAGTTAATGACACAAGCATTAAAAGAGAAGGACATAGGAGATCTGGACAAACCTCTTTTGAGATCTTGGGCTGGCCAAGCGATTCCCTCAACAAGGAGGGTGGTTGGTGCTTTCTCCAGCTCATCCTCCATACATGTTCATGGGCAAGGACTGCTGCTCACAGTAAGAGGGGTCTCCAGAATGAGGTTTTAGGGCATTATTCTAATCCCCCAGGTACAGAGGGGGAAACAAGCTGCCTTTTTCCATTTGTACAGAGGAACTGGGGCATGGAGAAGCACACTGGTGGGACTGGTGTTTGCAGCAGAGATGGACTTGTATAATAATGACAAAAGTTACTGTGTTATTTTTAACAAAAATATACAGTAAAGTTAAGCATATTGTTCAAGCTTCACTAAGAATTTTATGTCTAAGACAGTATCTAGATCTTCCTGTTTGGGATATATAGAGAGACATCTGATGATCTTAGAGATCAACTGTGCTGTTGAATTAGTGTCCAGCATCGGTCATGCAAGTTATGATTTGCAGGTGCCTGTCTCTCTCAATAGACTGGAAAGGGAAGCCTAGTTTGGAAATGCAACTTCTTTTTTTTTTTAAAGGTGTGTAGTGTAAAGTGTTGTGAAAGCTCAAGATGGAAGAGCCTGTGTTCATCCACATATTGCAAAATTATTTTCTGTCTTAACTGGCCAGCCTCTGAGTATTTTCCATTTATTTTCTGATACAAAGCTGTGTGGAAACCACAAACTTCCTCCAAGCAGGAGAAAAGCTCATTGGGACTGATAGGGTTACCTGCCAAATGTTTGAAGTGCCCGCAGTTTCCAGCCAAATACTTATCTATATGGCGTTTATTGCTGTGTGCACTCTGTGTGTGTGTATGTAAACTAATTTCAGCCTGTTGCTGCTGTGAGAAGTTAGAAGACTTCCCAACAGAGTGAACTCATACAGTGTCCATAATTTAACTTGCTCTGTGGTTGTATGTGGTGTTCTAGTACATCTCCGTTGGCCTTCGCGCAACCTATTTCTCATGCAGCCATCAGTCTGTGTTCAGCCCTGAAGTATTCCAGCTTCTTCCAGGTGCTCAGTGCTTCTCTTCCCCAGCATGTTTCCCAGATGGAAAAGGCTTTGATCCCACCTGGTCCAGCCAGAATGAACTTGACATTTTCCTATTATTGCAAATACTGGAGCTTGCACTGGAGCAATCCCACTGTGACCCAAGGTGGTCCAGCACATCGAGCTGCAAGAGTTGGATTTGAGGACTGTCCCTGGATGAAAGCTGCCTTTCAGGAGAGAAGTTGCTCAAAGGGAATGGTGGTGCAAACGATGCTTGCCCTCCCTCAAGATAAACAGCTCCAGGAGGTGCAATTTGCACCTCTTTGCACAGACAGAGGTGTGAATTGAGTGAGGAAGCAGCCAGGATGTGGTTCCTTGATGGGAAACCATCAGTATTGTTTTCCACCAGGCAATAAGGAGAAATGGACAGTTATTTTTCCCTTCAAACTCCAGTTTTCTGTCCTCACCCATGTTGCATTTTTGGGTCATAACAATCTGGGAAGTGGGTTTATGGGTGATCCAGCACCTCCTGCCCTTCTTCTGTAGAGTGGACCATACTGCTGGGCTGGGCTGCAGGTGGGAAAAATGATGGACATGTGTGATGAGCTTTAACTTCAGTCTTTAAAAATTACTAAAAGGAATTTCTGTTGTGCTTTCAGTTGGTATTTGAATGCAAAATAATGTTATTTTGAAAGGTAGTGAAGACCCAAAACTATTTACACAGCCTGTTTTTATGTTCAGGGTTGGGTGTTGGCAGAGTTGAGTTTTCTTCATTTTGTATTTTTTTTTAAGTTGCTCAGGAGTAACTGAAAAATGCTTTTCTGCAAATTTCACAGGAAACATAGCACCTATTTTACCTGTTGGTGTTTACAGAATACTCCAAGAACAAAGAAGGGCATTTAATGAACTTAATGAATCCATCAATTAAAGAAAATTTCATATGCTTTCCATGATCTGCTTGTTATTTCAAGGCCAAATTCTATTCAAGTCAGCCCAGTAGTCTCTAGCAGATATAATATTGAAATACATGAATTGATACATGTTGTGTATTTTCTAAAAGAACTATTAAGTGAAAGGCATTAATGCATGTATTACACAAAGACAGAGAAATGATAAATGCTTTCACAGAAATTATAGAAATGTTTTAAGAATTTTCTGCAAATTAGACTGTGTTTAGTCATTTTCTCTTTTAAACAAAAGTAAGAGAAATTATTGCTAGCAAACAAAAATCTATTTTAGACAAACACAGTATGTCCTGAAATATCCAGTTTGTCATGCCAATAGTCTCATTGGCTGTGATTTGTATATTAAAAAGATTTTAATTGCCCAGGTAAGTGCCTGCACCTGCTAAGACATTGAATATTAGAGCACTTTATTCTAATCTCTTATTATATAGGGCACACTTCAGCCATAAAATTATTCTCTGCACAATTATAGCTCAGTTTTGCTGAGGTAGAAAGTGCAACTTAACAGTTTGGTTTTAGTCATTATTATTAAAATCATGCAAATTAGGATCATTAGGTAGCAGTTGTGTAATTAACTACTCAATAGCCTGGTCACTGCTTTTCCTTCCCACTACAAACAATTGCAGGGATGGAGATGTTACCTCCCTGCTTGGGCTGTGCTGGGTGGGGAGCAGAGTCTGGAAGCACGGAGATCCCCGGGATAGCTCCCTCATGCAGGAACTGCTATTTGTTTGAAGGCCAAAAGTTTCCTTCAGGTCTGTTCCAGCACATGATTCCTTGAGGTATCTCTGACACGCTCTCCAAAAGCAGGTAGGACATTGGTCAGATGTATGGGGCATCAGTAAGTGGTGGAAGAGGTAGTGACACCTCTCCTGGGAGGAACAGGGTTTTTTGAGGCACCGTCCCGTCCCTGCAGCTCTGGAGTCTGGCACAGCTCTCCATCATATAGGGCCTAAAGCTGCAGTCAAGATCTTGCAGCCTCTTATGATCTTTGATCTTGGTTAAGAGTGGGGCAAGTAAAAAACAAGCTCTCCAGCACATAATGAAGGAAACAAAGCCAGGATACTCTAATCTCCTTATAGCAGAGCCATGCATATGTCAAGTGATGGGGTAATTTAGGGATTCCCAGGGTTTGTTTTGACCTCTGAATTATATGAGCTTTGATTCCCATTCAGTTTCTGGGAATGTTACTCATCCTTAAGCACAGATCTGGTAACACCTCTCTTGAAGAACAGCACTGTGTTTCCTGTCTGACTTTTGCATCTCTAGTGTTGCCCTGTTTCTTCCTGTGCTGCTCAGTGCCCTGTTTTATCTGTTCAGGTGTCCCTAAAGCTGCTCAAAAGTGGCTGGAAAAGGGAGCTATATGTAATATCACCACAAGTTTTGTGTAAACTACTTGGTTTTCTCACGCATAATTTTTCCATTTCACTGGGAAGTTTGTGATTTCAAAATGTAGAGTTTTGTTCTGAGCTGGAACAAAAGCACAAAGTTGAAATTGCCTGTGAAAACACTTTTCTAGGACGTGCTATTTTGAATTAGTCAAAATGTTCTAGTTCAATAAATCAAAAGGTTTCATTCCATTTATGCATTTCCTTTTTTTTTATAATTAGGAATATAATGTGAAGTAACTGTACAGAACAACTTTTTCTTTTGAAATGAATAATTTACTTGCTTTGTTCCAAAGAAATTTAATTTTGGAGTTTCTTCTCACCCAAACACTGTGGCTCCATTTTGTTCTAAAATAAATTCTATCAAAATGTGCTGGCTCCTGCACCAAGTTCTTATCTGACAAAATGGCATTTTCTGGTAGAGAATGTTTTACCTCAGGTGCTTTGACCAAATCTTGCTTAAGTCCTCGAATCTCTAAACAAAATAATGGTATTTTTATTGTCCCCTCTTATACCTTTATTGAGAGAATACCCTGCTGCTGAAGAGGAAAAATGCCATAGTCTGGAGCCCAGGATACTTACGTAGTTCTTAATTCCAGCTAGGAGATGTGATGCAACTGGTCTGCACTACAGACACCCATTCAAATTAATGTCTGGAGTAACTCCAGTGCCTTGAGGTGCTCCAGGAATAAATTTGACCCCTGTGTTTTCATCTAGGTGGGTTTCTTTAGATACCACAATGTAACTGCATAGGCAAAGGGTTTATCATTCTTGCAGACAGCTCCTGCAGGTCCTGGAGCATGTTGCTGTAATTATCAGGGTGATTTGTTTCATTTTGTCATATATAAAGGAGGAAATAGTAATTCTTCTTAGGTACCTTGCCCAGAAATGCCAATACTGGATGCTAGGGAGAAGAACCAGAAAGCCTTGGGTTCAAGGTGAATTTCCACCCAAAGGTGGGTTTATGCGAAGACTCTTTGGTAATGCAAGGAGGACTTAGAGCAGCCAAAAAGGTAAAGGACCTGAAATTAGAAGTAAATTCACCTCTTCAGACAGCTAGCTACTCATCAGAGTGGTGAAGAAATCCATCGTTAGCAGATCTGGCTTGTTGACTTGTTTAGGATCAGAAGATTTCAAGATGTTTCAAGTGAGAAGCTTGGATAGAGAAAGCTACTGGTTTATGCATAAGGGGAATTATTTGAGACATTTTAAGTGGAAAGAATAATGGGATAAAACTCAGCTAAGGAAAACTCAAAGTGATGCTGTGGGAAAAAAAAGCATGGTCTACTGATCTTTGGACTGGTCTCCCAAGAGATCAAAGAAAGCCATACCACACTGGCCAGTGAAAACTGTGTGGGAATAGACTGAAGAAAAATACTTCAGTTGTCAGCAGGATAGACAAGGTGTCCTATGGGATTTTTAATGATTCAAGGAGCATTTGTTTTCATGTTTTTTTTTTCTAATTGACCAAAACATAGACAGCAGAGTCTCACAGGAATGTGCTGAGCCAAAACTCTTGCTGAAGTCAGATGAAAAACTTTTGAGCCTGGCCTGTTGGAAAATGTCCACGGGTGAAATTGTAGGAGGTATGAAATGCAAGAAATTCCCTCCAAAATGCTCATTTTGTTGTACATCCTCCCTACAGGGGACATGTGTGTAATTAGCAATTGCTTCCAGTAAATGGCTCTGTGATCATGACAACAATCCAATTTGAAGGAAATTATTGTAAAAAAACAATTTATGGATGGGCCCTTACATTAACAAGCGCTTCACTGGTGGAACGCCTCCTTTTGCAGCCAAGCATTTGCCAGCCATTGTATGAAGTGTTAGGTTTATGGCTTGCCTGCCACCATCATCCTACAGTGTGATGGGGAGAGAAAAGTTCTCCTAAAGATGGCTTATCTTCCACACCATGACATTTCATGGCTAAGGTACACCATGGCCATGTGTGTGGTCAGTATATATTGGCTCTGAAAAAAGACTTTTTTTTTAGGCACTTACAGTAATGCTGTCTTTTGATGTGCAGCTAATGTTAAGTCCTTATTGTTAGATGTCCCACAGGGTAAATCCCTTTTCCTTCTCCCCAACTGGAATGTTTGGGCTTGGCAAATCTGACAAATGAAATCTTTTTCCTGTTTACTCCAATTCTTCTTGAGGCTCTACTACAACTTCAAGCCAATGTGGTCTCTCTGGTATCCCTGAGCTACAAAGGATGATCTTTGACTCCTGTGTGATGATCAGCCTCTCCTGGTTGTCTCTTGCCCCACGTGTTACCAAGGGTACCTGTCCTTGTCTTGCTTTTTCCAGGGCCCTTGGTGGTTGTGCACACCCCCACACAGAGCCCTCCCACAGCTACCCACACAGAAACAGCTTTACACTCTTGCAGTGCAGGCAAAGAGGGCTTTTGACCACCTTGGTGTTGAATTCTAGACCCCTTAAGGCTAAAATTGCCCTGTCACTGAACACCCAGGGTGGGGAGAATACACTGAAAATTTCTGTTTTTTTAGTACTATTATTATTACTTTTTCCCACGAGAATGTTATTCTGCAACTACATTCATACTTTGTAAATCCAATCTGCAGGCACAAGAGCTTCTTACCATCTAGGATGCTTCCCTCTTGGTTTGTTTTCTAAATCATAAATATTATAAGTTCTGGAGAAATTCCATAAACAGCCAGGTTCAGATCTGAACTCATCAGGACAATGCTATGTTTATATAAACTACTATGTGTGATGATGGGCTATATGGCATTTTTTATTGCAACTGAAGGACATATTACTCAGATAAATGCAGGGAAAATAAAATGAGCTCAATAAAATTGGGATGCCCCTAGCAATCAGAGTTTCACTTTAAAATAACAATAATAATTGAAGCACCATTCTGCTCGCCTGAACCGCAATCAGCAGCTCCCTACTCCATTTGTTTCCATGGGCTCCCTTGTGCTTTGAGGTGCTTTCCAGCCTGAGCAGGAGAAGAGGAGTCTGACCTTAGTGCAGTTGTCTTTTGCTTTGGAGTCTCAGCAAGTCCTGTCTGCAAATGAGGACAAGAAAGTGTGGTGGCTTTGCTTCCATGTTAGGACCAAGCACAGAAGTGGTGTGTTGGCAAACCCAGCATGTCTGGGGGTAAGGCAGCAGCCAGGAACTTTGGGTTGAAAATTGCAAGTGAATTTCTTATTTTGCACAAGCAATGCATCTGTGATGTGCAAGGAATTATCTGAGCACAAAGTGAGGATCTTGGGAATGGGCTGGAGGTGAGTTGGAGAATCTTGCCCCACTGATGAATGGGCTTCCCTCTGCTAGGATCTGGCTTTGTGGGGATGTTGCTTCCCAGATTTGCCTGCTGACCTTGGTGCTTTAATCTGGAGTAACCACACGTGTGTTTATCACACCACTTTTTGAACAGTGAAGGTTTATTATGTGTTGCACTTAAACCTCATTTAACCTTTTCTCAGGAAGCAGTGCTTTAAAGTGGGATTGCTGTTTCCTGAGAGGGGTGTACACAAGCTCCCCCGCCAAGATATCCCCTGATCTTCTGCCTTTATTTTTCTGCCATGAGGCAAAATACTGCAGCTTGGTAAAGATTTATCAGAATAGGTAACTTTTTAAAATTTATTTTTATTTTAAAATTAATCTCTGACTCAATAATATGTGCATCTCCCTCCTCCACAGTGGCACCCACAGCCCTGACACCCCTCTGTGCAGGTGTCCTTGGGGTAGTCCTCAGGCCCAAAAACCTCCTGTGAGCTGTCACACTGCTGGAAAAACTCTTCTCCTGGAGGGAAAAGTGAGAAATGGAAAACTAGAGCTGAACAGTACAGAGAGCTTCCTGGCAGGAGCAATCAGTCCCCCAGGGGAGCTAATGCAAATTCTGTCACTTGGGATGGCAAGAACTTGAGTGAATTAAGTTACAAACTGAAGATAGTGGGGAAGTATCCTTCACGGGCAAGGAAGGGACTTGGGAGACTCCAAATGCGGATAGTCTGTTTACATGTGTGGTTTCAGCAATTTCCATTCATGTCCTGTAGCAGCCCTTAGTTTCTAAAATGTTTTTGGCACTTGGGAATGGAAAAACATTACGAAAAAGATGCAAACCTTATCTTTGGCTTCTGCAGAATTTTTCTTCATTTTGAAGCACCCCAAGTGCTTTGCATTAAATACTGCAATTAGTAGAGTCCACAAAAATGAGGGTGAAGATTAGGAAACTAAATTGGGTTCATCATTCCATTTTGCCATGAACCCAGTGTTTCCCTGACAGGGAATATCCTGGTATCCAAGCTTTGTCTGAGCTTTAAGAATCTCGTGCCTGACATCCCCTCCACTTTCTTGAAAATCTTCTCACATAGAAGCTTACAAACACAAAGGTTCCTCAACATCATCAATGACGACATTTCTTCTTAGAAAGTCTGAGCTTCTGCTAGATGCAGGCAAAAATGAATGCTTGATAAAAGGTCTTCCAAGTGGGTGGGAAATGTTAGCAAAGGTTGATAGAAATGATTTTCTGTATCTCAGGGAATGAGGGGAGGAGTTCTAGAAATGGCTGTATTTAAGGTGGTTGGGCCAGAAAGTGCTGCTTGCAAGGCAACCTGGCAATTAAATCAATAATTTACCTAGTGGTGCAACTGCAATGGGTTGAGCCTTCCCAAGTCAACTTAGAGGTAAGCAAAAATGTGCCATAACAGCGTGTTTTTGAACCACAGCATAGAGACTTAATTGATTTACTCTTTGTTCTTTTCAAAAGACAGCTGAATGTCAAAGGTCTTTCTTTTGTGAAGTACTGGAAAACCCGTTGTCAAACAACCTCTACTCATTTAATAATTTATCCCATTTTGTAAAAGAAAGGCAGCTGACACACAGTAAATCTAGTCCATGTTTAAATTACTGCATTGAACAATAATAAGAGGAATGAATAATCTAGTACATCTATTTAAAATTAAACATATATGAAACTGTTTTTCCAAATGATCACCAAGGGCTATAGTTTAAAGGCAGGACAGAAACCACGAACAGAATGAAAATGCTGAACAGTAGTTTGCAAGTGGCAGCAGAATTATTTATTCTATTTTTTCTATACATAAGGAATAGAGCTAAATGAACAATGTTTAAGCATGTCAGAATTTCATCAATTTTGCATGAACATTCACAAATATCCTGGTGGGGGTAATTGCTTGCAAATACATTTAAACTAATGATATGTTATACCCTTCCTTGATATAAAACTATTAAAAGATACGTTATTGCATTTGACAATGCCATGAAGCTGGGTCAAAGCTTAATGACAGATTTCTGCATTCGTAAATTAAGATACACTCTGCTGGAAGCAAATATTTTGTAAAAATAAAAGCCATCTACTACAAAAGTTTGATCATTGATCTAAGGTTGCTTTTCAGTTTCTCCAAACACTGGGCTTGCAAAACTAGAGAAAAGGGGGATTCCTTTGCAAAGGCAACTCTGAAAATCCAGTGTGGTTGCGTTTCTCATGCAGCAGGACTAATGAGGCTTCTCAAAGATATTGTGTGTCTTTAACAGTCTGATTGGAGACTTGAGGAATGAATGAAGCTTATGCATCAGCTGGAGAGATTACTTGGATTTCCAGAAGGAAGAGCTAGAGGGTTTACTTTATCTAAAGTTGAGGGTGCTGGGGAGGCTTTTTAGCCAGGGAAGAAATTCAGAAGCTGACACCGAGAGCATCAAAAGACTCTGAAGAAGCATGTTCAATTGAGTTTAGTTAAATTAAGGTCTGGCCATGTCCTTGCTCGAATGCCCATCTGAGGCATCCCTGATTGGTCTGGCATGGCAGAAGTGTGCCACGGAGTAGCTTTGTGCATATCAGCTCTTATTTTGGGTGGTTTTGTTCATTGTTTGTTAGGTGGGTTTTTTGTTTGATTTTTTTTTTTTTTTTTCTTCTGCAAGTTTACAATCAAAATGGCACTAGGCTGGTGAGCAATTTCATTTATTTACTCGAGATGGTAATAAATAGGAAACAGTTATAAAATAAAATGTCTGCAAGGTATAGCCAGGCAGCCTTCAACAGGTGATGACAAGGTGCTGGAGCTGTGCAGACATCTGGGAAATAGTGTTGTCCCAGGAGAAACCATAGGATGTTTCTGGGTAAGCTGAATTCTGTA
This sequence comes from Chaetura pelagica, assembly GCF_000747805.2. Classification (NCBI taxonomy): domain Eukaryota; kingdom Metazoa; phylum Chordata; class Aves; order Apodiformes; family Apodidae; genus Chaetura; species Chaetura pelagica. The sequence continues at coordinate 1,169,207 of NW_009952153.1, read as the reverse complement.
AGGATGTGGTTACATGGCTATGTGTTATATCCATAACCACAAAGAAAATGTATCCATTGTGAAGGACAATGCATCCCACAGTGATACTGCTGCACGCTGCTGCTCTACACCCAGCAGCACATGTACAGCAGGTACAAGGATGAATTCTCATTCACTCCATCCCGAAAGCTGCCCCAAACCATGGCAAGTAAGTAAGCCTGGATGGGTCCTGAACTATGCTTGGGAGCTGGTCCCAGTTCTGTCATTGTGGTGGTTAGAGCATCTGCTCTGGGATGGTTTATGTTCCTTCTCCCATTGCCTCTGCTGCAGCCTGCAGTTCTTTGCTGCATGGCGATGCTGAAATATCCTTCCCCCTCACCTCTTGTGCTCTCTTTCACTCTTTGAATTGCTCCAATTCCTTACATCATTGAGGATTATTATAACCTCCCTTTGTAATGTACTATAAATTTTATTATAAAGCACAAATTCTTCAGCTCCCAAGCCCCGTCTTACAGGAAGACAGCGTGCCGTAGTTCTTCTGCTTGCAGTAATGTGAGCAGAGAGCTAATGAAGGTCTTTATGTAAATTTTCCAGTTATCAGGTAAAATCTTCACATCGAAATCTGTCACATGTTATAAAAATTCTTTATGTTATCAAATGCTAATGATAACTCAGAACACAGAGCCCACGGAGGAGCTTTGAAATCCTTCATAAAAACTGCATTCGGCCCCAGCAACCGGAGCCTTGAATTTCTACTCCGACTACTCCAGTTTGTAATTAGCATAGTGCAGGCTTCTCTGCCCTCTGAAACCATAATGTTAATTACAAAAATTACACTGTGTTTAAAAGTGCAATTAAGCGACTGTGCTGCACAAAGGGAGCCGTGGAACCTCTTTGCACACTTTGAAGCCAGGTCACAACGCAGCCCATGAAAGAGAGTCCAAGGCTCGCTCCCTGCTAAAGGCTTGGGAAGATCATAGGGAGATCTCAGCTAAAATGAGTTCTGGTGGGCTCTGCTGAGCCCTGAATGAATAATACTCTTCCCTGGGAGGAAAACTGGTAAAAGGCTATGGAGGGGGGGGAGGGGGGAGGGGTAGAATATTGAACTAATTAAGGACCCAGTCCTGCAGTGGTTATGGGATCTGATTGGGGTGACCGCAGCAGTGGTGAATAAGTGCAGGATCAGGCCCTCAAAGGTCATGTTGCTACAGTTGCTACATTATTTGCATGGCACCTGAAAGCAAAAAGATGTTCCTCTGTGTCCTTGCTGTATTGATTGACTTGAGAAAAAAAAATTAATTCTTCTGTCCTTGTCCTTGGCTGAGGGTTTGTTCTGCCCTGGAGAGCTGGGATGTCCCCAGTGATTTGGGTGGTGCTGGGGCTGAACGCTGTGGCTGCCAGTCGAGGGAGCCCTTGGCCCTGCCCATAGATCTTCCTCCCTTCACCTCACAAAGGGGGGAGAAGGCAACACTGAAGTGTTTGTGGAGAGGCAAGAAAAAGGTGGAAAGCTGAAGCACACGGTGACAAGTTTTGCATGAAAGAATTGGAAAAACAATCACAGAAAAAAAAAAAAAGTGTTGGGTTTTGTTCGGTTTTTGTTTCTTTGTTTGTGGTTTTTTTTCTAAAAGCCATTTAATATTACTAACTTCGGTAGTTGTTTCCACCAAAGGCCCTCCAAGTGGCTTGCATGAGGCATTAATTAATTAATTAAGACCCAGAGCACCCCTCTGTGGTCGATATCTGCACACCAGCTTACAGAGAAATCGAGGCACAGCTGGGGGTGGGAGGTGGTGCGCACATCTGCGCTCAGAGCAGGAGATCCCATGGGGTCCCACCCCTTCCCTCTGCACCACCAAAATGTTCTTTTCTTGCATGTGTCTGGCTGAGAAGAAAATCAGGCAGCTCTGTGGCATCACCTGCTAGTGGGGGCTTTGAAGGAGGACAGTGTGGGTAGCAAAAACCCAGAGCACACTCTTGCAGCTCTCCACCCCAGTTGAGGTCTGAGGCCACCTGCCACCCTTCTTTGGCACAAATTAGATGTTTGCCATGAAAGATGGTGCAGGATTAGGGCAGACTGGCTTGGAAGAGGTTATCAGCCCAGGTCTGACATGAACTGTGAGTCCTTACCTTTATTCAGTCATTCCTTGAATTTTCCAGGAGCTTTTCCATGTTGCCTCATGTAAAAAAAACTTCAATAACTGTTCAATAAATCATCAACCCTGACCTTTTCCAGTAAAAATGAGCACTGCCATGGGTGATGCCTAGTGCACGTGTAGCAGGGGAAGGCAAGGGGAAGCCTGGCTTTACAGAGAAACTTCAGTGTAACCGGCAGCCTTGGGTTTATTTTGCTTCATTGCCCTAAAAAAAACAACACAGCCCACTTTCCTTCTCTTTGCCTTCTACCTGCCCAACTGGTTATAGACCCAGACAGTTTACATATGTGATCCTTCCTATTTAGAAAATTAATGGTGTTTTCTGGCTCCAAATCACAGCTTGTGGTGCTCTGCAGGCGATGAAAAACTTGGCCAGCTTCAGCAGCAAAGCAGCCATTAGAAAATTAACCCTTGGTGGCAAAAGAGCAAAGGTACCCCAGTGAGGGCCACGAGAAGTGGCAGGCTGTAGCTTTCAGGTGTACCTACATATGTTAGCGATGTAAAACCAGCGCAGGCATCTCCCCCTGGAGAGTGCCCATCAAGCATGTTTGTAGCTGGATGCTGTGGAGAGGGCACGGCCATATCACTTGGCAGCCAGAGCGACCAATATGCCATGATTTTCATTAGAGCACAAGGGAAGCACTGAGCAGAAATTAGGAATCGGAGATGCCTCTCTTTGCTCTACCTGACTGCAAAGCACTGGGGCAAACACCCCTCAGTGCTGCCCCAGTCCCCTACCAGTCCCCTGTGAGTTATTCGTGTATCTCTCTGTTGTTTATCAGTGGTGCTTGAGAGTGAAAGTAGTAGAAAACTTATATTTTTTAAAATTTATTTTATTTTTAAAGAGCTTGTGCATTGCTGCAGGATTTTTAGCTTTGAGGCTAGGTATCCCATATATTTCTTTCCATCCTCACAGTCTTCTTCACTTTTCCTCTTCCCTCCCTTGTAAATTAAGTTATTTCTTTTTCTGTGTCCCGAAGGGTTGCACACAAAACCCACGGGTTGTGAGAGCACCATGTATTTCCTCTGTGATGGAGAGGAGGGAGCAGTTTGAGGACATGGGATCTGCTTGTGGGCTTTGCAAAGATCCTGAATTTCTGTGAGGTTGCTATTTTGTGCCACGAATTCAAAGGGGCTTCCCAAACTGCCCCGAAAGTAACAAAAAATAAAACAAAGATGGAGTGTACAGAGGAGGAATAGATCTCAGGGGCTGAGGGCCCCAACCATGGACATCTCACATGGTGCATCTCCCAGACAAGGGGCAAGTCTGCATCCTGTACCCTTCCCAGAGCCCTGTGGGGATTTCTGGGGTGCCCCAGAGCCCTGTGGGATGGCCAGAGCATGGGTTATTGCTGTTCTGGCTCAATTTTGGAAGCAAGTAATACATTGTTCGTCTGAGGTGGCCTTGGGCCAGGGCAGATGGAAGGAGGCTGCAATGACAGTGGTGCTACTTTTCCTCCTGGTGAGCTGAGGGGGCTCTGGAGGTGTTTTACAGCAGGGTCTTTGGCATGGTCATTTGTGCTGTCTGTGGCTGGGAGAGGTCACATCGGCACCACCCTCTTGGGAAAGGCTGCATGGTGCTGTTGCACCATGCCAAGTGGTGCCGGGGAGTAGGGTCATCCTTTGGATTTTTTTCCTGACCCTTTCCTACTTCATGGAGACTGAAATGTCTCTGCTCCCCAGCCGTTGCCTTTCCCATGTGTGTGCTTGCTCCCTGTCCTACAAGAAATTTTTTTTCACAGTGTGTTTTTAAACTGAAGAGCATCAGGTCAGGCTGTAGCTGTCACTGCCTACCTGTAGCAGCGAGTGAGGTGACAGAACTAGGGATCTTGTGTTGGATGCAAGCAAAACCAGGCAGTGCGTCACCTCTTCTTCCCCGAGTCCTGTGCACACAATATTAAAGCTGGTTTTATCTTTAGGTTCGTGGTACCGGAAGCCACAGCTGTTAATTTCACTGTCTCTGACTTTGGGCTGAGTGGAGCTTGCTGAAATTGGGCTGTCCTCCTTCCTGCCACTGCACTAGCATGTACCTCCCCAAACCCAGGGTTAAATTACAGCAGAGCGTTAATTGCTCCTCTCTAGTTTACTTTGACAAAAATGCCTGCATTTTTCAATTAGCCTTTGTTAATGCTATTAATAAGATTAATAATGTATAGTAGTTAGTATAGTCACTAAGATTATCTCGATAATTTTTGGATCAGCCTTTTGGCTGGTAGCAGCAGGACTGTCCCTGTGCAGCCTTGGGAGCAAAGTTACGGCAGTAGAACTTGATTTCCAGGGTGCAGATAGGGCACATTTCTGCTCTTTTTCCCAGCTGCTGCTGTAATGCTGCCTATAGACCTGCTCAAAACACCACTAAACTCAGCGCAGCCCAGGACTTCCCGAAGTTGCTGCACAACAACATCTTCTCTCCAAAAAAGCTCATTTTGTATTACCTGGGCTGGCATCCATGACCCCTTTATAAACTGTGTGAGAAGCTTTGCTTTCCTTCTCCTTTTTAAAACGTGCAACACAGCAGTGACTAGTGTTAATGTATAAAATTAATTGCCCCGGTGAGACATTTCTTCCAAAAAAGTAATAATAGTCAGGATTTAGCCTTGTGAACATGAAAACCCTCTGGTATACTAATAAAATGAAAAAGTTTCACAAAAGAATATTCTGAATAATTTGGTTCCCTCTACCAAAGGACCCCATGTTTTTTTTCTTAAACAATATATAAAAAAATAGAAATAAAAATTTGTGATTATTCCTTTGGACTTACTAAAACATAATTGGAAAAAAAAAATCTTTAAAGAAAGTGTAAGATAATAATTTTGACTTTTCCCAATCAAATTGGTGTTACTTTCCCTCTTCCGTCCTCCTTGTAAGGTGAAGAAGTTTTTAATGCATTCGAAGCACTCAAGAGACAAGAAAAAAAAAGAAAAAAAAAGAAAAAAAAGGAAAAAAAAGAGAGAGAAAGCAGAGCAAACCAGCTTTTAAATCTTTTTCTTTACAAATGGAATCCCAATGTTTGTTTGTGTTGCACCTACTCTCAGCTCCCTTTGGTTTGAAGGACTAGCTGGTTTGGTGTTGGTGGTTTTTTTAAATTTGCTTTTTGTTAACGACTGTTTTGGGAGGTTTTTTTGCTCTTCATAATTTATGATTTTTTTTTTTTACTTTTTTTTTTATTTTTTTTTGGGCGCGTTTGACCGTTCAAACTTTTGAACAACCCCGGCTTGTAAATCCAATGCCTGTCACCCCCTCCTCCCTGCTCCCCAGAAGCTGCATGCTCCTACTGCGCTGCATTCATAATCAAATTAGTGCGCTGTGAATAGGTTAAAAAAACTGTTATCCAGCCGCTGCCACGAAAGATATTTTAGCCCACTCCCCACAAAGCCCTCCCTTCTCCACTCCCCCCTGCCTTTTTTCCTCCCTCCATGAGACATAAAGACATCCATGCAAACAGAAAGATCTTTACCTTACTTCTCCTCTGCAAGCTTAGCCTCCTTATTTATTCCCCCCACCCCAACAGAACAAAACAAAAGTAAATTCTCCAGAAATGAGCTGCTTGTGGGAGAAAAAGGGGTGCTGGGGGGGTGGGAAAGCAGTGGGCTGCTCTGCCAGAGATGCTATAGGATAGACAGCACTGGAGATAGTTGTCCCAGCTACGAGATAAAAGCTACATTACATGAAATTAATGGAGGCTGTCTGAGACATACATGAATCACTGTTTCAACACTAAGAAACCAGCACAAAAGAATAAAGAAATCTGAGTACTAACTATATCTTCAAAGGTCTCCTATTTACCCAGCTATACCGGGTACTGACACAAGTGGGGGGAAAATATAAGAAAAAAGCACTGCTGTGATCGAATGAATGAGACCATATGAGCTATATTGGTGCCGTATGCATTCTATTTAGCTGATATCAAACACAGTTTAATGAAAGTTAAATAGTTTCTGAGGAGTGCATGAGCTGGAACAGATTAGATTCCACCGAGGGGTCTGTCAGCATATTGTTGCTCACATGTATTCCCTGCTCAGAGCTGCCACAATTCCAGCACTCCATTAGCAATACACAAAAGACTTATGCAGATAGCGGGCATAAGCACGTACCGCCATGTTGGGAAATAGAAAGAAAAAAAAAAAAGGGAAAAAAAAAAGAGAGAAAAAAACCAAAACAGATGAAGGTTTTGTTCAGCACGTTCATCTGAAAATAGATCTCTGTAATTCGAAAATGATAAGAATAGATGGAGAAAAGGAGAAGTGGGGGCTGTAAGAAAAATAAAAATAAAAATTAAAAAAGAGGAGATATAGGTAAACTACCTTAAAAGAACAAATGTTACACCAAGTATACAATGAGGTTTTGATCTTTCAGGGGACAATGACATGGGTGAATGCTGTGCCCTTTTGATCTGCAAGTTGCATCTGGTCTTAAAGGCACAGCAGTTCCTGTGGCTGCTCTCCCCCAGAAGTTAGAGTGGAGGATGTTTTTTGGCAGCCTGGGGGTGGAATCTCCCTACAAATCAACATCTCTCAGGCTTCTCTGTCTTATTTTAAGATGTAGACTTCATCCCAGAAATACCACTGGACAGCCTGTGCACCTGGTACAATCGCTGTCACTGAAACTAACATGAATTGAGATTAATTTTTATCACTTCAGAGGAATTTTAGTCCTCCCCCCGGGAGAAAAAAATAATAAAAAAAGTATATATATAAATTCATCTTTCTCAGAGGTGTCTGTTTTAAAACTAATAGTAGGATAAAGCTGGTGGGGGTATTTAGATATCAGATGCAAATGTTCAGTGATTATTGCATTTTGATTTAATCTGACAGAGCTGATCTTGCACCATGAAATCTGTATTTTCACAGGAAAATAGGAGTTGCCATACTGGAACAGACTGTTTGTCCAGCCGGTCCAGCACACTGTACTGGCTTGGACCCACACATGGGGGTAGCAAAAGCTTTCCCCGTTACTTGTACCCTCAGCAATTATTTATTATTTATCACAGGAGGGGCAAGATTTCTTCTTGCTCCTGACAGAGAGGCACTTTACACCCTATGGCATCAGGATTTCTTTCCCCAAAAACTTTTTTTTTTTTTTTCCAGTCAGCTAAGTGCAGCCACAAATATTATTTCTGCCCACGGAAACACTTTTTTTGAACGTGCCTGGTGGCAGCTGCAGTCACCCTGGATATTTCCATTTGGCAGTGGGGTCATCCCTCCCCCCCTCATCCTCTCCCCTTCCCTCCCCACCCATCTCTCCTCTAATTCGGTCAAAGAAAAGGGGGCACAAGCAAAAACATGATCATTTGTTCGGGTTTCTTTCTCTGCAGCTGGGAGCCTGCCTTATTAATATTATCTGGGCTGGGAGCGCGCAGTGTTTCCTCAGGCATCTCTTCTGAGTCATTTTATCATTATTCATAGGGATAAAAATGGCCCAAACTGAGGATGCTGAGGATCCATTTAGGGTTGCCTGTCAGATCCACTAAGGTAATTGGCTCCATTTCTTCATTCCCATTCTAAATTAAAATAATTTTATTAAGTGGTACAGTAGGTGTTTCACCTGTGTCACCAGCTGCCTATTAGAGCCAGAAAGGGCTTTTCCACATTATTTCTGTCTGTTCTGATAACATTATGTCATCATATTCAGTATTACATCATGTCAGAGGTTGCTCAGTCTCCTGTACTTAAGCCGAACGGTTACAAAATGTAGGACCAAGATGCCCTTTTTGGAGGGGGGAAAAGTCAAATACACTTGACTGCTCCCGCTCTGCTCACTCTTTTGCAGATCTAATCCAGGCAGCAGGAAAAATGACTGTACAATGGAAAGCAGGGTCCATGGTATAATTGAAAACATATTCCTAATGAAAATGATGAACCATACATAGCGGTGAGGTTCCCAGCAGCAAGATTTGGAGGGAAAAGCTAGTTTTAAAGCTGCACTGTCTTGAGTCTGGAAGGGAAATACAAGGCTGCATGGAGGGAAAAATGTGTAACATGACTGTTCCCTGCAGGTAGAACCTGATGCCCGTACTAAAGTGGGGCTGAAGTAGGCTGGTTAATTGTATTTAGAGTTATTTTCTTCTTCAGAGCAGATTGGTCCTTCCTGCTAGGGATCTGACTGGGGTCAGTAATTGCACTTTAAAGAAATGGGAACTGAGGTGATGCTTGCAAGGACCATGAAGAAGGTGTTCAGTGTCAAAATAAGGAAGTTGCTGCTCCCATTTTAATGTTAGGAACATCCAGGCATTTTGGACAGGGATGGGGTCTATGTTTCCAACAGTGGTGTTTGCCGCCAGTGTTCAGGTACAGCATTAAGTATCTGCAGTCAGTGTCTTGGAAGTGAAAATGCAGATGGGCATCCGTCTGAATTAGACATCTTGACATTGCATATTTAGTGACCAAGATCCCTACATCCCGTGGGGCAAAGTAACCAGGATCAGTTATGGCAGCAGACGAAACATCAGAGAAAACTGCTGATGGATGTTTTATTTTAGCCTTCCTATACACCAGCTACCAGGAAGGTGAAAGTTTCCATGAGTAGATAACACAAGCTGTGCAGTGAGAAAAGGTCACTTTTTCAATGGACAAAGTTGTTTCTGTCCAGAAAAAGGTGCAGTTGCACAATAACATTCCTTGTGGTTATATAGGGAAGGCGGGGGGGGG
>NW_009952153.1:1143927-1159890 GCF_000747805.2 Chaetura pelagica | reverse complement strand
GGGGGGGGGGGCGAGGAAAGAAGGCGTGTTTGTTCAGTTTTCGAGGATCTTGCAACTGTTTTTCTTCAACCTGCAGGTGGCATTAGCACTAAAAATGGATTTTTCTTTCTTTCTTGAAAAGTGTTTAGCAATGAAATGAAGAAAGCTGCAAGGGGGTCTGTAGTAGGACTGTGTGCTTGGAGTTAGTCATGCTAACTGCAGATGGCATTTTTGCATGTTTTATAAGGCAGGGATATAAAAATGTTTTAGCACCCTGAAATATAATATATTAAGTTTCCGGAAGCAGGCAGGCTGGTAGGACCAGAGAAGCCTGAGCTTACACTAAATCTGTGCAACTGTGAATGAGTTGTGCCATGCTCGGAGCCGTGCTCACTGCTGGTGATATCAGGCTGACACCTGTCCATCAGCTCATCTCCAGCCTTCAGTGAGGGACAGTTTTGGCTGCCCCAAGCTGCTGAGGAGCAGATTATTGCAGTTCTGAGCTGCTTCACATTAAAATAAATGGGAGGGCTCCCTTAGAGCTGAGTGTAGTAGGATCAAACCGTCCTGCACAGTGAGGAGTGCTGGAGACGTGCTGCAGACTGACTGTTTAGTGTCTTGGGCTCTTTGGCTGTGAAACTTATGATAATAATAGTAATAATAATAATAATACCTGCTTGCCTTCCCTACCTGGTACAGGAGGCTGGAAACAGTAATTAGTGCTGAAAAAGTGCTCAGAATATGCAAGATTATTTTTCTCCCCATTTTTATGTGTGTGCATGTGTCAGGAATGGGAACAAGCTCCAGTTTTAAACTGTACACTCCATCCTGAACCCTGACACTAATGCCTCCACCTTCCTGACGTGCTCTGTGGGGCACAGTCCCAGCACAATTCCTTCCAGAAAGGCTGGAGTTTTATTTCACTTCATCCTGGTGAGCTGAAAATGAGCCTTTTATAACCAGAGTCATTCAGATTTTAATTCATGGCTAGGAAAAGTCCACTCAGGTGGCACAAGAAGAGCAAATCTGGGAGAATGACACCCTGAAAAGTGGAGCTGGGTCAGTATTTATCCCATTGTCTAATTTTTTTTTTTCCCCAAAAACCACAAGGGAACCCAAATAATGATAAAACCAAGAGCAGATGTCAAAATCCCGTGTGACCTTGTGCTGTTTTAGCTGTGATGGTCCCAGGGTAAACCTCAAGTACCTGAGAACAAGGCAACTGCAGGCTTTTCCTGATGAAACCCAGAGTCAGTAGCTAGGAAAGCTGGAGTTGGTCCTCTGCTCTTCAGTTTTCTGTATTTTCCTTAGTTTCTGCTGCAACTCAAGCACCCCTTCAACACCCAGACCCCTGACTCCAGCCAGCTTCTGTCATCTGCTCTAAAGCTGGTTCTCCTGGGCACAAACCCAGGGCAAGGCTGGCTTTGTTAGCAGCTCTATCTGTGACAGCTTAGGTGCAATTGCATGCAACCAGCTTAGATGGCAAACCCTCCTGCATTCCCCAAACTGAGAGAATGAGCATCATAAGAAATGACAGGGGCTGCTGCCTCCATGGGTATTGGAGTGCCCAGAAGAAAGCCAGGAGTGCTGGAAAGGAGAAAAGTTGCAGCAAAAGGTTGCTGAAGAAGGAAGCCATCAGCTGAGGGAGAACAGAGGCCACAGAGCCCTCAACAGAGGCTGTGAGGGGATGTATTTTTTTCCTTTTTCCCTTTTTAAGCAAACCATTTTGTTACTGGGAAGTGCTAATTTGTGAAAGCAAAACAACTCCAGGCAAAGGGTGTGCTTTGACAAATTTCCCATATTGAGGAGGGGCAGGGAGAAGCATGAAAAAGAGGAGAAAATAAATGTAGAACGATTGCAATGTCATGGGGGGTAAGTGGTACATTTGAGACAGGGGCTAAATCACTGCTAAATCACTGCAGGCAGAATTGATGTGAGACTGGAGCACACAGAGAACTGGGCAGGGGCATAAACCTAATTGATTTGAGGCTGGAGCAGGGAGTTAATTGGGTGCCAGGGTGGAACAGTAACTAACGTAGTGCTGTGATAGCCAAAAGCATATCTCGCTCTATGCTGGTCACATCCCTTGTCCTGCCCATGTGGGGCAGGAAAGCTGGGACCCAGGGAATTACCCCGGTAGCTGAAATCACAATTTTCTTATTTGGGCTGGAGGCTGGTCTCATGCATTTGGAGATGGACTTGAGCATTTTTGAGAGCTTGCAAGTGCTCTCCTTTGTGATAGACCTCAAGAGAGAGATGTGGCTCAGCATGGCTCAGTGGCGCTTGTCATCCCCAGCATTGTTTTGGCTGGGGAGGGGAGGAGCAGTTGACTGCCAGAACAATTCTTGCAGTGATGATGGAAAACGGTGTGCTTTTTACAGAGAACTTAATTCCTTCAGAGAAGCAGTGTACATCCCCAGGGAAACCACCTAGACCAGGTCCACAGTTATTCCTTACAAATTTTCCTTTTTTTTTTTTTTCTTTTTTTTTTTTTTTAAAAAAAGAGACTGTTGAATTGAGCCCTCAAAATTTGAAAATGCAAAGATGAAGGTTGCCTGGGCAACTGCTTTGCACTGAATGAGGAAATGATCTTGTGAAACAAACATTAAGTGATCATATAATTAAAGACTGAATCAAAATTTGATTGTGCAAGGTAGGAGACTAAATTAAAGTTGATCAGGCAACTCGCAGTTTGGTGTTTCCTAAATTTTAAGAACTTGACTTTAAACTTTAAAAAATATATTTCTCCTTTTGTATGCTATTTTAGTTTTTTTGTACAAGAAAATTTATGGCATATCAGTCTTTTGTGACCAAACTCACCTCTAGCCATATTCTGAGTTTCAGTCCCAGTGCAGATGCCTACCATGGGGACAGAGGTTGCAAACTTTACCTGCTGCCCTTTGGAGAATGGCTTAGAGCTGAAGGAACAGCACAGGTTTTTGGTTTGTTATCATGTACAGTTTGCCACATGCCACACTGCATCAGATGGGCAGCCAATGTAGTCTACATCAGATGCACCAAAGGAAGATGCAAGAAATTTGTACACAGGCCTAGAACAGTCTGTCTGCAGGAAGACTTCACCCAAGCCACTAGTATTTAGAGGTTGTTTTAAACCCTCAAGAATAATGTTTATATCCCTTCCAAACCCTAATTTTTTATGTATTTTTTTTTGGCAGTGGTTTTTGGTGTTAGATTTCACCCTTTCACCATTTCCATTACCCAGTGTGTCAGAGGAATGTGGTGACTCAGTATTCCTGGGGTCTGCTTCAAGCTCTGGAGCAAGAGTGTGGTCCAAAACAATTGTTCACAGTCCACGACCAGCAGTACAAGCAAATGCCTTAAAACTGCAACGTTAAATGCCTATTGGATAAGAAAAAGCTTGTAAATGCTGTCCGCTTCTACGCAATGTATGAATCCTTCTAAATAATACTTCCCATTATGTTCATTTGCAAAACCACAATGACATCTTCCAGTGCAACACAGTGTACTTGCAATTTCAAACCTGTATTTAAGACTGTGCATCAACAAACTCCTCTCTTTAATTCATCTGGAAATACACATGCATTTTTAGCTTACACATTTTTTAGCTTACTAAGTGGTAGTTACATGGGGCTCTACCATTCTCTTGCTATTTTCAAGGGCAAGAAGTGTCCGTACACGCAGCATGTATTAGGGCCTGGCTTTTATTATTATAATTGTTATTGTACTTAGCTATCTGTCAATGCAGAGCTTCAATTTGACACAAATTATCTCCACAGTGGTGTGTTCCTACTGGGAGCTGCTCTTATGGTTCTCAGCTCCAAGCATGAAGGCAAAAGAGAAGGTTTTAACCTTCTCCTATTTGCACCCAGTCTAATTTTGCCTAATTATCTTACTTTTGGGGTTTTCTTTTGTTTGTTTGTTTGCCTTTTTTTTTTTTTTTTTTTATCCCAAACTATCTACCTGCCATTCTAGGGGACACTGAGACACTCAGTATGAGCAGTTGCCTATGACTACTTGCTAGCTGACTTCCATTCGTAGCTTTCTTTCCTCCACTCAGTCAGGCAGACTTTGTCAATATAGACTCTTGTTTCTTGTAGTATAGGCCAATAATATGACTGCAGGTAAGAAAAATTCTTTAATATCTAAGTGCCAATACATTTTCTCTATCTGTTTTCAGTAACGATGACTGTAGGGTTTTTTTAATCTCAATGATAGTTGTATGAAAATATTTTCCCCTACTCAGTGTTTACACTGCCAGAAAAGTGCAGAAGGTGGTGAAGCTTTGGAATAAGGTAGCTGGAAGACCTTGTGAGACTTCTTCCACCTTTCCCCACTGTATATGCTGATGAGCACAAATAATGTCTATTTCTAAGTGAAGGAGACTCCGTATATGTTGAATTCAGCTTCATACTGTTTTCATTTTTCCAGGATAGGATGGGAAGTTCATTCAAAGTTCTTACTTTACTGTGGTACATCTGTGACATTTTCCCATTGACAGAGACCAACTGGTGTGATTAAGTGACCTTCTGCACTAGTGTTCCCTTCGGGTCCTGTTCCTGCTCCCTCACCCAGCTTGCTTCACTATCATGTACATGTCCATCTCAACTGTTTTGCTGCCATCAGCTGACTCCCAGTCTTCTTGCTCAGCCAGGTGCAGTGCCTCTTTTTTCTTTATTCATACAAGTGTTTTTATTTCATGATTTTGCCCAACCAGTCTTTCTCACCATTTAGCACCAGCTCCTCAGTAGGGAGTCTGTGTCCACCCAACAGGAACAGCTGTAACCCATTTTTCCCATCCCATATTTCAGTTTTGCTTGACTTTTTATGCCATTAATTTCTTCCCATTCTCACAGTCTTCCTCACATGTCCTCTTTCCTCCCCTTTAAATGGAATTGTTTCCTTTTCTGTGTTGCTCAGACCTGCAGATACCCGGGAAAAACCGACTCCCTGAGGCCCCTCTTCCAGCAGCTGGAAGCTGCAATTACAGAAAGTCTGTTTTGAATTTGGCAAAGTTATAAGCAAATGAAACAGTCTCTTATAACGGGAAGTGTCATACAACCTTAATAATAGACAGTGCTATCAGCCCCACCTATAATAAGTATGTGGGCATGTATAAAGATGAAACCTGAAAACGAAACGAACATCAAAAGGCCTCGACCTACTTCCAAACTGATAGGCGTGCTCCCCATCTCTAATGGAAGCAGACAGGACAGGTCTTGTACATCTCTGGCTTCATTTTGCAGAAGTGTATTACAAGTAGAGAATTATTGTGGAAGGAGTCTTGCAGACAATAAAACCAGGGAAGGGTTTGTGGGTTTTTTTGCAGGATCTCATTTGCTCACAGGTTAAATGCCTGAGCTCTTTTGAATCCCATGCAGGGCAATTCAGACAGATGTTGGAACATGTGATAACCAAAAGTAGGTCCAAGCCTGGGCTCTCAGATAGATAGATCTTTCTTCTACAGTCTGAGGCTGTACAGTCTCAGGATCTGCTCTCCAGCTGGAACCCAGAGGAAATTTGGAGAGAAACAAGAATCCTCTTTAAGCCTGTCATTAGCTTATTGGGAAACAGAGAGCTCTTATTCCTGGAAGAAACGTTTTGTGAACTGTCATACTCATTTCCTTCACAGGCAGGCACAGATTGCCTGCTTGACCTGAGGGCCGAAGCCATTTACATTTTTGATCTGCTCATCTCTTGGAAACCTCCACAAATTAGAAATACCATAAACCACAATTCTTGTCACGAGGGCAGAGAAATCACAAATGAAGTCTGGGTGTCATGTTTTACCTCAGCTGAAATACTGGTTCAAAATGGACTCTCTTTGAAGAATCTCAGGGTCTGTAAACTTCAAGGCACTAGCTAATGTCTGACTGTAGGTAAGTATTTCTTTACAGGAGAGCTCTTCTGCACCATAAGTCTTGTACCAAGCTTCTCCAATGTCTCCAATGTTCTCCAATAGGTAAATGAGAGAACTCAAAAAGTAATACCATCTCAAAAAATATTTTTCATTGAAGCGGAGTAATTGTAAGATATTTTCTTTCAGTGTTAAGATTTCTAATGAGCTTTTTGGAGGAAATTGTCAGTGTCTTAGCTGAGAAACGCTATAGGACAGCAAACATCAAAGACTTTATTTCCTTAATCCTCATAGTGTCTGTAATACTTGCCACGGGTGTCTTCTGTGTTGTGCTTTTGAAATGAAGATGTGTCCATCCTTTCTGCTTTGCTCTGGCCCCAGGCTCCTCAGTACCTCTTTGGCTGGTACTCTCGAGCTGACCCATATGGTATGGCTTCAGAAGGGACAGAGCTGAGAGTGAAACCCTAGAAGTGAGCTGGTAAGGCCACAAGACTGAGTATTAAAAACCTCAGTATTTTAGTGTGATGAGGCCGTTCGTAATTTACTCCTGTTCCCTCCTGCTGAATTTCTCTAATTCTTCCCATGTGAACACAGAGCATGAAAGGAGCACTGGAATTCTCCTCTCTTGCCATTCATTTTCTTAGGCTAAAACCCTGTGGACGAAGCCCATTCCAGATTCAGAAGAGCTTTTTCTGTAATTTACCCATCATATTCTTATCAAAAGTGTTACCTCCAAAACTATTTCCTTTTAACATTAATTATCCTTTGAGCTGGCTCACTTGCAGCACATAAAAGGGCACAGGGGCTTTGCAGGATTATCTTTTTTTTTCTTCTTTTTTTTTCATTAAGTATCACATATGCCTCTCTTTGCATATATGGAGTGGTTCCCCATTACCTTGAAGACATCACAGCATGTACTGTAGGAACTAAAGGTAACAGGTATTAAATGGGTGGTTATTGTTTGCTTTTGTGCTGTAATGCTTTCCATGTGACCTAGTGATGAGGCTTGTGGTGCTGGGGGCTTAAGAATTAAATTAAAATTTTAAAGAAAAAAAAAATATTTTTAAAAAGGAACATAAGCTAACAGGTGCTGGGTTAGCCATCTTTTGAGGCTGAGTCTTTCCTGCAAGGCTTGGTGTCCCCATGTGGTCTTGCCCAGCAAAGAGAGATGAGGATGTGATAAGCCCCATGGGCATGAAGGTTGCTACCTGAAGGCAGTCCAGCAGGAGATGGTAGGAGAGAGAGGGGTTAATCACTTGTCCTTTTCACCCAGGGGAATTTTTATTGCCTTGCAGAGAAGGTCTCCTTTCCTTGGTGAGTTAAGTCAGTCTCTGCTTTGTTTGATGCTGCCCATTTGAGGAAAGCTTCTTCCTGACCTTCTGCCAGAGAGACGGATGACAAGGACGGTTTGAACTAACCTTGACATTCACCAGGGTAAAGGCTTTTTCCACAAGTAGTCAGCAAGAAGAGCCAGTCAAGAGCTAATGAATCTGTACCTAAGGGAAACTGAAAAACAATTGTACTTTTAAAGAAGGAAAGTCTTCCTCGGTCCCATCTGTGCTTAAAAGCTGGAGGATTAACTCTTCCAGCTCATGCCTGGGTCTGAGGAAAGACTGATGGGTAGCTGGGTAAATGCTGCCTAGAAGAAGCATGGTACCCCCAATTGCACCTTTAAAAGGGATTTTAAGGCTGGGTTTGAGTAATGGGCTTTAGCTTTTGGGAGTGGAGGGATCATTGTGGCCATCACCAGCTCTTGCTCAGGTCTGGGTGGATAAGGATACCACATATGGAGTGGTTTGTAACACAGGAAGAGACCCAGCTGCACCTCAGCCCAGGGTTTTGCACCAAGGTGTCCCCAGATTATAAAAGCAGAGGCCCTGGGGCCTGCTGTGCCCTTTTCCTGCTCGGGAAAGAAGGTTTTGTTGGCTCCTCAACTGATATCTGGAAACAATAGAAAGAGCTTGATGATTGCAACATTTCACTTTTCTCAGTACTGTCCAGATGATGTATTCTTAGTCCTAACGAGGTTGTTCAAAGCCTAGTTTTTGTGAATAAGCCATCATTGTGTGAAGATTGGCCTGACAGTCCTCTGGCTGGTCCATTCACAAATCTTGCCTGTTGCTTCATTTGGTGTTAACTCCTTAGGGAATTCCTCCTGCAGAAAAAGAAAGAAAGAAAGAAAGAAAGAAAGAAAGAAAGAAAGAAAGAAAGAAAGAAAGAAAGAAAGAAAGAAAGAAAGAAAGAAAGAAAGAAAGAAAGAAAGAAAGAAAGAAAGAAAGAAAGAAAGAAAGAAAGAAAGAAAGAAAGAAAGAAAGAAAGAAAGAAAGAAAGAAAGAAAGAAAGAAAGAAAGAAAGAAAGAAAGAAAGAAAGAAAGAAAGAAAGAAAGAAAGAAAGAAAGAAAGAAAAAGGCAGGCAGGAAGGAAGGCAGGAAGGAAGGAAGGAAGGAAGGAAGGAAGGAAGGAAGGAAGGAAGGAAGGAAGGAAGGAAGGAAGGAAGGAAGGAAGGAGGGAAGGAGGGAGGGAGGGAGGGTATAGTTGCTTTCAGCCCATTTTGGTGAACCTCACTTGCTTGTGCCTTCACAAGAACTTTGCAGGGGGACTGGCTAGTGGAGCAAGATCCTTTTTTTCTGGGATGCTCGGGAAATGACTGCAGCCAGCATTTGTCTGGCAGCGCTTGGACTCAAGGCACATGGACTGCTTTTCTGAGTCTGCTACTAATTCGTGTGTGCATAACTCCTATTGGCTGGACTAAACTGAGTTCTGTAAAATGTATTTATTAATACTTACTTCCTAGGGCTGTTTATTTAAATGTTTGCAAAAGGCTTTGGAAGGCTAAGCAAGAGGAAGGCATGAGCTCCAGCACTGAATCTTAAGCACTGGCAATGGAGGCAGTTGGCAAAAAACAGGGATACATTTTCCTCAGGATAACAAAAGGTAGCATCAATGCCATCTTTGTTGCATGATCATCTTCCAATGGATGATTTAAAAGAAAAAAAATCCGTGATGTTTTAAGGAGGGAAGGAAACAACAGTGGGAAAACAAAATGCAGCTAAGATGCAAGCCGCATGTGTTTGGTTCTGAGATTTCCCCTGGTGGGGCTTTGCCCACATTTTGCTGCTTCTTGTGAGCAGGGAGCAGAAATGGGGTAAACTGGGACTGGAGTTAGTACGTGGTGAGGATCTGCCAGGTTTTACAGCTGCTGATCAAACACATGAGAATGAACTCCCAAGTACAAACTGAACCGAACTGTGGTGCTGGCTCAGAGGGAAGGGCCAAAGCTGTGTGGACTCCCCAGGGTGCCACCTGGCAGGAATGTGCTGGAGGCAGAGGGGTGCATAACCTTGTGAGGGGCTGGAGACAAAGCTACAGTACTGGTGAGGCTCCCGGGGAAAAAGTTGTATACAGTGAAGGAGATAATATTTCATCTCCCCTGGGTCAGTTGGTGCTCGGCAGAGTGTTCTCTGCTGGAGAGTTGAGGATTTGCAGACAGACAAACTCCACAACCCAGCAAAGGTCAGCCTAAATATCAGACAGATAAACAGCACCTTTGCCATAAGCACAACTCCAATTTATGGCACTCAATTTACTCTTTACATGATAAAGTGAAACACATGCTTCTTCAGAGGGCGGCAGCTGAAAAATTTAAAGTAACATAACTTCCTGAGGTGTTTTTAAAGAAATATGCTATCCTGTAGCCACAGCCTGCTTCCTCTTTAAGGATTTTTTTTTCTCTCTATTTTGCTTTGGAGAATTTCTCCTTCCTGAGTCACCAGCCCTGCAGGCAAAAAGGCAAAACCTGCCTTGCAATCTCTTTTACAAAACAAAACCTGGGTGAAAATGGGTTTGACCAGCACTGGATTGGCAAAGCGCTGCCTGGGAGGTGTTGGACCCTCTGCCTTGACCAAAGCTGTGCTTTGGTGCCTCAACCTGCCAAGGGTAAACCAACACCACTGGCAAGGTCCAGCACAGCAGACGTGTCCTCCCACCGTGTTGGCAGCTCTCTGCAGCCCTGGGGTGGGCTCAGGATTCAGCATGGCAAATTTCCCACACTGCAATCAAGAATTCCATGGATCTCTTGCAAATGGCATTTTGCACAATTAACATACATAGGATCAGATTGAGATAAGGAGGAACAAAGCATAAGATTTTCAAAGCCCTAATTTTTGCAATGTGTGCTTAGGTAGAGCAGAAAAGTAGGAAATTTTAATTTTGTACACAAAACACTGAAGTTAAGCAGATGTTTAGGGGTCTGTCTTTTATTCTGGATCTGATTCCAGTGAATAACACATCTTCTTTAAGACAGGTGAAATCCTCATCACTAGAATTTGCTTGCACTATCCTCAATAGAACCCACATTTTCCCATGCCCCATAAAGTATCTTTAAAGTGAACATAAATTATGTTGCAATGGAAAGCCACCTTTAACAGTACTAGAGTGGGGAAAGAGGGTCACGGTAAATTAGGATCAGGCTCCCCTAAATTTTCTTCTTACCAACCTTAAGGATAAGATCTATGTAAGTAAACCATTTCTGTAGGTAACAAAAGTGCTGAACACATAAGGTACACCAAATACTTTTTTGAGCGAAGCTATTTTTCTTTAGTCAAATAATCAAGGAAATAATACCATGAGGCACCATAGAAGCAATAAAAATCCCCCAGTATTTCAACTCTTAAATTTTATTTTATTATTATTATTTTTTTAATTAGGGCTAAGAGCTTTGGGGGTTTTGGGCTGTTTGTTTTGTGTTAGGTTTTTTTTCTGTAGGCAAAAAATCCTATGTATGGTCTCATCAAGATTGGACTCTGCATCCATTCCTAGGAATTTTAGTTTTCGGTACTTTGAATGCTAGGACTTTATCAAATGGGACTCATTTGCTTCTAAGCTGGCTAATAGAGTAGTTATTTAGTCAATCTGTGGGAAGCAATTTTTTAGTATTGTTGTAAACTTGATGTGGTTTAAATTTTTCTTTTAAATCTGCCTCTGAAGCCCTGCAAGCTGACATTTCTCAGGAAAGTATATAGCCGTAGGCTGCTCATCACAGGAGTAGGTGCCAATGGAGCAAACCCTGGCTCAGTTGGTCAATTCACCATTTGTAGCTGCAGCCAAGAAATCATGCAAATTTTCTGCCAGTTGGTAATATTAATACAGAAATAAACTTTTAAATAATTTGTAAGGTTTTATAACACAATAGAATCATTGTAATGCTATGAAAAATGCTAACATTAGCTTAATTGCATTGAAGTCTGTTCTGAGACTTTGTATTTCACAAGGTCGTAGAATCATAGAATCATTAAGGTTGGAAGGGACCTTAAAGATCATCAAGTTCCAGCCCCCCTGTCATGAGCAGGGAGCCCTCCCACTAGACCAGGTTGCACAAAACCTTGTCCAACCTGGCCTTAGAAACCTCCAGGGATGGGGCATCAACAACCTCCCTGGGCAACTCATTCCAGTTCCTCACCACCCTTATAGTGAAGAATTTCTTCCTAATATCTAACATAAATCTCCCCTCTCTCGGTTTAAAACCATTACCCCTTTTCCTATTACTATCTTCTCTGATGAAAAGCCCCTCCCCAGCTTTCCTGTAGGCCCCTTTCAAGTACTGGAAGGCTGCTATCAGGTCTTGCCAGAGCCTCCTCTTCTCTAGGCTGAACAGCCCCAACTCCCTCAGCCTATCTTCATAGCAGAGGTGCTCCAGGCTTTTGATCATCTTGGTGGCCCTTCTCTGGACCCTTTCCAACAGGTCTATATCCTTCTGTGCTGAGGGCACCAGAGCTGTACACAGTATTCCAGGTAGGGTCTCACCTGAGCAGAGTAGAGGGACAGAATAATCTCCCTGGCCCTGCTGGCCGCACTTCTTTGGATGCAGCCCAGGATGCAGTTGCTCTCTGGGCTGCAAGAACACACTGGTGGCTCATGTTGAGCTTCTCATCTACTACCCCCCCGGCCCCAAGTCTTTCTCCTCAGGACTGCTTTCTGGTCATTCTTCCCCCAGCCTGCATTTGTGCGTGAGGTTGCGCTGACCCAGGTGCTGGAGCTTCCACTTGGCTTTCATGAAGGTTGGCATTGTCCCACCTCTCCAGCCTGTCAAGGTCCCTCTGGATGGCATCCCTTTCCTCTTGGGTGTCAACCACACCACACAGCTTGGTATCATCAGCAAATTTGCTGAGGATACACTCCATCTCACTGTCCATGTCTCCAACAAAAATGTTAAACAGCACTGGTCCCAATACTGACCCTTGAGGGACACTACTTTTCACCTGCCTCCATTTGGACATTGAGCCATTGACCATAACTCTCTGGGTACAGCTATCCAGCCAATTACTTATCCACTGAGTGAGTGTTCCATCCATCAAATCCATGCCTTGTCAGTTTGGAGACCAGGATATCATGTGGGACAGTGTCAGATGTCTTGCACAAATCCAGGTAGATGACATCAGTTGCTCTGCCACCATCCACCATCTCTGTAGCCTTGTTGTAGAAGGCCATCAAACTGGTCAGGCATGGCTTGCCCTTAGTGAAGCCATGTTGGCTGTCACCAATCACCTCTTTATTTTCCATGTGCCTTAGCAGACTTTCCAGGAGGATCTGCTCCGTGGCCTTGCCATGCACAGAGGTGAGACTGACCAACCTGTAGTTCCCTGGGTCTTCCTTTCCCCCCTTTTTAAAAACTGAGGCTATGTTCCCCTTTTTCCAATCAGTGGGAACCTTGCCAGACTGCCATGACCTCTCAAATATGAGGGGCAGAGGCTTAGCAATTTCATCTGCCAGCTCCCTCAGGACCCATGGGTAAATCCCATCAGATCCCATAGATTTATGCACCTTCAAGTTCTTTAGATGGTCACGAACCTGCTCTACACCTACAGTATAGGTCCGTCCAGATTTTTTACAGTCAGCAGAATACATTTGAGGGCAGAGAGGAAGAAAATGGAACTTCCTTCTCTCTTTCAACTTCTGTGGGCTTTGAAGGGCACTTTTAGCAAAGACAACATTTTCACCATTTAAAAAGCCAGGTTTTAGTGCCTGAAGTTTAAATTTGAAATTTTATCTTCTGTTTCACTTTTCATTTTTGGAGAAATGCTGTTTTCCTTGAGAACACAGCAAGTTTATGAACACCAGGCAGTAGGGCTGAAGCAGTAAACTCAGGCAGAGAGGTGAGGACCAGGATATTCATGGTGGTGGGCACCAAGGGTGTGTATAGATCCTGGAAATTAATCCCTCATGAGACAGAGAACCTCTGTGATCCTGGTATGAGCAAGTCACGTCATTGCTTCTCTTATTATGCCCGTTCACCTACTTATGAGGTGGAAGAGTGACACACTATTAAAACTGGTTATTCTAGATAGATCACCTCAAAACACACTGGGGATTTGATATAATTACTGGAATATTCCCCTGCTACCCATGGCCAGGGACAGTGGAGATGCAATGCCATATTGTGCTACTGGCAGAGCCCAGCATATCATGGGCTTCTTTAAGTTGTAGTAAAGTATAGTCCAGAAATTATTTTCTTTCTAGTGATTTTTGACTCACTCTTCTGTGACCTAAGTGGACATAGCCTGACAATTAGGGCTGGGTGTGTATCCAATAAAATAGTAAATAAATCCAGCAGTACACAGGTGCAGATGTTCCCCAACATGAATCTGGGTGACTCTGTTTTGGTAGAAACAAGCACTTTCTATGCAAAACCTCACAGGTGAGAGCAGCAGTGATGACAATTAACATTTACTATACTTTGGAAAAATTAATTTTTAAGCTTTTTCCATTCTTACTCAGACCTGAGGGCTGTGTTTCTCTTGCAAAGCAGCAGCACTCAAGCTGTGCTCCTCATCAACTGGAGCCAGCCAGTGCAGCTGGGTCAAAGTTTCATGGTACCATTCAGTGTTGTTGTGAAATGCCATGTTTTCTTTATTTTGGAAATTCTTTGAGGAATTTTATCACTCTTTTTGGAAGACTGTGTCACACTAGGGGTAGTCTAAAGAGGTGTGCAGTGTTTCTGCTTGGGTTTTGTTGGGCTTCCCAAGGTCGGGGTCATGCTCTCTCCCCCGTGTGGTTAGCAGGGAGGATGGCCCCCTTGCTTCTCCCCCCAGTGCCTGAGCATTGCCTACCTGAGCACCGCTGGGTGTTTCCATGGTGACTACAGCTGGGCCGGTCTCCATGGCTACGGCGGTACCCTGGCTGTGGGATGGGGAGCTGCTGCTGATGGCAGGGGGCACCTGGCTGTCCTAGGATAAGCAGGCTGGGGGACAGCAGGGCATAGGACAGCAAGTTGGGAATAGCAGCAAGCTGGGGACATCAGGTCATGGGCAACAGCTGGAGGGCAATTTGTCACTGCTGTCATCCTCAGGATGCAGAGCTTCTTCTCCTGGCTCTGAGGCCTGCCGTTTCCCTACCCTATTCATCACCTGGCTCCAAATATCTCCTGTCACTGCGTGCCATGCAGTGGCAGGAGCAGTGTCCCACCACTGCATCGGTGGTAATGTCCCCAGGAGGGCAGGGAAGCTCAGGAGCAAGACCACCCTCCAGCATCACAGACAGGTATTTTATTCAGGTTTGACTCATGTGATGTGAACGTGCACCTGCTCAAGCTGATCTTTGCCAGATCCAGGAGCCCCATTGCACCACAACTGTGAGAGGAGAGGTTGCTCACAGCCACCCATGCACAGATGCTTGAATGCTAAGTGTAACATGCTTAAGTGAGCAAATCCTGATGGTCAGGAATGGCTTTTCATATTAAGAAAGTCTCAGCTGAGTAAGGTCAGACACTAACATAATATATACACCTGGTAAAGCATTTTTTATTTAAATTATATTTTTATTTTAAGTTATATTAAAAATATTAGACACTGAAGGTGAACTTTGTATTTCTTGATGATTGGCCAGTGAAAGGAGATATGCTGGTGATTTTACCCCTGCATTACTTTGGTTGATTGCTGCCTGTATCCACATTTCATCTTGTGTGGACACTTCCCTGCTATACTGACCTGATGGTAGCCACGGAATGACCTGCCTGTTGTCAGATGGGCTGTGAGACATAAGGGCAAAGACATGGGCTGGTGCTGTTTCCAAAGAGTTAGTGAAGGAATGGCAATTTGTTATTTCAAAATATTTAATCCTGGTGATGGTGAAGACTGACATAAGCACAATAGTAAACAGCATTAGTGTCACCGAGGGCTCTGGGAAGGGTTGCATTGTCTTCATCTGACATGGCTAGATGTTTCTTTTTTCTTTGCTCAAAATGCTATCGATGCTCCAACTTCCAACCCTATATGGCTATTTATCTTAATGTCTCCTGGGGTGCTGGCAGGCAGAATGTGCCTGCCTTGCCACAGGGCAGGGAGAAGGCAAATGAGACAGAGATTAACCTGCGAGCGATTAATTTTGTGCTCAAACTGATAATGCCAAGTCAAGCACAAGATGATGGAAGCACGTCAGAGAAACTGATTTCAGCCCAAGCATCTGCCCAAGGAGAAGAAAATCTGTCCCCTTTCAAGCACTTCCAATTAAATATGCTCAAAAAGAAGCACCTCCTTCCTTTCTGCCCAGATTATCCAATTCAGTTTTGAAAACAAATCCCTGCTGCTTTCCAAACTTTTAAACATATTTTGAATGGATTATGCTGGTGTCTCCACCTTGGTCCCACCCACATCAAGGTAAAGCTTCACTTTGACTTTAATGCAGCAGGACTAAGCCCCTGCCACAGTCTCTCAGCACAAACATTTCACTCGAATCTCTGGATACCCACCGCCTTACAAGTAGCACCAGACATTACTGGCATGGCAGAAGGCAAACGAAAAGCAAAAATCTTTCTCCTGGTTTGCCTAGCTCGCTTGCTTTGTGCAGTTTTCACTTGGGGGCTTCTGCAGGCTTTTCCCACAGCAGGATTTCAGCACTTGATGGACTTTAACTGCACTTTAAAGTGTGTAGAAGAGTCTAAGTATGTGTCCAGTTCACTTTCCTCAGTGTTTGAGGATTAGAGGGGTCTACAGTGCTTAGCAATGTTCTGGATCAATCCTTATGGGTGAAGTTAAAAAAAAAATAAAATTGGAGATGGTCCCCATGGGTCCCCTTACCTGTTCTAGAGAGAACGAGGAGGCAGGAGTTCCCTTGCCCCAGCTGCACCCCTTCCCCTCTCTCAAATCTGCTCATAG
>NW_009952153.1:1129881-1143892 GCF_000747805.2 Chaetura pelagica | reverse complement strand
GGCCTGGGAGCCCCAGGGCACCTGGCTGTGGGAAGGTCAGCACCAGGGCAGGCTGTGCTTTCAGCTTTGTTTCTCCTCCCCATCGGCCCGTGGCATTCAGCAGGGTCGGTCTGTGGGAGCGCTGAAGGGTCTGGAGATTGTTAAGCGCCAAATTTTGTTTACTCCCTCTTTTATACGAGCATATTTCACTGAAGAAGCAGAGGGAGAGCTCGTTTGCTTGCAAGACAAGAGCATCCTTTCTGCATCCATTTTAGGACCATGCCTCTTATGAGTGATTCTGTGAGGGGCAGGAGCCATGATCTGCTGGATTGAGCCACAGTGCACGGGGCTGCAGAAGTAGGGCCGCAGGAGCAGTTAAAATATCGCCTTGCCTTTGCCAGGGATTTTTCTTTCCCTTATGAAAACAGAGTGGCCTCTGAATGTCAGCTCAGCCTGCCTGTCAGTTCTCAGCTGCACCATGGGATAAAACTGCTGATCCCTTTTATCCCCTTCTGGGAGTAGTATTAATAGTATATTCATTTTTGTTCCATTTATAATTCATTACTACCCAGTTATTTGGATTTACTTGCGTTAAAAGGCATAACGAGACAAAAACGTAGCTAGTTACAAGCCTGGGGAGGAGGGGAAGGCTCTTCCTCTCCCTACATCTCTCTCTCACCTCCAGGGCTGGTGGGAGCTGCCAGTCGGGGCTGAGCTTGGGGCGAGCAGGGGAGAGGAGAGATCACTTTTTCCCTGGGCTGTAAAGCTTTGGAGGTCACTGTGGCTCAGGGCTGTTGCCTCCAAACCAGCAGGAAGAGCTGAGTTACTTCTGTCCAGACTGGCATATTCCTAGTCCAATGCACCCAGATCACAATGAATTTTTAACTGCAAATCTGACTCCTGTTGGATGTGTAAAATCCCTCTGTACAGCACAAATATTCATTCTAAACAGGGGAGTGTATTTTAAAATAGAAATGTCTTCTTATTGTTTTAACCTCCTGCCTTCCCCTCTTGGCTCCAGTGTTTTTATCTGCTCGCAGTCGCGCAAGCATTGGCTGTCCTCTGGGCATTGCAGGTTCAGGGCCAGAGGGTCTGCTCTGCCCACAGCACACGCTCTAGGAGAGGCCCAGATGTTCGGAGAAGGAAAAAAAAATATAAAAATCAACCACCCAAAACCAAAACAAACAAAAAAAGGCTGTGATTTTTAAACCACCTTTACGCTTTCCTGCTCCTGGGGCCAGCCCCCTGCATAAGATAAAACAGCCTGGAGTCTGCTTTATCTGCCCCCCCAGCTGCCCACCATCCCGGGGGATGCTCAGCAGAAGGGCTCAGCCGGACATGGCAGCTCCCGGCCATGTGCCCAGGGAGGGGGCAACCATGGGACTTGCCCCGGTGGGACCCCCTGTGGCTGGGACTCACCTCACCGCTGGTCACGTTGGGTTTTCCTGTCTGCTTTGCATGAAGCAGCTGGGGCCACTGCTGGGATTTGCAGTGCCTTTCTATTTTGTTCCTTTATTTATTTATTTATTTTCCCCTAAGCTGTCAGGCTGCTTTGCCAGCAAACTGTGGCCTTTGTGCTGGCTCTAGAGGCCCAGTTTATACCCAGAGAGGATCTAGTTGCTCCCTTGTACAACTCGGCCCATATAGGAGCTAACTTCTTGCCATTGCTCTTGCAGATGGTGCTGGTGCCTCTGTGCTACCCCCATCACTGTGATCACCTATAGGTTTTTTAGCTGGCTTGAATTAGCTGCTGATAGAGGTCTGGCAAGGTCAGTCTGGACAGTCACATCTAAAATATGCTTTTGGGAAATGATCTAAAATATGGGCAGGAAGTTTTATTTTGCAGATAGACCCATGCAGAGTTGTGCAGACAGAGAAGCATAGATGGACAAATCAGTCAGCTGGGGCATCTTTGATCCTGAAAACTCCCAGTCTTTGAAGGATTTTTTGTGTATTAGTAAGATCCCCAGTCTCAGCCAAACCTATCATCCTGCCTTGACCCTTTCACTCCCTTCCCAAAGGGCACTGGCAGATGTAGAAACAGAATTACTAGTGGGTTCCCAAGATGAGAAATCCTAAATTACTAAGGAGTATACTGTGAGTTACCAACCTGTAGCTCCCCTGCTTTTGATTCAGTACCCAGAGCAGCCTTTCTGAAGCTCACAGAGCCCCTTGGGAGGAGGGTTGCATACTGTACTTGCTGTGCAGCTCCACAATTTCTTTATCTTGTTTCATTTTTGCACCACTGCGGACTATAGGGTAAGTGCAGTACCAAAGGCTGGACTAGTAGACATAATGATCCCTCCAGATGAGTACTAGTAATAAGTATTCTAAATATGTTTTCTGCTTAATTTTTGCTAAATATTTCTGATGTAAATTTATATGTTCTCAGAGAGGGCAAAACTGGGAGTATTTTTTCCCAAATACTTCCAGAATTCTTTTGTGTTCCAGGCTGCATAGTGATCTTTCCTTCCCTGGTAAACATTGAACATTGTCCCCTGATTTCAGAAGAGTTACCCTGGATTTGGCTGAGAATAAATGAGATGGTCTTGTAAAACTTTTTAATGTATTCTACGTTTATCTTATGTTCACTGTTAAGAAAGTCATAGCCTTCCCTATGAATTAGGCAGAAGAATCATGTCACGGTGTAGATACGTGTTTGTTTTTTTTTTCTTTGTTTTCCTCCAAAACCCATAAGAAGAAAGAAAGAAAGAAAGAAAGAAAGAAAGAAAGAAAGAAAGAAAGAAAGAAAGAAAGAAAGAGTAACAAAGCCAGATCTGAACCCACACCTCATTAGTGGTGTGCTTGTCTTGCTCTTCAAAAAAGGCCAAACATGGAGGCCAATGTCCTGTCCCAGAGCAACAGAAGGAAGGAAGGAAGGAAGGAAGGAAGGAAGGAAGGAAGGAAGGAAGGAAGGAAGGAAGGAAGGAAGGAAGGAAGGAAGGAAGGAAGGAAGGAAGGAAGGAAGGAAGGAAGAAAGAAAGAAAGAAAGAAAGAAAGGAAGAAAGGAAGAAAGGAAGAAAGAAAGAAAGAAAGAAAGAAAGAAAGAAAGAAAGAAAGAAAGAAAGAAAGAAAGAAAGAAAGAAAGAAAGAAAGAAAGAAAGAAAGAAAGAAAGAAAGAAAGAAAGAAAGAAAGAAAGAAAGAAAGAAAGAAAGAAAGAAAGAAAGAAAGAAAGAAAGAAAGAAAGAAAGAAAGAAAGAAAGAAAGAAAGAAAGAAAGAAAGAAAGAAAGAAAGAAAGAGTAACAAAGCCAGATCTGAACCCACACCTCATTAGTGGTGTGCTTGTCTTGCTCTTCAAAAAAGGCCAAACATGGAGGCCAATGTCCTGTCCCAGAGCAACACTGGTGATTTTGCCCTTGCCCAAATGCAGGAGCAGCACTTGCACTTCAATTTTTCTTTGCTTTTGTCCTTGCCACCACTTGTAGTGGCACACAGAGCAGCTGGTGCAGGGAGGGGACCATGCCAGACAAATTATTTAGTCATAGGCATGGTGAGTGAGTGGCCTCCCCTTCTGAAACACATCACCTATTGACTTCATCCACCTATTTGGTATGTCTTTGTGGTCTAATATATTTTTTAAAGGGGATCAGAGACCCTTAAAGGGAGGAAGGGGAGAGGGGGCAGGGAAGCTGCTGGCAGCCCCGCTAACGGGAGGAGGGTTTGCAACCCCATTTACAGGCGTTGTCTGCATTGTTGTACCAGACACGCTCCATTCACAACCCCTCTCTTGTCCCTTTTCAGCAAGTGCCCACTGGTCCTGCTCTGTTTGTCGGCAAGAATGAGCTGCCGGGAGGAGGAATGCTTCCCAGATGGGGGGTGAGGAGGTCAGTCTGGACCTCTGGACATTTGCAGCATGGACTTGCAGCCATGGCATGTGAAAACAGGGCAATCCTTTGAGGGTCTGGCGGCAGTTTGTTTGGATATGTGCAGCAGAGCACAATTCAGATCATGAGATTAGCTGTCAGGTCATCTGCTGTGAAATCCATTATGAGAAACACCCGGAAACTGATGCTTGACTTGAAATCCATAGTTTACTAAATTGCAGAAATTATCTTTCAAAGCTTTTGTCAGATGCACATATACGTAGAATATGTTTATACACTCACACACACACACTCACACATAGAAAGTAGTGTTTGCTGTAATGCCTCATGCAAAATGCTAGTTGAATAAATCTGTCACTGAAACTTCAATTCCAGATTACTACACTCCAAGATCTGCTATTATAAGTGAAAACACATCTTAAGAAAGTTCACAACAGTTTGAAGTAGAGGAGCTATTGAAATGCAATGTAAAATCTACCCCTTGCGGATGAGTCAGACAATGAATGTAGTCCTGCACATAAACATTGTCTAACTGTATTGACAGGGTAAATGGTTTCTGATATGCTGCTGCAGGAATAGGTGGTGTTTCTTCAGACTGTGAATGCAAAAATAAATTATCTTGAGGAAAAATACATTTCTAATCTGTGTGGTCAAGCGATTTCAAATACTGTTAACAAATCAGTCAATTATCAAATTACTAAACATTTCCAGTATTATTATAAATCTCTGTTAGCAACAGTGTATAATTCACCAGAAAATAAATCCTTAGTAGATGTTCAAGTATGTGAAAAATTAGTTTTAATCTGTGGACATCCTAAAAAGCCACAACCCTGAGTGAGGGAGATCAAAGAGGAATGGCGAGTTTGGTTTTTTTGGATTTAAGAGAGAGCTTTTCTGGTGGTTGTGGTTGTTGTTACCTCTTTGTGTTTTCAAACTGCATGCTGCCTTTTGTGCATTATGGATTTGTGCAGTAATAGCCATATTTAGCTGCACAGCCATTTACAAGTAGTGGCAAAACATGAACTCCTGAAGGAGAAAGAGATAAAAAAAAGAAGGAAGCAGAGTAATGAAGTTATTACTTTGTCTGTTGATGAAGAGTGTTTTCTTCTCCGTGCGCAAAATATTTCCTCATCCTCCACACAAACTTCTCAAAGAGTGCTCTAAGTCCAGTGTATTTTGATGGAAATATGTGAAGACATAGAGAAGGGAAAAGCTTAGATTTGTGGTAGGTAGAAAGTTTGGATTATTTGAGTCCAACCCATTGAAACCTTTACCAAGTAATTTTTAAAATGTAATACCCTCCCAAAAGACCCTTAGTACCAAAACCAAAATGCTTAGGTGCTCGTGCCATGATGCTGGGTGCAAAGGGGGATTACATTCACCCTCCTTAAAATGAGTAACTTAGTGGTATTGGAGGATTTTCTTCAATTTTCTAAAATTGCACAAAAACACACGTTGGTATGTACACATATATGCACATGTGTGTGCATACAGAGCAGATTTTTACAGTGTCTCTTCATTAGAGTATCAACCTCATCTCAAACCAGCTTCAGACTGACAAAAAGAAATTAGCATCAAAAAAAGACCATCAAACCAGTGAGGCCGTGGCTGGTGGATTTGTCAGAAAATGCTTTTGCCAGGCACATGATCACAGACTTGGTCCAGCCCCAGCACAAGTGGATTGCACAAGTCATGGATGAGCATGTCATCATTGTACTTCTTTATTTGCATAAAACAATTATGCCATGGACAGTAGCTTTGGAGTTGTCTAGACAATATGCTTTCAATGGTATCACTGACCTCAGACACACTGGGCTAGCTCTAAATTAGCAATGAGCAGGGCTGGAGGGATGTATTATGGTAGTTATAAACCATAAGAAGGTATTTAAATAGATAGATAAGACACATGCAAATCTTTTCATTGCCATGACAACCATCTTGATATAGGTTTTCCATATGGAGAAAGAAGGGCAGAGCAAAAGGCACTGGAAAAACAGCAAGAACCTGTAATGATAATGAACCTTGACAGTGTATTAGTCTAGATTTTGGTCACTTATTAACTCTTAATAGAATACAAACTTCTATAGTAATACAGTGTTCAGTGGGTCAGGGAGCAATTACTTCTAAACCTTTGCTATAAGGATCTCTGCTATATGGCTATACCTAATGTACCAATTCTTCACAAATTGATCTGACTGATTAAAAAACACTTTGCTATTAGATGTAAATTGCTTAGCTGCTCAAAAGTGCTTTGCAGGGATGGGTTGCACAAAGCATGACAATATGTCATTTATGGACATCTTTATATTTCCCTCCTAGTTTTATTGGCTGGGTGAGGAATCTTGTAAATCTGAATTTGCAGATAATTGTCACATAGTAGCTGGAACCGCCAGTTTCAAAAGGGAAATGCAGTTCAACCCCTTAAATACAGGTGTGACCCCTCCATATATTACCTGTCTGAGCAGACCCGAACTTGTTATTTATTTTTTTTCTTCTTCCTTCTTAGAGTTTCCTTTCTTCTAGGTGCAAAACCAGTAGTTTGGAAGGTTCTAATGATGCCTCCTGTGGCCAGCAAGGGTCCCCTTCAGCAGAGTCTTTCTCAGATACATGTGCAGGATGAAAGTAGCTACTGGAGTTTGGACCTGGAGGCATCTTGTCCATCCTGTCTGTGTCCTCTGTGCTTGTCCTCACTAAATCCAGAGATTTTGCAGCATGGGTGACCTTGGTGGGAAGGACACAATCATGTTACCCCACTTCAAACGGTCTTCTTTGCAGAGCACATGCCTCAATAATTACTGGGGTATCTGGAAATGAATTATGGTTAACCTTGCAGGGGCTTTTTTTGTTGTTATTTTTCCCTTGATGGTAATGAAGGTGCAGTTGTAGGGACCAAGCCTATTGCAAACTAATTCCTCATTACTGCAGCTTACTACACCTGTAATGAATAGTTTTGGTCTGCAAGGGTGTTTCAATGCAGGTGGCTCACACTATGCTTTGGCATCACCCTGTTTCCTACAACCCCAGCAGGCAGTGGGGTGTTCCCCTCCCCAGCCCAGCTCTGGGCTCCAAGGAGGATTCAATCTGCTGCAGTCTCTATGCTGTCTCCTGTCGCCTCTGTCAGCTGCCGCCTCCCATGTAGTCCACATAAAAGCCTGGTCAGAACCCTTCCTAAAATGCTGTCCTTTTAGGAAGTAATTTTGGCCATCACCATCAGGCTTTTACTGCGCGATTCCCCACGACACCCACACCTAGTCTTCTCTTTCAAACTCCTCCAAGGCCTTGAAGATGGTGAGGCAGGTAGTGTGCTACAACAACTACTTACAGTTTGAACTGCAGCCATTTGGCTATTGCTTTTGGTTGCCTCTTTCTGCCCACTTTGGGAGGCAGACAGGAAGCAGTTTGGGCTGACACCATCCTGTCCTCCTGCAATGGGCAGCACCGAGCACAGCAGCTCTGACCGAAACCCCGCGGGTGATACCACAGTGCAGAGAATAATTAAAAAGCTGTGCTCGTTTCCCAGATGAGATACACTCTTGTAGTGTGTAAATCAGTCACAGTCCTGGAGGAATAATCCAGGCGGGATAATTGTGCAGGGGAAAGGCCCCAGGCGTGATAGGGGTTTGCATTAGCAATGCCTTTTCATCCATCTGTCTTTTGACCAGAGCTAGAGAGGGCCAGAATTTGACTTATAAGGATGTTTTGATCAACTGATTATTTCAGTGACAGAGCTCCTGAAGTATACACAGACACAAAATACCTTATTTGTGTACAGGAGCAGCCAGGAGCCAGGCACTGAAAGGTTTTCTGCTTCAAAGATTAATCTGTTTAGGATCTACCAGTTCCCTTTTAATCCGGGAGAATTCGACCATCAGTTTGACTGGGGGAAATATTTCACCTTGAGTGTTTATCCTCCAAGTACAGTGGAATCAGAAACAGGCCAAAGAAGAATGTGGTTCAGAGCAGGCATTACATTATACAATTTATTGGTATTTATCTCTATATATTAATTAGGCAAAAGGAGAAGCTGAAAAGCCCGGCTCATGATCAGGGCTTGATTGTGCTTTTCAAGTATGTTAGGAGACCTGTCTGACACCTCCAATATGTATCCCATTTTTTGGTGTAATTAAGGGAAAGTAAGACATGCTGCAGATGGCTGGTACAAAAAGTATCCCAAGAATGACTGTGAAAGCAATGCAAGGGCAAGGATATTCATCCTGCAGTCAAAATGCTTTTTACAAGTTATGTGTAGCATACATGCTACTAACAGTAGCTACGCTGTTTAAAAGTATATTCCCAACTTCAGAAAAAGCACTTTGGTGCTGTGGAGAAGAAAGAATCTATGACAGACTCCACCTTTTAATTTTCTTTTTAAGATCATCTAAACTTTATTCAAGACTAACCACAGAACTGAAAATTGTTGGTATTAACACTCTAGGGCATCCTGTGTACTGAAGACTCAATTCCTTATCCTGGATACGTGTTCTGGCTGAGAAATTTTGGGGTATTATTTTGCCTTCTAGTTATTCAGATGTTCTTTTGACATCTGGGAATTTAATTAACAGCTTTTGTATGTATTTGAGGCAAAGGAAACTTTCTTTGAGCCTCCTGATGGTGAGGAGCAATCTTATTTATGAACACTGGCACCTGTCATGTTAATTTGTACAAAGTTTTTGATATATCCTAAAAGAACACATTACACAGTGGATTTGGAGGAGTTAAAGTGAATCTGCAGGGTGACTTTAATCTTTATGTCTTTATATACTTGAGGGCATTTTACTGCACCTCTGCACTGCTTTCACTACACAATCATTTTCTGCTTCAGAAATGTAGCCATTTGGATCAATAGTTACAGTACAATATATTGTATTTCTGATGGGAGCCTCACAGGATGGTTTCGAAGCACCACAGTAATTTCACAAAATGCTTGGCTACCCTCTGAAATATATTTTTTAAGTGAAGTTGGCAAAATATACACTGTTCAAAATTTACATGAGCCCTGATTAAATTGTACTTATCCTACTTACTTTTATTAAAACTATATTAGGAAAAATGTGATGTAAAGGGATGTTCCTTGTTTGAAACATGGGTGTTTTAATAGGAAGCTGTAAGTATTAAGGACCAGGCTCCCTGCCACTGATTTTGTTGTAGCAGCAGTTTTATACTCCTATGGAACAGTGTTAGCTTGTTGGGAGGGATTTTTAAAGGAAAAAAAATCTGGGTAATGTGATAAGTGTGTGTTGTCTAGGCTTTATTTAAAAGAAAGTAGGAAAAAAAAAAAAAAGGGAAAAAAAAAAAGAGAAAAAAAAAAAAGTTGTTTGGAGACATTTGGTCAGTACACAGAAGAAAAAATGAAACAGGAATCTAAAAATACACATCCCTTAAAGAGTTAACAAATGTATCCTGTGCGTTGCAGATTTTACAGTAAATTCTTTATCTATAAACAAACTGGGTTATCACAGCTGCTTATTGTACTGCTAGCCCTGATCCTAACCTTTATGTCTTTATTGCTTACATACCATTCCCTTGTTTATACGTCTGTACCAGCCTGTGCCCTTGAACTTGGCCCCTTCGAGCCCTGACCTGGCGCGCTCGCTCGCTCAGGCGGGTCACGTCAGCAACCAGTAAATGGGAGACAGGGCTGGCGGGCGGCTGACGGGCAATTAGCACACCAACAAAGCTCTGCTGGCCACTGGGGCTGCCTGGGCACAGACCACCGGCCAGCAGGGCTTCTGGGGGAACAGCCCACTGGCCACAGGTCTTGGGGCTGAAGCTGCAGCATCCTAGCCCAGCTGTAGATCATGAAGGGCAGGTAGACAAAGAGCAAGAGGAGAGGGTGAAAGGAGGGAAGGGCAGCTGGGAGCCTGTTGGAAGGGGTGTTTCTGCCTCCGGGTGGGATTACCACCAGCAAAACTACCTGGAAAGCCGCAGGAGGGGCTGTGTTTGGAGAGGGGTGATGCTTCACCCCTGTAAACCATCTGTTCCACTCTCCTTTCAGCTGTCCAGCCAGGGCTTTGGCGGCTCGCATAAGAAATGAGTACACTGTGATCTTCAGTTGTTTTTTTTGTTGTTGTTGTTTGGGGTTTTTTTGGTTGGTTGGGGTTTTTTGTGGATTTTTTTGTCTTTCTTTCTCTTTCCTTTGACTGATAAGCTGACAGTCAGGCATGCCTTGTTCTGATAACTCAGCAAAGTTTGGGGTTTGTACGGACAAACAGTCTGTGCCCTCCAGCATCCTCACCAGCAAGGCTTGAAGGGCAGGATTGAGTGGGCAGCACAGGAATGAGCAGGGACAGGGACATGGCTGGGAAGATCTACCTTCAGATCAATGATAAACTCCAACTGTAAGCCAAAAAGTGGTTTACAAAACCTCTGAGATCCCACACAGTGGCTTTCAGGGTAGAAAGGATTTTTGGCTTAGCTCAATGGGCTGTGTCAGAGCATTTGCCACCAGCAAGTGCAGTCAGAGCATGCCGTGACATCAGCCCAAGAAATGGACTCCCATGAGAAAGGGACTCCCCAAAATGTGGGCAGCATCAAACATTCTTGGGCAAACTGGTGTCCTTGCGTACTGTAAGCCTCTTGCAGCACTCCTCAGAGGAATGACATTGGCTTTGGTTTCAGTTTGTTGAATGAGCTCTTCACTAAAAACAAACTTCCTGGTGAAAACATCTCCAGATCTAAATCATATCCTTCATTTGCTACTAAAAATAATGTCAATGAATGGAAGAATTCATTAATTCTCCTAGGGAAAAGAAAAGATGATCCCATTAACCTACATTACAGCCGTCACCATTAAGAGATACCATTACCCTGCAGTTCCTATACTCTCTTGTTGGAGAAGCTGAAGTCCTCCCTGTAATTTTGGAGATGCTACAGTCATCCCTATAATTGTGTGGTAACTCCTGGCTATGCTGACTTTTTGATCCGCAATATTGCAGCCAAGGACTTTGTCAGATTATAAGGCCCAATCCTTGGAGCCTTGCACAAGAGTTTCGGCTGTTCAGGTAACAGCATCTCTCAAGCCACAGTTTGGATCAGAGCTCCAGAACAGGATAGGGTCCCCCACCATCTAAACTAAGAGAATTTTACTGCCTTACAAAGTCACAAGCAGTCAAAATTGATCAATGCAGAGGATTATATGAGTATCAAGAGTTTTAATGATGTAGTATCCTGTCATAGATGTTGTGGTTTCACTTTCTAAAGTAACATGTACATTTTCAGTGGCTGTTATTCACACATTTATTGATACTCAGCCATTAAAGTAAGAGTGAAAATGGTGAAGAAGTTTAATGGAATACTACCAGTTGGAGAATTGGAATTTTATTGTTTAATATAAAGTGTGTGTGTGTGTGTGTATTTACATATACAAGGGCAATATTATGTTCTCAATATATTCTATTTACTTTACACATTTAGGCTTCCATTACAAGGATTCGGATACATTTAGTAATAAAATTATCATATTTTCAGAAGCATTATTTTTTCTCAGCTTTTTACTTTTTGCTGTCCTTTTACCAGCCCAAAATTGTATTTTGTTTTATATCTGTGGATTTTTGGGGTCTTCTTTTTTCCCTTGGAGGAAAGAACTGCAGAGAACTCAGTGTGGTTGTGCAATAAAGGAGCTGGAGTGATTCTCAGGGCTCATAACTTTACTCACTTCAGGTTCATAGTGTGACCTATAAACTAATAATTCATTCCTTAGGCCTCAGTTTCCTAGTTGTAACGTAGTGGTAATATATCACTCTCATGAGTAACATGAAGATATATTAAGAATTTACCTGCTGTTCTCAGGTTGGAAAAGGATGGTTTCAGAGAAAGCTGCTGTTGGAAATGAGCTGTTGGGAATCCACAAATCTTATTTGCGGTACCTGTTGCCCAGTAAAAGAAACACTCCCTTTCCTTCCACCAGATAAAAAAGGCAGTTGAAAAGCATTTAGTAACATCACCAAAGCAAAAGGACTTAGGGAGCTTTGGGTCTGAAAACCAAACAGGCAACACGAGGACAATCTCTCTCCATTCATTAGAGAGAACCTTGGGAAAATGAAGTTTAGGCAACCCAGGTTAGCACTTCTTAATATCCCTCCATGGCTGTCCAGGCAAGTTGTGGATACCCCATCCCTGGAAGTGTTTAAGGTGAGGTAGGATGGGGCTCTGACCAACCTGATCTAATGGGAGGTGTCCCTGCCAATGCAGGGGGCTGGATCTACATGATCTTTAAGGTCACTTCCAACCCAAAACATTCTATGATTCTATAAACCTTGGCGTCCATTGCCACACTTTTTAAAAGGCAATAAATACTGTTTCTGACTAAGTATACCTCCTGCAGCGCAGCTAAGTATCCTTCCCAGTTGCACAAGGGTTAACTGAGCCCTAAGAATGTGGTTGATATATTATCATAGCCCTGATGTAGCCATCAAAGAGTACCAGACAAACAGCATGTACTTAAAAATGCAGTTCTCATACCCTTCCACGAGAGATTTAATTGTGGTTTTTTTCCTACTCTTGCAGGTTGTCTCTTTTTTAAAGTATTTTTTTTGAAACATTCTCAAATCTAAAAATAATAAAATATATATAAGATGTATATTTATGTAACAAGAAGTCAGATTTATGAAAAATGCTGTTGCAGCTTGTAATTTCAGGTGAAATGGCCTAGTCTTGGGATAAGAAGTGTTGGATGCTGGCATGTAGTGATGTGCAAACCCTTTTGTCTGAGCTGAGAGTATTTCTAACTTTGGTCTAATTATCAATCACTTGATTCATGTCAGACCACTCACATTTAAATCAAGTTTTTGTGCTATTTAGACAGGTACTCTGTAAACACAGGGAGAAGAGATAGTTTCTGGAATGAACAGGAATTGCTGCCTGAGCTGCTGCCTAAGTCCATTTGCAGTATGAACAAATTAAAAAAAAAAGAATCTTTCATGCTAAATTTGTATGGCCCTCTGCACAAATAACTCAATTTATTTAAGTATTTTCTGGTGGTGAGCTGTTTTGGGACGCAGGGGTTGATAAAATGCCTTAAATAAAACACTGCATGTCGAATTTCAGTATAAAATGAAATTATTTCTGTGTTGGGTTTGATGTTCTTAATTTAATCCCTGGTGGACAGTAGTCTGCATTACAAAACCTTCACACATAATTTGGCAGACTTTGGATGATTTGCAATCTCTTCCTTGCCCTCTCTGCAGAGGATGCCCCTGAGCAAATCCTGCATGGAGGCGGGGTGACCTCTCCTCTCTCAGGAGGGTGGTCTCTTCAGGTCACTGTTCAGGTCATTTCTGCAGCAGAGTTAGGAAGCTTTGACTGTTTCTTCACTTGTGTGGGTAAACAGAGGACTTTAATTTCCAGCCCTAGCAGTCCCTAACCTTCAGAAGCTAAGCAGTCACCGAGGGGGATGGGAAAGAAATGCCAACAGAAAGTGCAGAGCAAAGAATGTAAAGAATTTTGCTTATCTGTGGCAAGTTTCTAAGTGTGTTTGATTATGTTAATAAGGATACCTCATTAACAAAGGATTTTAAAGGCATGTACACCATTGATAATCAACCCTGGCCAAAGTACATTTTTAACTTTGGAAGGTTGGTTTTTTTTTTCTTTTCAATGGGATATGTTTGAAATACAGCCTCACTTTAATGTGACTGTGGAATTTTACTTGATGCATGAGGGTGGGGCAGTGGCAGCTATGGAAGGAGTTCTATCTACCCAAGATAAAGTCCCCCATCGCTGGCAAGAGATGGGTTTCAAACACGTGCAATTCCCAATATTAAAAACTCTCCCTAATTGCAAATCTACTCATTGTTTTAACTTATCTCTGCCAGTGCTGTGCTGAATTAGTCCTTTGGAGTCCCTGAATGGGATCAAGGGAAGAGAAGAGGAAAGGAAAGATGGGAATGAGAGTGAGTGAGAAACAGATGGGGGCAGAGGGAGTTGTTAAGCATATTTGCCCTTTTGCTTCCTATGAAATTGTAAAAGCTTTTGAATACTCTTGCTGAACCAGCCATGAGAACATTTTATGCATCCCTGCTTCATGGGAGGCATCTGGCGATGGGGGCAGAGGGAGTTGTTAAGCATATTTGCCCTTTTGCTTCCTATGAAATTGTAAAAGCTTTTGAATACTCTTGCTGAACCAGCCATGAGAACATTTTATGCATCCCTGCTTCATGGGAGGCATCTGGCCTGGTGCTGTTGGGAAAAAGGAAAGAAGTGGTTCAG
>NW_009952153.1:1127190-1128653 GCF_000747805.2 Chaetura pelagica | reverse complement strand
CAGCAGCAATTTTCTTCTCCTGTTTTGATGTTTTCTTGTCTGTGTCTTGCCTAGGAACTGGCCTGGTGAATGTCCCCTGTCATTGGCCTCTGTGCTGATCCCTTGTATTAGGTCTGTTGGCCATCTTCCCCCGGCCCAGTTCCCCACTTGTGTCATGGGAGATACACCATCTCTGTGGTCATCTTCCTCTTTGGCCAGTTTGGCACTGAAGCAGGCAGCTATTCTCACCAAAAAGCAAACCATGGGAATTTACTCCAGCTCCACCTGATACCTGGGGTATTCCTAAATTTGCATCCTCATCTCCTAATGAGTTTGTAATCTAGACCAGAACGGTACCCCTGCTGTCCTCCAGACTTTTTATCAAATGATTTTGCTATCCGACACATTTAGATGACAGACAAGCCACTTCTGCCCCACGTGGGTTCTTGTGTGGGTGCTTTTTAGAATAGGAATGGACAGAAATTTTGTGTGGTGTCAAACAGGAGAAAATGAAAACCACCTATGGACTGGGCTTTTCAAGAATATTCCAGATATAATAGTTGGTTGCTGGCTGCCCAACCCAAAGTGAGGTAGATATAACTCAGTATTTCTTCTTCTAGTGCCTTTGGGTTGAAGAAAGCATTTTAATATCCACACACCTCTAATAAACTAAAGCTGTAACGAGGCATTTTCTATTTGTATTGCTCTTTTGTTGTCTCCTATGCGCATTTACCATTGATTTTTGCCAAACTCCTCTACACTGTAACTATGCAGTTATAAACTGGTGTTATTGAGGGGAACTGAGGAGAGAAAGAATAGCCATAAAATTACTGGTTGCAAACAAACACTGCAGCTCTATTTGGGCGTTTATCAGGAACACCTGGAGATTATTCCATGCAACCTTCCTAATCAGTAAATCAGCCAGCCACCAGTTGTTTCCTTAGCCACATCAGACAAACATAACAGCTGTTTAATTTACTTTTTTTATGGTAGGGAATTCATATCCTGAATAATTTATATCTTTATTTTGCAACATTTAATTATTTTTCTTTTCTTTCAGTGTTGCCTGCTGTAAGAGATGGGAGGGTCTGTGTGCATGAGGTGGCCTGATGTAATCTTTCAGGATGGTGTTCATGTGGAAAACAAGCAACACTATCTGGAGCTTTCCTCAGTGAGTTGGGACATCCCCTCAAGTCCAAGGGGGGACACTTGCCAATGTGAGCAGGAACTGCAGGAAGCTTAAGCACAGAGCCAAAGCTTTGCAGTCTCTAGAAACTCTAAAGCAAATGGCTTTGGTTGGCTTGAGCCTGTGCAACAGCCAGCTACAACTGAATGCTTTATTGCCGTCTGGAAGTGTTTATTTTCTGAACATAAATTCAAGGGACAGATTCAAGGCATGTCTAGAAATAAAGCATATCATCATGTGAGCTAAGCTGACAAGGACAATTTACTGTACCCTGCATTCGTTCTGGGCCAATCGGAAG
>NW_009952153.1:1121106-1126958 GCF_000747805.2 Chaetura pelagica | reverse complement strand
TTCCTGCTGTTCGGCTCTCCCTGTCCCTTCACTGAACTCAGGAATGGCATGTATTAACCCCTTGAGGGCCTCCCGTGCACGGCACACATCCAAAGAAGGGACACTTGTTTAGGCCCGGTAGACATATGCAGTATGTCCGGCTCTTATTGACAGCAGCAGAAAACTGCTTTAAAAGCCATGACACGGCCTGTGCTGTCTGGAGGCCCAGCACAGGGTTAACATCTTTCCTAGAGGCAGTTTTGGTGCTGTAGATGAGCATTGACTTACTCTGTTTAAATATGAGAGTTCACTGGTCAGCTTGACCTTGAATTCTCTTGCAAAGACAGGAATAAGTTGACATACTGTTCGTGTTTATAGTAGCTGCAAAGTTCAGAGAACAGAGTGCAACTGCAGCTCACATGCTGTGAGCATCACTTAGAGAAGAGAAAGTTCATTTCCTACTTTTTAATTCCTGCCATTAAGAAAAGTAACAAAACCAGAAGAGAGTCAGAAAGTAAAGCATAAAGGGCACAACAGCAGATATTGCAGAGTGCCATTCATAGCTGGGGACATGTTATAATAAAATCCACAAGCAAAAGTCCACAGAGGACTGTTTGCATAGTAGCATTACAATGTCTACATGTGTAAATAGAGGGAACCAGCTTTAAATCCATGTCACGGCCATGACTGTTGGGTGTTTTACCTGCAGCTGTGCTGCTTGATATATTCCTCCTGATTTTGTGAATGTCCTTGTATAGAACAGCACTATCAGCCCTATTCGAACATTGCAGCTGAGGGAAACATATTAACCTGGCTCTGAATTTGAGTGTCTTTATACAGCACTGCAGAAGGCAGTGCAGCTAATTTAACTAGTCTCCAGCTTCTCCATTTCATCCTGTCCCCTCTCTGCATCTTAGGACGTACAGATTCAGCACAGCAGCTCATTCCTGCCTCTTGTTCCCAGTGAAACGTGCAGCTCTGCACCTCCAGCCCCTGC
This sequence comes from Chaetura pelagica, assembly GCF_000747805.2. NCBI lineage: Eukaryota > Metazoa > Chordata > Aves > Apodiformes > Apodidae > Chaetura > Chaetura pelagica. The sequence continues at coordinate 1,125,982 of NW_009952153.1, read as the reverse complement.
ACAAGAAAATGTAAGATAGTGCCTTATGGACTGCATGGGAAGAGAAATGGAAGCTTACAAAGAAAATTCCATATCAGATTTCCTAGGTTTTCTTTTAAATTGAGGCAGGCTCACATGTAGCCTGGAGAAGCTGAACGCACTGCACACCCAGGCACTCCCGCAGCCACAAGCCTGTAGAGGCAAGAGCAGAAGCAGTAGACACTGGATCCTGGGTCATGGTCAGCCCCTCAGACAGCTTTTCTACTTGTTTACCACTGTGCCTAAGAACACATGGAGTAAATCCACACATATTAAAAACACACACGCTCCCCCCACAGTTTGGTCCCATATTTCATTTGGGCCTTAGTCATTCCTCTGTATTTTGGCACAGAGTCATGCAGCAGGATCTTTCTACTATATTGGCATAATGTTCACAGCTGTAATCAAAACATTCTTTCTCTCATTTTCTCCCAAATCATTCAGAGTCTCCTTCTCCCACTGAGGAGCCTGTCTCATTCCTTCCCTGGCTACTACATCTGGCTTAAGTATTGCAACCTTCAGTACTAGACCAGAATGATATAAGAACCACAAAGCATCATTTATCTGGCATGACATATTTTATGCTCTTGTGTAAGTTTTCCTAAGGGACTTTTGAATGTCCTACTGGGTGACTGTAAAGACACCAAGGACTCAAAGTCATGGGTATCATCTTAATTATAAGCCCTAAATCACTCAGCACAAAGACAAAGCTGAGTGAATTTAACTTTTCTGAAATTAAGATACTACATTGTCTCACGAAAGTCCTTTCAAAGAACTCTTTAAGAGCAGAGTGGTTTGGGGCTGAATGGATCCTACTGCTGGAATTGATCTTAATCTTGTAGTACTATAGAAATATTTCTGTGCTTTAAAAGTACACTCCCTGTTTCTTTCAGACTACCCTAATCTCAAGTTAGCCTTCTGAGCAAAGGTCAGGAGTGCAGGAGTGTAGGTCTTATTAGCTCAATTAAAGGAAATAACACCAAATCACACAGGCTACTGCAGAAGTCTTTGTCAACAACTTCCTGAATATTGAGAGGCTACTCAGGCATGAGCTGTCTATACAGCCAGATAACACTGTTATTAGAAACACATTAGTGTGAGAAATTTAAATATATAAATATATACACATACCCATGGCTAATAGATACATTCATCTCAAAGCTTTCACTATAAAAGTCTGGGACTAGTGCTTCTGATTAATTATTAATGTTTGTCGTCGTTCTTTTTTTTTGGTGTGTTCACAACTTAGCATTGCCTTTTTTTATTTTTATTTTTTTTTCCCCAAAAATGCTTGCACATAACAAAGCTCAGGTAACTACACTGGTAGCTGTTGCACTATTACTTGCCAATGTCCTTAATAATGATGAAATGTTAAGTATAATGTACCAATAATATTTTGGAGTTAAGGAACTGGCAGGTATGTGGGGAAGGCACTTTGTGTTAACAGTTGATATACTGCTGTTACATTGATGAAATCTGGGACTAATGCTTTTGTGTACAGATCCTCTTTTTAAAGTGATGTTCATTTCTTTCTGTTTTTTGTTTTGTGTCCTTGTGCATGAACATTTGACCCTAGGGGAGTAGGATGGAAAGATTATTTAAAAAGCAGAGAATTGTTTATTTCAATTTTCTCCCATTTCCCCTCCCCCCCTTTTCAGCCCTCTTTGCAGGTAAATCACTTGTGATATGGGAGAATCTCTGAAAGTTCAGAGGTTTGGAGCAGGAAACGCCTTCCCTCCCCCCAAAGTTTGGATTCAGAGCTAAATTTATCTGAATGCTGTCATTTCTCTGATTTTCCTTCTCTACCTCCTTCATTACATTCCTCTTTCTCACTCCCCATTCCCAGACACCCAGATCTTATCCTTTCTTTGACCTGCAGCTCCCCCTCCCTAGCCTTCCACCACTCTGAAATGTCCGGAGGCTACAGCTGAAGGTGGTAGTTTCTCCTGTCTTTTTTTTTTTTTTTAGTTCCTGGGCTGTACTATACCAAGAAATGCTCTATAATCCTTTGCCCTCAGAAGCTGCCTCCATCGACAAACACTAAAAGCAGGTTCAGTGGCCCCTAAGATGAAAGGGCAGCAGAGGTGCATGGTGGAGAAGTCCAGGCTTGCTCGTGGCTTGCTGGGTGCAAGCCCCTGCAGGTGTTGCAACAAAGGGCCCACATAGGTACAGGCCATTGCAATTTGGCTTAGGTAAAAGGGTTCTGAAATAGATGTGGAAGTTCAGGCAAATTTCCAGCCTGCTCCTGCTTTCTCTGACACATTCTGTGCATTTGCATCACTTATCACTAGCTTGAACAGGTCTGTCCTGCTAGGTATACATCAGGTTCCACAAGATCACTCTCTTTCTGGTTTTGTCTCCTTTTGTATATATATCTGTATGTATATATATTGTAGTCTTGCACTGTGGCTATTCTAGTTTTCCGCAGAAGTGGCAGGCAGCCAAAGACTGGAGTCATTATTTGCAAACTCTAAAATTAGATTCAAGATTTATAGGAAGAAAACAGATACGTTATAAAACCATGAATAAGGATTGGCACGAGCATAACCGTTTATTCTTTTTTGATATTGCTTATTGTACATTGCACTCTATCTTTCTGTGAGATACACTAGATAGTTACAGTACAGAAACATTTCCTTCAGTTGAAAGGGCTGGAGAACTGCAGTTTATTTGTTGTAAGGCTTGATTATTCAAAGGAAGTGATAAGAGATGAAGTAGCCCCTGGGAATTTTGTGCATTGTTGAGGTGGACAGTTTGTTTTTAAGAAAGTATTACTGATCATCTTCTGTGGGTCATGGCTGATAAAAATCACATTCAGTGTGTCTCTCTGCCCAGTGCCTCACGAGTTGCACTTCTGGCTAACACTGCTCGTTATGATAAACTGTGAACATCACATCCCTGATCTAATGATGATAACACTATGTATACTATCTCCTTCCTTATAGGCTCTGGCGGAGCAGCAACAACGGGAGAAAAAAAGAGGGTGAAAAAAGGGAGAGAGGAATCATAGAGAAAGAGAGGGAGAGACTTTCACAAAGAGTTAAAAAGGCCTGATGAAATCCTTACAATGTACACCATATGGCTTGACATTTACCAGATTAGTTAAACATTTCTACTGGGGATAAATATTCCTGCACATCGATGTAAAGAAATTGCATGAGACAAGGGCACATACAGCATATTTATGCCATAGAGTAATCTTTTTTTTTTCCTTTTTTTTTTTTTTTTTCTTTCCCCTTCCTCCCCTTTGCTAACTGAATGTAGTTTACTGAACATGTAAGGGCCAAGTGTGTGAAAAGCAAGTGGACTCCCACTCCTGTGCACTCCTAAGCTGCTTGTAAATGTGGCTGCAAACACAAGCCCTCTCCTAGCATCACCCCAAATGCACTCGAAATGCCCAAAAAAGTTTTGAATGAGCAATCTTGCTATAAAAAAAAAACCTAAACCTGCAAGTCTATGGAGAGGCTAAACATTAAAATTTGTCCAAATCTATTTCAGGACTTGGGTTGCCTGTGGAGAGATGACTGTGATGGCTGCCAAACTGATTTGAGGAGAGTTGATGCAGAGAAGGTGACTGCTGGTGCCCATGTCTGGTGTAGACTACTCTGCTCCTTGGTGAACAGCCCTAAAGCCAGAGATTTCATTTGATCTTTGCAAAGGCTAACATCTGTCTGCTGTCATTTTAGTAAGATTGATGACAGGCTGGGATAGGGGAGGAGGAGGGGGAGTGTAGTGGGAGGAAGGCTGGTCTCCACAGCCCCAACAGCTGTGGCCGAGCCTGCCCAGAGTCACTGGCCCAGACTCTCTGGTGGGTTGTGGCAGTGGCAGGGAGTTACCCTGCCCTGCTCCCACAGTAATTGTGCTTCATTGTTACAGCTGATTGTGGGAACTTGGAGACATAAAGGTAGCTTTTTGCACCTTATATATCTTAATAGATTATTTGCATCACAAGCAACACAGAGCAAAATGTTTTGACAACCCTAAGAATGTAGTTTATTGTAGCTTAATGTGGCTGGGCAGTGCAGGGTAAAGCTATCAAGAAATGTTGTGTTGGTTTTTTTTAAGTTTCCAAGAGAAACTAACCAATGTGGACATGCAGCTATTTTCTATGAAAGCCTGACTTTTGGCAAGCTCTTTCCAGACTCCAGCAGAAAATTCTTACTCTTTATAATAGTAGTAGTATCACAGTGCCAAACTAAAAATCCTATGCTTTCCCACTTGGAAGCTTTCTTGCAAGCTGATGTCTGAGCTGATGTAATAAGGGAATCTTCTACAAAGGACATGTCCCAGAGGGGGCGGCCAGTTACTGGCTGCAGTATGTAATATGCCTTGGAAAAAAATAGCTTTCATACTTGAGCAGGATGAAGTCCATGTATCTTTTTCCATTAATGAATGAGTGAATGAATAACTATCAATGCTGAAACGAAATCTTATAGCAGTATCTGAGAGATTTGGGTTTCACCAGGCACATGTATGAGGGATCTTGGTGCTTCTGGGAAAGAACTGGAGTTCTCTGTGGAAGTGACACATAGTGATGGGGTTACTGCCCTCGTGGATTGGAAAGTAAGAAATGTACCTGCAAATCTTAATCCCAGTATTAGATTGGAAACCATTAAACTAAGGGCTGGAAGCAGCCCTAGATCCTCTCTGTTAGCTGGAGGGGAGATGGGTGCATTAGCAAGTAACTTCGGAAGTTGGAGTTCAAAATATGCCTGACCTAAAACTTCAGGCTGGAATGTGTACAGACTGGGAGAAAGCTATGCTCCTGCCCCTCCTGTTGTGGTTACAGAGCTGAGACCGATGCTGTGCAGATTTTAACCACACAGTGTCCCATCATGGAAAAATGACATCGTGTAGG
>NW_009952153.1:1113517-1120843 GCF_000747805.2 Chaetura pelagica | reverse complement strand
GTGTAGGGATGGGATTTCTGCTCTGTGCAGGGAAAATATCATTTAGAGTATGAAAACGAGCTGTGCACTTCTTATTAATGGGGACCAGGGAAGACCAGACTCCCATCCAAAAGGAAGGGCTGGCTTGGACCCCACATGAACTCTGAGGTTGGGTGATCATGGGTGCCTGCATTGATAAAGAGTGAGCAGGAGAGATAAATGCACATAGAGAGGAAAATAAGAACAGATAATGGATTGGCGTAAGTCGCAGTATATTTCCTCCTAGTGATGAAAGGCTAAGAGTGAGTTATAGATCTTTCCTCGAGATAAGAACAGATATTTCTTTCCAAATCATTTATCTATAAGATAGTGAGATATTATTTAGGTCCACATTGGTATTAATCTGGATCCTTGCCTTTCTGTCCCACTCCTCCAGCAGGTGAAAGCGTGTTGGTAGGGACCCTAAAGGATAGGGACCCTAAAAGGTAGGGACCCTGTTGTCTGTGGCTCTCAAGAATAATGAGTTAGTTTTTGGTCTGGGGAGTTAAAAAGACAGAGGCCGTGTTTCATCCCAGCGTGTCTGGTAAATATAACATGGCTACCAGAGTTTAAGTCTTCTTTGTTCGGAACCTTAATGTATGAGAAGCAATTGCTGTAAGTGTTACAAGATCCATTTACTGCTTTGGGATATAATTAACTTTAAAAAAAAAGTATGCCTGAATGAAGAAAACAACCCCACCTGACAACTTTGATGTAGGAAAACGTTCTCTCTTTGACTGCTCTGATGATGCTGGCATGTCAGGTGGGTGTTCTGAGCCTTTTCATCCCTCCAGTCAGGACTAGGTAACATTTACACGTCTTGGAGATACGACATATGTGTGGTACATGTTTGTGAGGGTGGGAGGCTTGAAAAGAGAATTCAGAAAAAAAGACCATGTTTTTCTCAGTGGGGAAAGATTAGAGCAGCTGGTTTTCCAGCTAGAGTAATGTTTTCCGTGTGATTAGAAAAGCCATTATTATTGTTAATAATAATGTTGTTGTTATTAATTTTACAAATTTATTTGATAAAGGTCCATCTTTCAACCCACTTCTGCTGAGAGGCTGGGCTGTGGCCTGAGGTGGAGTCCCTGGAACTGGCTGGAACCAGTTGTGCCCAGCAGAAGCAGCTCCCGCCTCTCCATGCAGCACCCAGCTCTACAGAAAGCCACTTCTAGTGTGGGAAGGGGCTGGAAATGCTGGGAACAGGCAGGGAGAGGAGAGGAGAGGACAGGCAAGAGGACAGAGCCCAAAGTGGCCAAAGCTAAGGCAGGATATGGGAGCGAGGGGTGGAGAGGCCAGTGGTGTGGGCTGGATGCCGTGTTTGTCAGGAATGACTGACTCTTTGCCTTCAAAGATACTCACAGGTCAAGGGGGTTCGTGTTTCTGCTAAGCAGTGTGGTGTTTCTTCATCTTCTGTAATCTCAGCTGGAGCTTTTGCTGTCATGCTTCCCTGCTGTAAGACCCCTGCTTTTGAATCTTAAGAGAAATCTTCACAGTGGTCAGTAAATCCTAATGTTCTACTTGTTCTGGTTTATGAGATTTCCAGTAACACAAGGCTTTGGAGATTTGGAGATCAAACTGCTCTAAGGACACAGCAAACTTGGGCTGAGAGGGGAAAGAAGCCAAGTCTCCCCGATTGTTTAAATGAGCATCAGGTTCAGTACATTAACGTGCTAATAAGGAAGCCTTGTGTTCCCACACTGTTCTTAAAGGAATTCTCACACTGCTGACCCGATCTCTTTAATCCTGGCTTTCCTGAAGGAAAAGCTGATCCATCAGGCCTCTGGTACCTAAAATGGGATGAAAGGAAGCAATGAACCTTTTTCTGTGCTGCTGCTTCTCAGGTACCTCAAGCAGCCTTTTTCTTTTGGTATTCATCTCTCATTTGCCTGTGAAGGAAAAAAAAAAAAAAGGAAAAAAATGTGAGGGCTCAAATCACTGAAGATGAGAAACAGCAAAAGGAAATAAAGAGGTCACACACCTAAGTTAGCTTATGATTAAAAAGAAATTAGTGGGCTATTTTTAATTTGTTTAAATATATTACTTTCTATTAAAAAGGTCTTTATATTTCACTAAGTATGAGATGAAGTGTGTCACCAGAGGAAGATTTTTCAGTTTTAGTCTCTTTTCTCATAAAACAATTAGAAGTCAAAGAAACTCCACTGAAGTCACAAATGTGAAGTCAGCAAAGTGGGACTTTTCCTGTTCAATACAGCATGGTTGCCTTCCAGTGTGGCTGGTTTGCAAGAATTCAGGGAAGAAAAATGTAAGCTGTGCACAACAGGTACATTATGGGTGGGGCTGGGGTACCATGTAGCCCCCCGTATATTCAGCCTCAGAATATTGTGCGGCCCTGAGGAGCAAAAGCTGCTCTGTGCTTAGAACCAGCCAAAGTGTTTGAACCCCAGGCCAAGGAGCTGATGAGAGACCTCTTGGAGGCTGAAGTGTATCTCATATCTGAGTTGTGCTGCCAGAGCTTATGTCTTGTTTGTTTGTTTGTTTTGAGGGTTGGTTTTTTTATTTGTTTTTGTTAAATCTGATAGGCTATGAATATTGTCATGCTGCAGCTGACAGAAATTAGAAAAGATAGTTGTAAACGCAGTTTTGTAATGCCAGAAGTCTACAATGGACTTTTCTAATTAGAGCATGGGATAAATGGTGATCCAACAATTTAAGGCTTTCCATGAGATTGTTTGGTTTTCCTTTTTTACTTCTGCAATATTATTTTTGTTAAATTGAGTGCCTTGAGAGTAAACGTAGCAATTTGGTTAGTTTCTGCACACCTGTGAGGCTATGAGGGAAATCCACCATAGCGTTTAAAACAAAAGAATGAAGGGTTTGGTTAGGAATTTGTCACAAAACTCCAAAACAATGCAAACATCTTCGGGTTCTTGTTTTATTCCTAGATGGAAAGCTAGGCCAGAATCACTGAACATTTCACCAAGTCTTGCTAACCTTCTGAGCTGAGTTGTGAGAAATTGTTCTTGACATCACATGAGCTGGGCCACAAGGCAGGACTAATGTGATATTTGCTGTCGAATGTTTCCTAGGAAACATGCTACTTAGAGAGCTCAGCCCTCCCTCCTGCCCTTCCCACACCCTCCGGTTTCACCCGTTCCCACGGGTTTTGTAGAGGGCACTGATGTCCCCTCTGACCTTCAGACACCCTCAGCACAGACCTCCTGCTACAGTGCAATGCTTCCTGCACACCCAGCTGAATGGAGAGTGGCTGTGGACATTCTGAAGCTCACCTACCTAATTTCCTCTTTTTTTTTTTCTTTTTTTTTCCCTTTTTTTTCTTTTTTTCTGTGATTTGTCCTTTTCCCTCTCTTTTTTTTTTTTTTTCCACTCAGCATTCCGCGATGGAAGAGGTGAGAGAAACTAGGCTACATCCTGTAAGACTGAAGCTGGAGAAAATAAAGTTTGAGCTCTTCCAATTATTTTAACCTTTCCTGCCAAAGGAGAAATAGTGGACAAAGGTTAGGAAAATGAGCAGATAACTTAAAACTTAACTTGCTCAAAGCTCCTCATATTTTGACTGCAGTTTGCAATACGGTAGCTGTTATGGTACCTAACCCACAGGGATTTTTCAGCTGAATAGTGTTCCCCAATTCATTCCTACCATTTAATCTGGTGGCTGTAGTTGCTGTCCTTGATATCAGACCCACAAAATTGATTTCTGTCCTTCAGACCAAAGTTTTTAGTCTCCCTGTTGGGAGCAGCAGCCTAGTTCCCATTGAGGATGGGATGAATGGAGTGGGTTCACACATGTTAAATGCAAATCCTTAGATGGAAACTCCTGGTCAGCTTTTTCCAGTGCTATTTTCAGAACTTCCACAAAAGACTGTGCTGTGATTATATGTATTCACGATATGTATATCATGTATTCAGCTCAAACAATATTTGAATGATGCATTTAGAATTCTTCCTAAAAAAGGACCATGCTTCTGTAAACTGCATCATATTTGTAAAAGAGGAAAAAAAAATCTAGCTTGCTTTTCCTTTCTTTCTCTCTTTCTTTTTAATATCTCATTTCATAAGGCTTTAAGAGTTTGTGTTAATACTACTTTACACACAGACACACTTCTACATAATCATATGCATTTGCATGTATGCCATATATAAACAACCCTATGGAATCCCGACTCTTCATTGTTAAGTTTGTCTCCATGTTTTTCAAAGCAAAGGAGCTCTGGATGTCAAACAGTTGTGTTTTTTTTGTTGTTTTTGTTTTTTTTTTCACTATCTTTCACTGGACTGTACAGCAAATGCAGCCAACAAAACAAAGCACTGGAGGGTTATGGGTTGGATTTTTTGGTGGTTTTTTTTTTTCTTTCTCCTCCTTGGCCATTTATAACTACCTATTTTTCTCTTGTCTTCACTGATAAAACACCATTTTTTTTAACTCCACCATTAAATGTCCATCACGTTGCCAATATTGATTTCCCCAACCCCTTGAAGGCCAGGAGTGTCACCTTTGTGATGCTCCCTGCAGCCACTGACTTGGAAAACAGGAGAGGTAAGGTTGCTGCAGCTGTACAGTGGTTTCCCACATGGTAGGCAAGAAGACAAGTAGCCTTAAGTCACTGGACTGTCTGATTCGTTTATCGCTGTGATGCCACTCACTTCACCTTAACGTGTGTTTGTGAAGTGAAGCTGTTTGGCCAACATGCCCTATGGGCCTTGTCTTAGTAATAAAAGTGCAGAGGGTGGAAAAGAAATTCCATGCTGGATTGTTTAGATCTATCATCAGTTTCTGATGGCCTCCAAAAGATTGGGCTGACTTTTGGGTGGGCTTTTCAATGTGCTTTCAGATTCAGCAGTGCAGCAACTGCTGGACCCTGCAGTGCCAGCAGGACTTCATTTGCATAGATCTAAGCAGAATTTGGGTCTTTGTGGCCAGACAATAAAAACCGGTAATACTCTTCTCTTTCTGTTCAAATCCAACAAAGTTTCTTCTAGGCATTAACACCGTAGGACGGATGATGTCAATCAGCTTCAGAGAAATAGTGTAAGCTTAGCTGAGGATCTGCATACAAGCCTCAGATCTGTGCCAATCTTATAGATCACCATGTTTCCCTGTAGAGTAATGCTTTTCTTGCATGAAAGCGATGGGGGATTTGCAAATCAGCCTCTGCCTGTGAGGTGCTATCATGAAATCGCATTGCACATAGAAGGAAGAACTTACCTAAATTATGATAGAATACCCAATATGTAAGACTCTGGTGGGTGACCCAGACGGTTCACTAATTTTCAAAGCACTTTAAGAATGTCAGTCCTTGTAGCACCATGTATAATCTATGTCAGGGATATTGTTATCCCCCATTGCCAGCTGAGGAAGGGAGGAAAAGAGATTACGAAACCACAACTTGAGTTATTGTTGGAGGCAGGACTGGAAGTCTGGATTTCCTGGACAGATTACCACCCTTCACTTCTCCCTTGGTTGGTATAATTAGCAGTGTCCTGGATCTCTCTTATTGGCATGCAAGAACATATCTGAATACATTTTTCTTTGAAATTATCTGTCTTGGGGTCATTTCTGTTGTGCACTTCTGGCTGTTAGTGATCTGTTGTCTACAGTGAAATACTCACTAGTACACTGTAAATCATTAACAGATGGTTGTAAAGGTGTCCATTTGTGACTACCAATTTAATCTTCCTGGATTTCTTAAATTGGCTACCTGTAAAACTTTGGCAGCCACATCTTGGGGAAAAAAAAAGCAATCTTTGGAGCTCTAATTTTTTTTGTTCTTTGCTGCTAGTTGTTCCGATGGATGTCTTACATCCTTGAGATGAACTTAGTGCAGTTCTCATTGACCTAGCAAGCCATTTTTTCCCTGATGACAAGCTGGGATCACATCTTGTAATGACTGCTGCAAGATTGTCTTGTTAGGGAAAGGGCTAAGGTGGGATCGTCTTTAATGACAATGAAAGCACCTCATAAAAATCTGATTCTTTGGTTTTACAGGCATGGCTCTAGAATTTTAGCCAATGCAGACTTAGTAAATCAGTCAGTCAAAAATTATATCAGTTGAAGTATAATGTTCATGGCAGTCCAAAAACCTGAACATGTAGGTGATTTGGAGGGCATTTTGTTAACTCTTTAATTGGTCATTTGAGTGCTGGAGGTAGTAGCTAATTGCCTGTAGGTCAGAGTAGTCCTAGAGCTTAGGTAAATGTATATTGTCATATGTCACATTTTCATATGGCTCCTTTGCACAGGTTGGTAAAAATGATTGCTGCATAATTAAAATTAAGACAAGGTGGGAAAAGTGATTCAATTAAACCCCTGAAGCCATTGCACAAATTATCCGAAGTACCAAAAACTAATGAATAGTTAAAACTAGTTTTATCTTTTCACTCTTCCTTTTGGAATCCTGAGGGCTGAAGTCTCTCTCAAAGCTCTCAGAGGTAAGTTTTTTGGGTGGGCAGTGTAAGTATGAGTCAGCACAGAGGAATCCAGGCCTTTTAAAATACCAGCACACAGAAACTTTGTTTCCTACTTGTTTTGAATTGAAAATAAGCAGACCTTATGCACAGGAGACCTTTTGGTTTCTCCACCAGCCCAGAATTATTTTGAAAACATCTGCAATATTTCACTCTGCATGCAGCAGGTATTATATACCAGGGAGGGTGCTGACAGTAAAAATAAATGAGATATGTTGTAACCAAAACATCCCAAGTTTTACATCATGCATTTCACAACACTAGCAAGCATCCTGTACTTTGACTTGAAGGCTAAAAGCATGTGGTAGTTCTACAAATGTCTCTTAGCATTAGCAAATATGTTCCATTATTAGTGTGCCACTGCCCCAACCTTCTGGTGCAAGAGGTGAGTTAACATGGCTTATAAAATATAGGAGTGCTGCAGGCACAATCTATGAAATAACTGCCCTGGCTAAGCAGGAGGTCTCATTACATTTGGTGGGACAACTTACTAGAGGCCTGAACATAAGTACAAATGCTGCCTTCCAGCTAAGGCTTTTTATAGTTCCTGTCCTTTCCCAGAGCAATACAGCTTTAGGAGGCTTAGAGCAACAAGGTCTGCACCTTTAGATACTGGCAGTGTGCTAATTCTGACTGGGTGTAATATGAGAGGTGAATTGGAGAATTAAAATGTGTGTGTCCCTGCACTGTTTAACAGATTTTTTTTACAGTTGAAAGTAGTGGGGCACTTAGGAGTTGTGCTCTTCCACAGTTGGGTTGTTGTTTTGGTTTTGTTTTGCTTGCTTGTTTTTGTGAGGGTTTTTTTTGTTTGTGTTTGTTTGGCATTTTTTTGATGTGTTTTTATTTTCATGGCACTCTGAT
>NW_009952153.1:1025603-1113436 GCF_000747805.2 Chaetura pelagica | reverse complement strand
ATCTGTAAACCTCCATTTTTGGGCAAGAGTGTGGGTTTTTTTGTCAGGGTTGCCAGGATTGCAAGTGTGTGCACAGAGAGGACCCAATACACAGAAACTATGAACAGCGCACCTTATGTGGAAATAAAAAAAGTCTTGCTAACCTTCTTTAGAACAGATACTGCCCTGGAAAAGTTTTAAAAGATACTTTAGTAGAGACTGTTTTCAGCCATCCAAGTAGAGGTGTCTGTAGGTGTTGCCCCTTGCAGGAGTGGTGTAGATGTGTAGTACAGATGAAGAACACAATAGTCTCTTTTTATGCTACCAGCTCTTTGAATGTTATTCTCACCCTGCATTTGAAAGTAACAGTTATAAAACCTATTCTGATGCTTATCCAAAGCTTGATCAGAAAACTTAAATGGGAGCTAATTTGTTACTGAAGGTGGCATATTCATCTAAATGCTGGCTTTATCTAGCCAAGATGTTCCCTGCTAAGGACCAGGATCATTCAGGGAATACTGCGTTATGAAAACATGACGACATCAACTCACTAGATGGGTCCTTCATCAATGGGTAAAGCTGTAGGTAGAAAAAATAAACCTTCCTGAAGATTTCTACAGATCAAAATCCCAAGAGATGTAGAGGGCAGAGTAGATAAAACGGAGAAAACTGAAACACAGGAGGTGTTCACATCACATGAGGTTTCCTCTTTCCCCTGCTTTCTAGAGGAAAAACAAACAGCCAAACATTGTCAGGAATGTCATAAATAGACAAAATTGTTAATGGGCAAATGTCTCTCCTGGTGTTGCAATCTCCCAACCAAAATACTTTCTTCAGTCTTTTTTGGTGTACGTTCAGCCTAGACTGGTTGTAACTTGAGACAAAATTTCCAGTTTTGTACCTGCAATTCAAGAAAATCACGGCTTGTGTGATTAGAAAGGGTTTTCTGTAGCCTTTTCTACATAGCCTTAGCCTGAGGCCACCCAAATGTGACATAAAGTATTGCTTGGGACCAGTCTAGGTTTTGTTTCCACTACAAGGCAGTAGTGACAGCCTGTAGTTGCCTGCTTTTATAAATGCAGATAGAGATTTTAGACAAATACCAACAAAAAAACCCCCAACAAAACAGATGATGGTAAAGCCTGTTGCAGATTGCCCTGAGCATGAAGTGAAATTCCTGCTCTGCATATAGGAATGTGGAAATGACACAAAAGTGTTTGGGATGCCTTTCTGGATTCCATATACGTCTATATCTATATATAATTGTAATACTTTTGTATAGATACATATAAAAATAGCATGCAAAATTGATATGAGACAGAAATACATTATTCACAACTTTCCCTCTGTGTACAGAAAGCAATTCAAGGCCATGGTGTCAAATTCATCTTTCAAAAGTGTCTTGCTTCATTGACTATGGAAGGGTCGGACTGGTGCCCCAAATTTACTAAAAAAATATGTATTTAAAGATACTTAAAACCAGTGCTTTGATCTGTTAACATGGACCTTGTAAAAGAAAAATGCTAGCTATTGCCACTAACCAGGTCCATTCATGTGTCAGGCCTTGCAAATAACAAGTGTATAGAAAGAGTTTAAAACTTTGATTGAGGTTGCAATCAGTATTGCTGGTGGAGGTGCAAGGAACTCAGCCCCTGCCTGCTAGGCTTTGTGAAGAAGACCTACACAATGTGCTCAGGATCAAAGCAGTGGATGGTAAAGGAATGTATTAGTGCTTTGGAGAAAGTACTTTAAAAGCCTCTGGAATTACAAAGCGAGAGAGACTTTCCATAGGCTTTCTGGAAATGCCCTGTGAGTCACTGGTAGGTTCCCCTGGGAACTGAAGGAGCAAGAAGGAAGATGGTAATGGCCTATTAAGTTTGATAGGACATGCTTTGGTGGTGAGTGGTGGGACCATGGCATTTCCATGTGTTTTCAGTAGCTAGCAGCAGAAGGACATGCACATTGTACTTCCTTTGGGGTACATTTTACGTGCAGCAAGATAGGCATGTGAAGGCAGTTGCCTTCTCCCAGGGGGCCTGGAAGCACTGAATTTCCCTCTGGACCAGCACTCGTCTTGATACGCATCTGTGTTTTAATGGTATTCTCTTGTACAAAGGAGGTTTTAAAAGGTGTTTTTAATACATGAGACAAACTTAAACCTCATTACCAGTGAGTCTGGGGACCCACCATCCGTGTATTTTCTCAGGGAGGCACAGCCCTTGCTCACATTACCTCATGTGCAAGGACCAAAAAGATACACTGTGTGAGGAAATGGCTCTTGTATCAGCCCAACAAAAAGCAGAGCTATGAGAGATTCATTTGGTAGTGCAGTTATCCAACTGCACTGGATACATCTGGAAAGTAATCTTGCTGCAAGTATAGTGTTGTACCAATGTTACGCAGTTTGCTAGAGGATAATATTCTCTGGGTGTCCCCTTCTTCTCCTGGCTTATACGTATCACTGAAAAGACTGTAGGATGCTCAGGAACGGACAAAGTTAGCAATGATCACCCTGCAAAGAAAGATTAGGTGTGAGTAATGGAATTGGCTTGATTTCTTTAGACAACTTTATGACTTTATTTTCCTCCCTGAAGTTTTTTGTTAGTTCATTTTTAGTAAAAAAATAAATTAAAAAATCACAGCTCATAATTACAGCACTACTTAAATGAATACCTAGTGATGGTGCAATATTTTTGGTGGCTCACAATTAGCTGTCATAACCCAGTGGATGGAGGGTAGCACATGTCATGGGTGGAGTCAGAAATAACATGCATCTTTGTGTCTATTTATGTATGACAGATTTCTTCAATCAGATGCAGGCTAGGCTGAATTTAGCCATCTTGGCCTTGATATTATCCATGTGGCTAAAATTGCCAGTCCGTTTACCTTGGAAATTATTACAGGGGTGCACTGCCAAATGCATGGTTGTATTGTTCCTTCACTTCATGCTGTTGTATGCTGAGTTAAATGTACCTCTGATTCTTAAGCAAGTCTAGGTTGAACATTTTTTTGTTTAAAGGAAATTATTGGGAGGAAACTTTTGTGTTCTTTCCGAAAATAACAATAATCTTTGTAATTTACTTCCAGTTAGGTAGTTATGACTTAAAAGATAAGAAGAGAATTAAAAGGCCTTAAGTAAGAATTCAAATGTTGGCTCACTTGAATTTATAGTGGGAAATGTGCTTTAGTGAAGGCTAGAATAGGAGCTAGAGTAGAAGCCAGAAAATCCTATTTTTTTTCTACACACAGCCGTAGATCAATGCCTAACCCAAGTTCGTGAGCCATAAAATGAGCACACTACTTAGACCTTACATAGCTGCTGCAGAAAATCTATTGATGATGTAAAGGTGAAGATTCTCCTGTCTTCATCTACAAAGATAACTGTTTGCTTGGAAATACATATAGAGAGACTTTACTGTACTAAAACAACCTGTCTTGTTGTGTGAGTTCCTCTTTAAAGAATAACATTCTCAGGTACCCCTGAAGAGCAGTCTTCTGGGACCCCTCTTCTTCTGGAAAGCTGTCAGAATCTGCGTGCTTGAGAGGCATTCCAAGCTGGGGAGGAGATGTTTGTTTTCCAATTAGTTCTTGTCTAAAGAATAGATCTAAAAGAATGAGTCCTCCAATAGGAAAATGACTGTAAATTACAAATCCTTTGCTGTTTTTACCAAAGCAGAGAGATGTTGTTAGGGTCACCCATTCTGCAATAAGATGTTTCTTACAATCTCATGAGGAGACTCTCATGAGTAGTCTTATGTCTCCATTGGGGAAGATTCATTTCTCTATATGATTCTTCTTTTGGGTAGGATAAGAAAAGCAATTGTCAGGATTAAAGAGTAACAGCTTTCATGAAGGAAATAGGCTATCTCTGAAAATTAGCACTGCCTTTCAGGGAGAAACACTGTTCTTGGACAAACTACGTATTTCACTTTGTGCTTGCAAGGTGAATGTTGAGCATAATATATACCTACATCTTAGTCAATAAAATCTGAATGCAGAGAAGAAAAAACAGGTCCTTTCAGTGCTTGTTTTGAAGAAGAGATGAGAGGGTTGCTGGCACCAGGAGAAACCTTTACTTTTTTTTTTTTTTTTGGCTTTCATTGCTGTTTTTCCACTATGGAAAGGGGAGACATTCTGGCTCTAGTTGCATCTGTTTTCACTATTACCAAGAACAAAACTTCAATTTTCCAAGTGAACTTAAAGTCAAAGGGCCAGTTTAGTTTCCTTCAGTAACCACCGAATCTTTCTCACATGATCAGCTCTGCTCATGATGAGCATGAGAACAAAGCCAGAAAAGGGCAGTACAGCTGGCCAAAGCAAAATCATTAAGCTCTTTCCTGAAATTCTCACAGATTTGGGGCAAGCTTTCTATAAATTACAAGGTGAAATGACAAAAGCATGGAAAACTTGGTCAGTATGCAATGTGCTTGTGCTCTCAAATTACTCTAGGTGATCCATCTGTTAGATGCTGCCCTGCTCTCAAAGCCTGAAAGACTCTGTGTTAAGAGTAAGCCTGGTGATAACTTGCAAACAAAAATAAGTCACACTACTTGCCTGTGCATATTAAGCCTTGGGTACTTTTTCACCCCATTTTCTTCCTATCCTTTTTCTTCTGTTTCCCAGCAAAATAGCATGTTTTTAGCCTCCTTTCCCCCCTATCTGGCATTTCTCTCCTTCTGCTTTCCTTGCAGCCCGCACGTTTGCTGCTCTCTCAGCTGCTACCTTGGGCCCCGGACATTGTTTGATAAACTGCAGCTAATCTTGAAGGAGCACGTCCACTCTACTGGTCATGCAATGAGAAGTGGTGGTTTCCCTCCTGAGGTCTGTGGCAAGGTCTCCTCTGGCAGCAAGGCCTGGCTTCCCTTCCTCCCTTCCTGCTTCATCCTGGCACCCAGAGTGAATTCTGGGCATGGGGGCCAGAGAGGGCCTCTCAGAGCAAAATTGTTTAGATTAAGTTAAACATGAAAAATGTGATAGATTGGATGGATTGGACAGAAGATAGATTATTCTTATTTTTTACTGGAGTAACTTGAATTTTTAATAGCTTTGTTGGTTTTGTTTTTGTTTTTGTTTTCATTTTGCCTTAGCTGTCTGAAGGTAAATAGCTGCAATTTAAGCAATTCTGCTTAGCTCCAACTGGACACTTGGTATTGCTTCTTTCTGGAATGAAACTCTGTATGAAATCTTCCAGCCCAAATGTGAGAGGTTTTCTCTAAGATTTTCTTTCTCGGAGTAAACATCCCCATAATAGTCACTGCTGAACTGTTTGCTGTAGACAAACACAAGAGGGTTGCAAATGCAGCCACAGATGGAAATCAAAATAAATATTCTCAAAAACGTTTTGCACTGTTTGCTAACCTTTGGAATATACATCCTGTTCCTCTTCTTAAAATATTTTATTTTATTGTTTTTAATATAGCTGGGTGAGCTGGTATTTCTTCTGCTCAAGCTGCCTCTAAACTTACGTTTCCAACAGTGGCAGCGGATTATGAGACGATACTTTTAGAAATGACATTATATCATTCTTTAAAACACCCAACCTGAAAGGCAAAATCTGCAGAAATGATAGGACTAAGAGGCCTCCTTTGAGAAGCAGAAACTATTTTAACTTGTTATTTTTAGAGCTCTGCAAATCACATATTTTTCTCTTCACTGGCAATTAAAAAAAATGGAAATTGTAGTAAGTTAAAAAAAAAGAATCCTTCACAACTTTTTTTCCCATAAAAAAAGAAAGTTAAAATATGTCATTGCAGGCAAATGAGATACTTCACTTTAATTTCAACTATATTTTTAAGTTCCTTTCCTTAGAAAAAAATTAACACAGAATGGTTTATTGGGGACTGGCTCTCCATGTGGTCTGGATGAAGGTTTTTGGTCAGGACACCTGTCCTGGAGTATGAATAGTGATAATGACACAGGCACAACTAAATGTTTCTACTTTTGACAGATTCACCATGAACACATGCCTGTGAGTCTATAGACTTTGCTCCCACCTCCACCACAGCCACAAGCTGTGCAAAATTAAACAAAGAAATTGAATTACCTGGAATATTTCAGAGGAATAATGCTGAAATCTCTTGTGATTGCTGGCATTATCCTCGGCACCGTTTCTTAAATTAGCCTATTAAGTCAATTGCCAGGGATGGGAAGGTGCTAGTGCTGTGAGGAGCTGTGTGGGGTGCTCCGCTGTACCTTGGGGAGGTTGTGGATCAGCTGCATATGGGGCACCCACGCCAAGATGCTGCCCTCACATCCTTCTTTCCTGGTGCTCTGCCCACCAGCACATGGCTGAGTCAGGGGAATAGCTGTTTTCAATGAGATGGTGTTGTAAACAGAGAAAACAGCTCTGAAAGTTTCTGGTATTAAGAAAGGTTGAATACTGATTTCATTTTTATGGGAAGGATTTTGAAGAGGGTCCTGATTGGTAATAATCAGCCACTAAAAATGGATGCAGTAGGGAAGAGGTGGATAAAGTAAGGGGTAATGGCAGTGCAATAATTCCACATGGATTAAGGAGAAACCAACATCCAATATAGCACAAAAGAAAATTTGACAGGGTTTGCTTTGGCTAATGTGGGCTTTATAAACAGGAATACAACTCACCAGAGACACGTCTAACAAATGAAAGCAGGCACAGGGGTTTCTTCTTTATGGCTGAGTGAACGGGCTGCACCACATAAGGCAAATGCTGCCTTGCCTTTTCATGCTGTGCTCTGCCTTGTTTTGCCTTGCTTTGCTGTGCTGTTCTTTGCCTTTTCATGCCGTGCTGCGTGTTGCTGTGCCATAGCATCTTGTGTCACCAGCTCTGACAGTGTGTACCAGAGGGAGAAGGAAGGTCAGCACAGGCACAGGAGTCCTTGCTACTTCCAGGTATTTCCTAGGAGCTGTGAACCTCTGGCTGCTCTTTCCTTCTTTTCCTACTCACAGTTGTCACTTTGTGAATCTTTCTGTTTGTACCTGAGCCCAGCACTGGCTGAGCCTGCTGTGCAGCCAGGGGCTGTCCAGCCTGACCTGCTCCCCACTGGCCATCACTGGCATTTTAGGCACAGCCTGGGTATTGCAGGTCTGTAATGTTGGCATCAAGCACTTGCTTCCACTGCTTGCTGTAGAAGGAACTCGTTACACTGGTCTGTACTTCTAGGACCACTGCTCTCCACAGCACTGTGGCCACTCTGGACTTAACAGGTATAAGAAAAGTGCAGCAGAGTGGATTGGGGCCTGGCTTTTCATTTTTATTTTTGTTGGGAAGGATCTTGAAGGGAAGGGGAGCTGGAGATTCCCTAGTGAGAGAGCCAGCATCATATTTAGTGCCTCCAGGGCACCAGAGTTGTTGCCAGAAGCAAGAGCTGATTTGGTGCAAGAGAGCAAGATGTTTACAACTGGAAAAGAAGGACAGGAGATCTGGAGAAGGTTAGATGATCTGTGGGGACTGATGTGATATTCTGTGAGAAGAAATTGTGTCTCTTGGGTGATCTATGGGTAACCAGTTCACTGGGCTCCCACAGGGTCTCATGCAGGGATAGTGAATCGAGGAGCATTGTCAGAGAGCACATTCCCTTGCCAGACACTCTGCTCACAAGCAGATGTCCTAGACAGTACAGTCCTGAGACTTGTGTCCAACTCAGAAAATGCTTGCTTCAGTATTTATTATTGATAAAAAATTGTAAGTCTTCTATTTTCTTCTCCTTTCTGCTTCCCCCCCTTCTAATTAATTTATTTATTTATCTATCTACTTATTTATTTTATTTATACGAGGATAGCAAGTATCTCAGTAGAAGAAACTTGATTTTCAGAGATCTCACTTCCAAAACTTTTTCCTCAGAGTGGTTCAACCTGTAATTTAAGAATTTTTGTTTAATTACATTTTTAAACTTCTCTCTCTTAATTACTTTTATTTTTTTTTATTCGCACCTAAATATGTTACTATTTGGCGCACAAACAGACAGAGAGTACAATGAACAGAATAATTACACTCTTTTTGTCAGTGTAACCTCATGGTACAGAAAGTATTACAAATCCATTTTAAAACATATTAAATGTTCATATTAATGAGGATAATAGAGAACAAGTACCAGCAAACTAAATATTGTTAATGATTTTGAGCTATTAAAATCATTACCATTTCCTTTCTTAATAAAGTGGTTACTTGCTAATTAGACCTTTTTTAACTCATCATTATTGAATTCATTACATTGTGTGCGATTAACCCTTAAAGATCTGCCTGGGTGTATGGGTGCAATTAGAAAATCATTTCAACAGCACATGAAGCCGATATGCTGTTTGCAACCCTGCTTGTATTTTTGACAGTAGCTCCATGTACTTTTCTTCGGGTACATTTTCTTGACACATCATGCCTAGCAGCTTCTTAGCTGTCACAGCAGCTTCAGCAATACGAACGATGGCAACAAGCTGTATTCATTTCATTTAATAGTGTTTAATGTTAAAACTAAACTAGAACCCACTTGTTTGGCCAGGGAAAAAATATCCATCAGCACACTAAATGGTTGATGTCAATGAGCTAGTCTTCCCTGACTGAAATCTGCTGAGAGTTGGAATTATTTACCTTTTCCTCCGATGGAGACAGATACACTTGTGCCTATATGGGTATCTGGTCTGTCTCTGCAACCCCAGATGGAAATAGTATCAGGTTCAAATTTTCTCTTGGCTTTAAGGCACCCCTGATCTCATCTCCCAGCAGCTCTGAGGGTTTGCTCCCCTTTTGGGGAGGAGATGCATGCCACTGTCCCCACATCTAATCCCACGTGTCTGAATGCTGGAGAGGGCGCTCCCAGGGACTCATTCCAAGTGTTTCTTTGCTTTTTCCTTCTTTCTTCAGTTCTCACTTATTCAAAGGAATAAGAGAACAGAGCCTCCATCTCTTAACTCTTCTTTTTTCTCCAGGGATACTTTTTTTCTTCTCCTTCCCCCATGCTTTCAAGTTACAGATATTTAAATAGCACAGAAATACTACTTCTGAAAATCACTGGGACCTAATAGATAGCATGCCATGCCTTGCTGGCTTGTGGCACAACAACGTGGAAGGACAGGGATAATAATCTCTGCCTGGAAAATGCCATTTTTCGAGCAACTCTGCCATAACAGCACTGGCTGCCGCAGGGCTGGCCATGTCTGCAGCCGGGCACACACCGCTCAGGTGATACGCAGTGAGCAGCACCACCCAGGAATAATTGTACTTGGGTAGGAGAGGTTTTGTGACACTTACTGCTTCTGTACTTGATGGCTGGAAGCTGGCCTGATGGATTCCCTGTGCATCCAATGGATAACAGATTAGATATGCATGTACTGTATGACCCTGGAGAAATGCCGCCAAGCCATTATTCAGATCAGGCCGTCCTCTTCCTGCCAATCCGGAGCCGTGTCTTTGCATACGTGAGAGATGAGGGTACAGCTGTGGACCTGCCGCTGGGCCAGCCTGGCTCCAGTGCTGCAGCTGCACCGCAATATATAACAGCAGTAACACTATGTATTTGTAACCTCTGTTTTATTTAAACCCAGGTCCCTTTCACCTGTAAGTAGCTAGGGTATAAATGTGCCTCACCAATCACGTTGGACTATTGTATTATACAGTCTATTGAATGTTTTTGGCAGGCATGAGCCCCTATGCTACTGTGTCCTTATTTTATTATTGTTTTGAGGGTAGAGCTGTGTGATTATCCATTCTTGCTTCAGGCATAGCAAGCCATCTGGAATGCTTATTAAACCCACAGGCAGATCAGAGGGATATAACTCTGATGATGTACATGTTCATGGGCTGTACTACATCATCAGAGCATTGCTCCTCTGATGATGTAGTACACATTAGTGGGCCTAGATAATGGATTAGAACTACTAGAGTGAAAGTTAGACTTTTTGAAGGATGGATATGGTGGGGTTTTTTTTCTCCCTCTGGGTAACTGCTGGCATAAGATGTGGAAAGGAAAATTTAAAAGTAAGCCAAGGAGGCTTCAAAACTTGTAAGTGCTCAGCTTGTCAATGGGGAAGGACAAGTGGTGATCGAGATGCTTAAGGAGACAGCTTTGAAACCCTGAATTGTTGCAAAGAGGTCATATGTACTTGTCTGCTCGAGTGAAAGGGCCATGGAACGTGTCCAGAAATAATGCCATTTCTCCAGTTCTTTGGTCAGTCATCACTGAGTGGATTTTTGGAAGGACTTTGGCTTTTCATTGCATTTCAGTACCACATCAAAAACCCAACACCCTGTGTTATGACACACAGAACTAGTTTTCAGCAGTTTCCAAATATATGCTTTTCACATATTTGCAAGTACTATTTAGAAATAAGCTTTTCAAATGAACGAGGGATCTGATCAGCTTTCAAACTAGCCATGTGTCTTCTCTTCTGACTAAGTATGAAAAAAACCCAAATCAATATCAGTAAAAAAGAGAAACAATCTGGGCACTGCGTATGGGATGTAGGTAAATGAAGCAATAAGTATTTGCATGTCTGTGGAATTATAAATATAATTTATATTTCTCTTCATTCATAAACCTACTTGCAACAATTTTTGGTGGTAGCTGATATTTGCCTAATCATGGAAAGGTGTTTCATGTCTAAACAAAACCTTTTCCTGTGAAAGCTGAAAGGTTCGTAAAAGTTAGGTCATTCCGTCAAGAAATGGAATGTGTGCTATGCAATTTAGATAACAAATTGCACACTTTTAAATATCGAACTGTAAATATCAAGTACTCAAAAGAATATTGAAATCTTTGAGCAATTCTAAAGAGTAACAGAACTTTTGAGGAGAAGCCTTACACAGCAAACGTATGCTTTAAAAATCCTAGCTGTAAAGTAAGGCAAATGTCTGTTTTAACAATGGCAAATAGCAAGTACGCAAAGGCACGGGTCACATTTTATTAATGCTTAGTGTGTCTTGGGTTTAGCCACTTTTGTCAACATCCTAAATGTGGGCTGCATACATCTGCATGTCTAAGGGAAGTGGGCAGCGTGTGTGGGTAGATGCACATTCATCAAAGCAACAATTAATTATTCTGGGTGCGGAACAGCAGTACTGTAGCAGCAGTAGTGTAATTGCTTTGCCAAAATCTTTACTTTAGGGAGACTGAATGGCTTTATAGCTTGACAGTGACCAGATTATCCTAGAGGTGCAAGGGAGGGATAATAAAAATTCCCAGTTGGAAGTGTGGAGTTTATAATTTACATGAAAGTAAATTGACAGTTTCCCTTTTTACAGCTTTTTAAGTTTTTCTTGGTATGTGTAGTGATCCCCAGTTGTGCCCGTTGTATGTTTGCCTTTGCCTAGGCTTGATGGCCACTAGGAGAGTTTGCTCTCTCTTTCTGAGCAAGTAGCTGGAGAAGTCTATTTCGTTCCTGTGCAGAATAGAAAGAAACTTGGAAAATTCTTCCCTCTCACTGCAAACCAGACTGTTCCTTTTTGGATAATCCATGCTAACACAGCTCTTAGGTAGCAATTTTGTGAGGTTGTATCGTGGGAGGGGGGTGAGGGGGATGAGTGTATGTTGATGTCTAGATTTTCAGCCCTTTTAGTGAAGTGTCCAGCTTTTGCCCTTTTTCAAGCCTTCCCTCTTTGCTTTCCTTTGATGCCTTACTGTTGCCACTTGCAGGCACACCCATCCTCCTATCCCCCATGAACTGCCCTCTGTCTTCTGGAGTTTGCTTTCTTGCAACCCATTGCAGGGCTGTCTCTTTCCTCCAGCAAAGCTGCTGTGTCCCCTGCTAACCTGCCAGTGCTAGTTTCCTTCTTTCCCTGCTACCACTTTGTCCCCAGTTCCAGCTTGCTGGGGAAAGAG
This sequence comes from Chaetura pelagica, assembly GCF_000747805.2. Classification (NCBI taxonomy): domain Eukaryota; kingdom Metazoa; phylum Chordata; class Aves; order Apodiformes; family Apodidae; genus Chaetura; species Chaetura pelagica. The sequence goes on along the minus strand of NW_009952153.1, from coordinate 1,101,668 downwards.
ATGACAAACTGTCACTTTCTCAAACACCATCTCCTCCACCGACTACTCTTAAAGAGGCAGTGGGATAAATGAAATTCAGCATTCGAAAGGCTCAACTCCTCCAGAAAATATTCCACCCACAAGTGGGGAGCTTCAAAATCCATTCCTAGCAGTTAATGCTCCATCCTAAATGACATAGCTTTTCAGTAGTGACATGTGCATTGATCTGCATTACAAAAATAAGAGAAATAGCACTTCTTTTCAGTAGCAGATAATTACCAGCATACATCAGGTTCCCTCCTGCTGATACCCATGGGGTGGAGGGGATGGGAGTGGGCATCAGGTGGAGGGGATACAGCTAGCCTGCATGTTCAGCCAGATAAATAATATTGATTGGGATTTGTGTAGAGCCCTGACAACACCCCTCCTTGCTGGTTTGGTTAGCCACAGGGGTACATTCACTACAGATACAGGATTTCACCCCAGTCATGTCTTCCACACAAAGGTGCTAGTTAGGCTACAGGCAGAAGCAAGCTGGGAGCTGAGAGGTTCTTCAGCCCTTATGGGAAAAGATCAGAGCTGGGTGGCTGCGGCCCTGGTGGAAGAACTGGATGACTTACACGACCGATGTGTAAGAAACCCTCCCACCATCTGTCTGGGAGGGTGCAGGCACCTTGGCAAAAATGCAAAACTCCCCTTTCTCTCTTCCCTGCCACCCCTCAGTGAACTCATATTTTGGAGCCTTTGGAGCTGGAGGAGGTAATTCCTGATGCCTAAGTGTCAATTTTTGTAGTCTATATGAGGAGGCAACAAGCACCACTGAAGAAAGGGTCTGCCTTAAGTGTGTGAGTGGTTCCTCTCTCTGGGGTTGGCTCTGGTGAGCAGCCACTGCCCTGTGCAGGTGAATTCAACTTTGCAGAAACTGCTGAGCTCCTCTGCAGTCAACCCCCCTCAGGCAAGAGCCAATTCAAATTTTTGAGAGGGAAGGGGTGCCACTCAGCAGCTGTCAAATGCCTGCACTGCCCTCCAGCAGGGCAAGGGCCTTTCCTTGACTCACTTCTCTTTGGGGCAGACATCTAAAAAAATCACTGCTGTCATTTTTCTGGCTAAACCATCAGTACACCAAAAAAATCCCCTTCGTTTTCACAGAGTGCTGGAAAAACTGCACCTAGCAGGGTAAGGGTCTGCTGCTGCCTATGTGGAACTTTCCCATTTCTCACTTTATAGTTCACTGTTGTTCTTCAGAGGCAAATAAAGCCCATTGGCAATGGGACTGAAAGTGCTCTTTGGGTCTGAGCACGCTTCAATGTGTTAGATTGGCTGAATTTCCTCTCATCAGTGAATGCAATCTGCCGTGAGAAAGTTTTACTGTCTCTGAGTCCTTACGAAAACATTCTTAGATAATTGAGACATTCCCAAACAATTAAGATAACCAGATGCGTCTGTTATTTGTAATTACCTGAACATGAATTCTTTCTTCAAGAAAAGTTCCGGTTTTTGTGCTTTTTGAATTACTCTAGATAATGCATAGGAAGATTAACTCCTCTGAAAAGTAATCTGCAGTTTGTACGTAGTATTTCTCATTCTGATGCAAAATCACCTCCTCCCAGGATTAAGTACTGGGGCTGAAATAATATGTGAAATGAACTTTCTAGTTCTGCTGTTCTTGTGATCTACCGCCTGCAGTGCCCTTTTACGTTGACACCATGGGATGAACTCTGAGACTTTAACTCTATGAACAACCCATGAAGAAGATGCTAAAATGATCTCTTCAAGCAGGGAAAACTGCTGAAGGCTCGAAAATGGTTTCACAAACCACTTTGTTAAGTAGCACAGTTTGAATAAAAGGGCTGTTGCACGTGCTGCATTTGCAACTAGAACTTCCGCAACTTTTTAATTTTACAAAGTGTCTGGCTTTTGCTGCATCACGGCACATGAGGCAAAGCAAGTTAAAGCACCCCTGACAAATACATGGTGTAAGAAAGATACCTCTACATTTGGTCATCCTTTATTCTGGTGCTTCAGGATCAACTGGGACTTAGCCCGCACAGCAAAATTGTTATTTTCAGTGCAGTAGTCATGACATTTTGTTGCAAAGCATGTCTTTGAAATCTTGCCCCTACCCTCACTTCCTTAAACAGAACCAGAATAAGAACTGGCCTCTCAGAACCAGCACTGGGGCACATGTTTGTCCATTCATTTTCCAAGAATACTTCTCAGCTGCTAGCTCCCAAATGGGTTTCCCTTCTCTCTTCTGCTATGTTCTCCAAGGGACTGTATGTCAGTGGTCCTCTCTGTGCCTTACTTTGCTGAGCAGGAGCAGGATTGTAATTCTCCCTCTCTACTCAGCACTGGTGAGGCTTCACCTCAAGTACTGTGTCCAGTTCTGGGCCCCTCACTTCAAGAAGGATATTGAGGTGCTGGAGCAGGTCCAGAAGAGAGCAACAAGGCTGGTGAAGGGACTAGAAGGAAAGTCTTATGAGGAGACGCTGTTGGAGGTGAGGTTGTTTAGCCTGAAGAAGAGGAGACTCAGGAGGAACCTTATCACTCTCTATAACTATCTGAAGGGAGGCTGTAGTCAGGAAGAGGCTGGGCTCTTTTTCCAGGCAACTAGCGACAAGACAAGAGGCCATAGCCTCAAGCTGCACTAGGGGAGGTTTAGGAGAGGGTGATTAAACATTGGAATGGATTGCCCAGGAAAGTTGTGGAGGCACTGTCCCTGGATGTGTTCAAGGAAAGGCTGGATGTGGCACTTAGTGGCATGGTCAAGCCAATATGGTGGTGTTAGGTCAAAAGGCTGGACTTGATGATCTTAAAGGTCTTTTCCAACCTTTGTGATTCTGTGATTCTGAGAGTCGGTACCTTGTAATCCTCCACTGAGCTTCTCATTGCTGACTTCCTCCAAATCTTTTATTCTGATCCTTGTCCTGGCATCATCTCTAACTCCAGGCAAAGGTGAACTCTGTTACACTTCAGGGCACAGTTTAAGTTCACTTCCCTCTGGTGCTGTATACCCACTGTGTTGCTTGTCCAGCCACACAGTGCTCTCAGACAACTCACTAGTCCAGTAGAAAACACAGACCCATATTCTTTTCCATGTTACATTTCTGCTGGATTAATGAGTTGAGTTCACTCGCATGTGATTAAGGATATGCCTGGGCTGGCACAAGGGAGGAAGCAGGACCAAGGACCAGGAGATGCTGATGAGGATGAAGATGCATTTCTAGGGCTAGAGGAAGGCAGCTATGCCAGTAGGTCTCCTTAAGTGTGTTGCGTAATTTTGCTCTGTCTTCAAAAAATAACTTTTCCTTAAGTGTTTCTTTCTCTTTTTTAAACATCTGAGAGTGCTACCAATGTGCTCAATATATTTTCTGTCCGGCTTTTGATTTTTCAGCATGCTGAGGAAATCCTATATACTATTACTAATCACAGCTCTTATCCTCATCTTTGGTACACATCATGCTGCTCATGCTTTTATCATATGATACCTGGACACTGTAAATAAGGAGGTGGGGAGCATCTCAGTACCATGGTTCTTGTCCACTTTTCCTGTCCTGTTTGCTCCAGTTTTGTTATGTAAGTTTATGGCCTCATCTTTGTCTTCTCCCCTGACAACTTCATCCCATTCTGTATGTTTACCTGTGCTTCTTAGTAATAGTGGTAAAACCAGTGGTGATGATGTCACCTTCAGTCATTCCAAGAAAAGTGGGGTTTTTTTTGCAGAAAAGAGAAGAAAAGTAATTCTTTTGCAGTACACTATGAATACTTGGTGACTGGTGATTTCAGCAGAGTTTTTTACATGGAGCTTATTCAAACCTTCCCTCTTTCTCTTGACAGTTTTGCCCCGGGCACTGTTATCTTTGTTGTCCCAGAGGAATATCCTTGAATCTGTTAGTCATGTACATATCAGCTGAGACTTCTGTCAACTCTTTCCAGTCTGCTGAGGACTTAAATATCACTGCATTGACTTGGTGCTGAAAATAAATGGGCCTTAGAGATGGTTTGGAAGACTGGTGAGAAATGCTTGTTTTCACTCCTGCTAACTAGTTAGAAGGTCTACTCCATATGAGCTCAGCTTCATTCTCTCTACTGCATACAGTGAGTTATGACAACTTTACTCAGGTATGAAGAGTAGGTGGTAGAGTTGTTACAATGCCACCTGCCCTCCTTCAAAAGTGGAAGGCGTCATTGAGTTGGTACTTGAGACCCAATTATGTTTTCAGGAAGGTCTGATGTTTTTTGTCCTTGGTAAATGTAAAACAGGATTTCTGGTGCAGGGAGGCAGTTTATCACTGATTCTTCACCAGTTTCCTTCAGGCCTGATTCTCCTCAAGCAGACACATCCTTTTTAGTTCCAGGGAATTAGGTACCTTTTCCAGGAGACCTCTGTGTTATAGCTTCCTTGTATCCTCGCAACCAGTGGCTTTCCCAGCTCTGTTTGACTCCTTCCTCTCCAAGGTCTGCCTGTGCTTTAATGGAATGATCTACCCTATTTAAACATGCTTGAGTCACTGCCTACCTGCTAGGTAGCCAGGCCTGAATTTCTATAGATACAAGCCTATATTTCTATATGTATTCTTATAATATATAACACATGATAGTGTATATATCGTATGAATTTTGGGTTACAGGAAAGCAGTGTGCACCTTTATTTTGTATGATAATTTTGTGGATAGTCTGTAGCTTCATGTGCCAGTCTTTTGAGATGAACTGTATACTGGTGGGATAAGGAGTCTTATCCGAAGCAAAACTTGTGCTGAAGTTTGCCTTCAGGTGAACTAAGACTTTATAAAGACTGGCTTGGCATTTCAGGAGTGGCTTGGAGACCTATGATGAAATAGAGAATTATACAAAAGGATTTAATTTTAATAGCACTGTGTGAGAGAGGGAGAAGCCTGAAGTCTAGTCACATGGAACCAAAATAAAAGGGAAGGGAGGTAGAGGGAGAAGAAAATGGAGTTAGGAAAAAAGATTGCAAAGAAAATGAAATACAGAAATAAAGAAAAAAAAACAAACACACAAAAAAACCCCAACAAAACCAAGACAAAAGCAGGGTGATAGAAATGTGGTTGTTTAGTTTGTGTGTATTGGGGCAAGAGCAAGGCATGAAGGGGAAGGAAAGGAAATTGAGCCTAAAACTATTTATCTAGCTACTCAAGAGTAGCTTTTCTTCCCTTTGGTGGAGATTTCATTAAAATGTGTGAATGGCCTTTTCTCCCAAGCGTTTCTAAGTGTTTCTTTGTACTAATGCTAAAGCAGACATCATGGTCCTATGGTGACTAATGCAGAAGGTGTGGCTGGAGGTGCCTAGAAAAACAAATCCAAGAAATATGCTTCTTTATCAAAAACTAAATGTTTTGTCGGATGCAAGCTGGTCTCAGGGAAATTAATTCCTCCCAGGAATGCTTCTAGAGAAGCACCTGGGGGTTTGGCAGGGCCATTAAAAGTGCTTCAGGCTGGGACTTCCTATTTCCAAGTCACTCCAGTCCTCCAGACTGTGCAGCTCCTTCTCACTCTGCCCAACAGTCCCCACAGATAAAAAATGGTGGTTTACAGCCCCTGCGTCATAAATGCACTATGCAATTCATTGTCTGTTATTTTCCAGCACTTAGAGGCAAAGTGGAGAAGCATGACAGGGCTAAGCCAAGGGTGGCTGAGGACAGCACTGGCCTTGAGGGGTGCTGCTGAGACCCCTGCACAGTCAGGATTCCAGCCTGTTTACAAAGCCTGCCCTCATCACAAATCTTGTATTTCCAAATGAATATTTTAAGGGAAGGGACTTGTGTAGATAGTTAGTGTAGCTTATTAGGTTTTAAAAATTCATGTTTTCTAAATTTCAAGTATTCCACAGATAAAAAATGGTGGTTTACAGCCCCTGCGTCATAAATGCACTATGCAATTCATTGTCTGTTATTTTCCAGCACTTAGAGGCAAAGTGGAGAAGCATGACAGGGCTAAGCCAAGGGTGGCTGAGGACAGCACTGGCCTTGAGGGGTGCTGCTGAGACCCCTGCACAGTCAGGATTCCAGCCTGTTTACAAAGCCTGCCCTCATCACAAATCTTGTATTTCCAAATGAATATTTTAAGGGAAGGGACTTGTGTAGATAGTTAGTGTAGCTTATTAGGTTTTAAAAATTCATGTTTTCTAAATTTCAAGTATTAATTTTTCCATTGCTTTAAAGAAAAAAAAAAATGGAATTAGGGGAATCTTTTCACTAAGGATTTAATTGTCTGTTTCATCTGGAAAGTCCTCTTAATTGAAACTCCATTCTCCACAGTGCTACCCAAGTACTTTGTGATTTTCTTCTTTTGAAGTGTCTACTGTACAGTTCATCTCACTTTCAAGCTTTTAGACAGAACTGGACATTAGCAGCCAGAGAGGTGAATTTAAACTAAGTAGCATGTGATGGAGTTGTTGGGTTCCAGTGTTCAGAAGGGGCTGTGCTGATGCCAAACACTCCTGACCATCATAATGAACCTAAGGACAAGGCTCTTCTTGTGCCACTTTAACCATCTAAAAACTAAGCTGTGTCTTCAAACACTTTGACATTTGGTGAGTCTCCCTTCTGGGTTTGCCCAACCAACTCTGCTAGCAGTGAGCTTGGCCTGGATGCCTCCCTTTTACACAGATCAAACCCATGGCATGGAGCTTCAGATGGAGCTTCAGCTGTTGGAGTAGCATGTGTTGCATTAGCTGACCTGGACTCTAATTTTGAGAAACAGTGTCTGGAAGAAAGTTGGAAGCTAAATGAATAGAGGCTGAGGCTGTGCCAAGATACCCAACATGAAGGTTATCACCACTTGCTCTGAATTGAAAAGATTCAATTCAGAAAGGTATGTACTTGGAATAAAAATCCTTTGTGCTGAGACACACACATTGACTCTGTGAGGGGCAGTAGATGAGCTGAGCAGTCATATTTTTAATGTACTTTGTGTTTTAGCATACAAATTCCCCAAGTATTTTTTTAAAAATATATTAAAAAGTTGCAACAAAACTACTCTTTTTTATTTTTAAAACAAGAGCCCACTTCAGGTGACTCTGCTTGGATTCAATCACTCTGATACTCTACCAGCTAAAGCAAAGGGCATTATTAATTCTAGCCTAGTGAATGTAGACTTGCAACTCAGAGGAGAGAATTACACTGAATTTCCCATTGCATTTTTCTAGTGTCCTTACCCCTGTGTTTGAGAGATGCCTGAACTAACAGCAATCTTTTATTTATTTAAGAAAAGTATTTCTCAGGATACAATATGCTTTACCTGAAGTATCCCAGGATATGGAAAGTTGATCTTTTGTCTCATTTCATTGCCAGACTTGGAGCTTAGGTTTGCAAATGGTGTACACTCAGTGATAATAATGGTATGGCAGATGGAGCTGCCTTGTAACATGTGGTAAGGACAGACACCTGAATCTGGCAAAGTTTCGCAATAGGGGGCAATAACAAATATGAGTGGTAAATTAGTTAAATGACAGATAATTCACCTGCTCACTAAAGCTTCACAGAATCACTGGGTTGGAGATGCCACAGGTCTATGAAAGACTAGATGCCCCAGAAGCACCCTGTTGTGCCAGCAGACAGGAGTACCAGCACTAGGAGATAATTTAGGACATAAAACCCCTCTGCTGTCAGCACTCAGGTATGTTTGAGGAATGCCCCTTCCAATGCTGCTTAGAAACTATCCAGAAGGCATAAAATATGCTAAGCAACTGTTAAAAGGGAAAAAAATAACATGTGGTAGAGAAAGATGAAGGATATGCATAAAAATATATTGAAGACACTTCTGATTGAAATGTGAAATATGACATTTTTCTATTTGTGATGCTGTGGAGTGCAGTAGCTGTGGTGGTGGCAGGGGTGTTGGAACGGTCCTTTTTCTATTAAGGGCAAACGAAATGAGGGTAAAATTTTAAGCTGAGGAATTTTCTTCTGCTAGAAGGCAAATTACTACAAGCACTACTACAAAAGAGCAGGGGTAAACAATACAATATGCTGGAATTGCAGATGCATGTGCAGTAATGCCGTGAATACATTAACTCCCCGTGTTGTCAAGGCAAGTGACAGCGGCTGACTGAAATCCAGCAAGGAGCTACTGTCAGCGCTGCACTCACCCGGGCAAAGCTGCAGCACTCCTAATAACAGAGTCTATTCCATTTACATCTGACATGGTGATCGAGAGGCACTCGTTTGGGGAATTTTATTTATTTTGATCCAGCAAAGTCCACTGAGCTGCTCAATCAGATCCTGGATTCCTACTGCAGCAATTAGACAAACTCATCCATGCTTTTTCATCAGTAGGACTGAATTTTCTGCACCTCACTTTCATTCCAGTAACTTTTACCCTCCAGCTGGACTTTAAAGAAAAGCAGAGGAGTACATAACACAAACTCCTTCAGAGCGCTGCCTTGGATGCTGTGGCCATTAGTGAAGAAAGGGTTATTTCATGAGGGACAGTGAGTCATGGAATTCTGTAGTTTTGTGCCTACAACTGTGCACCATTCTGTGCAGAAAAGGGACTTCACAGCCCCAAGTTTCTCCTTCCTGGGCTATATGTGTCCCCAGGAAAACCCTTCAAAGTCTAAATCAGTAGATTTAATCCCTGTCCCAGTTTGATTAAGGTAGGTCTGTATGTGACTTGCCCTGTGCTGAACATATCCAAGATAGGAAGGTAAACATCCCATTGTGCTGGATTTGACAACAGAAAATCCTGGAAAATGTTGCACTTGTCTAAGAAAACTGCCAGAGGCAGATTATTAGGTCTGAATTAAAATGCAGACGAGATTCATTAAATTGTTGACCCTGCCCCCTCCAAAAAAAAGTCAGGTTGCCATCTTAAATTGACAGCATTAGAGACAAATTATGTGCACTGATTAATAAGTGTGGGCTAAATTACAGCTCAGGGAGCGGGTGGAGCGCTCCCGGGAACAAGTGCAAGGGAAGGAGAGAAGGAGGCGAAAGCCATCCTGCCTGCAGGGATGGGGCAGTGCCAAGGGGTGGAGGGTTCTGTGGCATGGGAGGTGCAGAGGAAGATGAAGGACAATTGATGGGGGACTGGAGGAAGGTGCTGAGCATCCTCCCAAGATCCTGTTCCCTCCAAGAGGGAGAAGGTGACAGCACCCACTCTGCAGCAGTTTGCCAATGTGGTCCCTCAGAGAGCAGTGGTGGGGATGAATGGTGAGCTCAGAGACTACATTACTGCTTTTCTTTGGGGTAGAGGGAACTTTTCTTATACAAAAAGAAGGCAAAAACCACCCAAGCCTTGGAAGGGTTGGATTTAAGAATTTAAACAAGAAAGGTAGGGTAAATTACAAATGTGAGATGCCATTTCAATCAGAGTGGAGGGAAAAAATGCTGACCATTTCACCATTTCAGACAAACAAGGGAAAAAGCAGGCATAACAGTGTGATGCTCACAAGACATAATTCTCTGACAATACTGTGACTGGTACATAAATAGCAAAATGAATGTTATTAACATGTTAATTTTACTAACCCTTTAACCTATTGATTAGCCAAACAGAAGGAAACAGCATCTTTTCATGCTTGCTCCCCCCCCTCCAGTCTTTCATGTAATTGGATTCAAATTCGCATCTGTAGCTACTAAACCAATGTTTTCAACCTTTCTTCTACACCTCCCCACCCCCAACTGTTTAACCTCCCATCTCCAGTTCTGGCATAAATGTAAGCCTTTATTTTTGAGTATTCCGATAAGCACTTTGCCTCCAACTATATTGTTCAAGTACCAGCATCATTGTTGCAGCTGTAATTGTTACTATCAAGACACAGTTCTTTGTAATTAGAAAGTCAAGATGGTATTCAGCAGTATGGCAGCACAGATTCTCATTTGTTAGGCTATTAGAAAAAAATGTTTACAGAGAAAACAGTGTCATTGTTTAGTGCTCTTAATTGACCATCTGCCTAGTAAAGAAATGTCCAAAGAAGGATAAATAAGACTATAGTACACTTATTTATTTATTTTAATTGTGCAATGAGTAAATTAGGAAAAGCAACAGCAGATCCAAACTAGACAAGACATTACTAAATCAGGCTGCAAGTGAAATCATGTCATGAATACATTAACTTTTATATCTCTCAGTGTCAAGACTTGTGTCTGCATCTTCCTCAAAGTTTGTTGGGAAGAAAAAGGAGGCCAGATCTTGGTGGGCACTGTGGAGTTGACAGCATTCATCTTTTAACAAAGTCAAGCATATGCTGCTTTGAGTGCAGCATCTTTGCATGCTCAATGACGTGTTTAATGTCACCTTTCCCACTGTAAATCATCCCTGAGTAAATCCACAAGGGAGAGTGGTACTAGGAATTAAGCAGGAGAGAAATAAAATTCATGACCATGTGGTTCTATCTCAGGGAATTTGGAACGTATTGACAAGAGAGATTCACACCTGATGGGGCCGAGAGCTAATTTGTAGTAGGGCTGTTTATTTTCTGACTGAAAGGAATGCTTTTTCATATTTAATGTGCATTTTCCTCATTTCCATGTGTGTATGTGTTTGTGATTTAATGTGGCTAGGGGTACATCTGGTTTTGCTGCTTGGCAAAAATGTCGTATCAAATTTTGGGCAAATTCAAAATTCCAGGTTTTTTCTGCCCATGAAAAAGTAAAGGAAGGGCAGTTTGGTCTTCAGATATTGAATCTGATGTTTTCATTGCACAAGGCACTGTCTTAGGTAGGGAGCATTTGATCCATTCTTGCAACATTTTTTAAATGAGAAATGAAAAAAAACCCAGCAGTATTACCATGCTAAACCAATATGGTAAATGACCAAACTGATCTTTTGTTCTATTTGTCTTCCAACATTCCTGGTGGAAATAATCCAGTACATTTATACATTGATTTATTACAGTGTGAAGTAAAACCAAATAGAGAGAAGCAATAGGAAATAAGAAGGAAAAAGAGGAATGAGCTAAAAAAGTAAGAATTACATTTAAAAATAATAATAATCTCTCAAAACATTACCTTCCAGTTTCAAAAGACACCAGGATGCTGGTCCAGGGAACCCCAGTTCTGCCTCCTCCATGGCCATTGCAGTGTCCATACAGAGATGCTGCTACTCAGATGGTGACATGAGGACAGCAGCCAGTGCCCTCACAACAATTAGCAGCGTGACAATAGTGATGATGCCAGTAGGTAAAATTTCCCGGTTCTTAAAAAGCTGACAGTGTTTTAGCCATCAGTTCCCACAATGATAAATGCACTAATGGCTCAAAATGGCTCTTTCCATAAAACTGCTCCTTTAGTGCCTTCCCCTAATTCCTCAGGTGCATAGTTCTTTGTCAATTTATTCCCTACCAAGACCTTTCTTTTTTGCATCTCCCTGATTCCAGCTCTAGTTTCTTTCTTTTTCTTCCCTGAGTACTAACTCTTGTTCACAGAATCTTTTTGAGTTTTGAGGGAGTACTTCAAAATCTTGGTTTTCTGCCTGATGGTTTTTGAGATGGAGTGATAGCTAATGGAATCTAGCTATCATTTGTCTTAAAAACACCAACATCTAATATATTACTTCTAAATTTAAAATTTTCTGTCTCTTCCTCCCATTTCTGGAGATCTTTCATTACTGCCCGCTGCATTTTTTGAGAGAGCAATCACCTACCTTTTTTTTTTTTTTTCTTCCAGTAGGGAATATAACTTATAAAATCACTCTCATCATTAGGTCCAGGAAGGTGAGAAGTGCACAGGGCTTTCAGGGTACTGCACCTTTTTCCTGACCTAGAGACAATGCTTGTTTATATCAGTTTTGATGACGGCACGATAGTGACGTCTTGAAGGTGTCTTTTTAAGCTGCATCTGTCCTTGTTTCCCCAGCACTAGGTGCTGACCTGAATGTCAGCATGCACCTCATGAAGGTGGGTGTTTGTACCTGGAGCCTGTGCCTGTGTTTTGCCTGTGTGTGCTTTGTAGTACCGAGCAGAATAAGTGGCTCAGAAAAATCTGATTGACACCAGTAGTTTTAAGCTCATGCAGGTCTAGTCACTTGTTCAATTTGTTTAGTCCAGTGGTCTCCTTTATTAGGAGCCTTAGGGTTTTTCTTTTGATTTGGCAGGATGATTATAATGAGAGCTCCTTAGTGCTACTACACCAGGGTAGCTGCCCACTTGCTCTCAGCCTCTGCTGTATAGCTTGTGATTAATGTAAAACAGTCAGATGCCCTTTAGATCAGTTGAATTTGGGGATTCTGTTATAAACACAGAAAGCATGCTGACCACACAAAGCCCTTGGTGGTACCAATTAAAGAGTATAATTCAGATCTGGCACTTCTCATGCCACAGCTTTATTTTTTTTTTTTTCCCCTTATTTTATTTTTTTTTCCTTTGCAGGGCAAATTTTTTCCACGGTAGTGGTGGCCCCTCTAGCATGCACCTATGCCAATGCTTCAGTGCTTCAGCCCCAAGGCATGAGTTCCTTGGGCAGTGGGGAAACACCTTGATTTCCACTCTTGCTGTCCAATTTCTATGCCCACAGCTAGCCCTCCATCTGGCCAGATGTGAACAATGGGATTTGGGTACATTATCTCCTCGTGTTATCCTGCAGGGGTGTCCCTTCCCCACTGATGCAGTGGCTCCAGGCTGCCAGGTCATTTGATGAATTTCATGGTAAGACCCCAGCTTATCAACATTATCTTTTTATTCCAGTCAGTATTCCAAGTATTCCTTGAATGTCAGAAGTGAAGAGCTGGATTATTCACAAAGTGTCCAGTGTTAATTCCTATTTACATGCAAAAGCTGTGCCTGTTTACCCTGAGGTTAAATCAGTGGAAACCCCTTCTGTGAGGACTCTTCTAAACTAATGAGAATGACCTCCCATAATTTCTTTAATTAAAGAACAACAACAACCTAAATCAAGATAAAACATGCTTCATATTAAATAAGGTTGGCCAAGCAAATGGTTTTGCACTGCTTGAAATGTTGACTAGACTTTTTGCACTGACTGAATTATGCTTGTACTTTAGGCAGAGCAAATCACAGCTCTGATTTCTGACTTTTGGCTGAGGATCTGCAGCAGAGGAAGGGTGTTACACCTGCCCCCACCAAGGTCAACAGAGGTTTTGCCTTTCTCTCTGAGGTGGCCAAGGTCTCTCCACCATTTTGTGTCAAATCCTATGTATCAGATTTCATATCTCACAAACTCATAGAAAGTCTCTGGATCAAGACAAAACATAATTTTTCATGGAAGTTACTCTTCCTTGCTCCATATATGTCAGAAAGGAATAAAATTGCATCATACAAGAGCAGAGACAAAACCCCTTTATTTCTGAAGCGTTATCTCCTAGAGTCAGACTTTTCCTTGCATAAGGCTCTCCATAAATCTGGGGTCTTGTAACCTTGATCTATTCCCCCTCTGTCTACAACAGACACTCCAATCACACTTCTTACTTAATGGACTATAAGGAACTCAGGAAAAAAACAAACCACCCCAAACAAAACAGTACTGATTTCTTATTTCTTTGCTCAGTTTTTTTTGTGTGTGTGTGTTTGTTTTTTTTTTTAAGACTTTTAAATGCTGCTTAGCTGACACGAAATTGTGAAGGCAATGGCCATCCTCCTTCCTTTCATTGCTGATTCAGGAAACCACTGAAAACAGAAGTAGTGTTGTTTCCTGTCCAACAACAACCATCTCATCACAAATCTTGTGACCGTCTAAGAAGATCATCTTGTTTATGTCAAGATATCCCTTGTTAATCCAGCTGTTTCCTAAGTCTGTCCTGAGAGGTGATTACTCACCAACTTTTCACAGACCTAAATCCTTCAGTTGCTCAAATCACCTGTTCACTTAGGGGTTGGTGTCTCTGTCTTGCAGCCTCCCCATCACAGCTCAGACTTTCTTGGCAGGGGCTCTATTCCCCTCAAAGCCAACCAGAAAAGTTGCCCTTTTTCCATGGCAGTGGAGTGTCCATGGTGTTCACTGTGTCTGTAATTATACTGTAACAAGAACCTTGTGAACAAAATCATTATGATTAATCTGAAGAGAAAATGTGGGCAAAACTGGAATGGGATTTTCTTCTCAATCAATATTATGAAACTTTCACCAATCTTTTAATAATGTTTTATTCATGGATGAAAAGATACTAGGGTCCCAATATATTATAGCGACTCATGTTTAGACCTGTAAATGAACCCAAAAATAATAGTAATATTTTGTTGCCTGCTACACATAGAATATATACTCAGTTTACTAGTATATAAATTAAACTGCATTTAATCCCATTAAGCATTAAATGTAAGCAAACAAATTGACTAACAAAATACAGCAGGATGGCAGAAAAAGAAAATAAGCTTAGAAAGCAATTGGTTCTAAGGAAGTTAATGAAAGTTTGTAGTATGCTTTTTATATGAATAGAGTTCAGAAGAGATTATTTTTTTGAAGTGTTACTCACAAATCTCCCATATCCACAATAGATCTTTTGTTAACTGTACCTGCACATTTATTGTGTATGACAGCCTAATAAAATGAAGTCATTTTAATAAACATTGTATCAGAATATCCTATCTTCTATGTGGCAATGTGAATTTCCACTACTGAAGGAAACATTTAACATTCTCACCATTTTAATACTTTTAATAAATATTTGCAATTCCTGTGATAATGCATAATGGCAGAAAAATGCATTGCCTCCAAAATTTATGTGGCTGCTGGCAGGTGGCCATTTTCCAATTTTCTGTCTTGCTAAAATACATTTATTATGTATTTCTAAGGGCTTTTTTTTTTCTTTTTTTTCTTTTCAGTATTTGACTTGCCATAGAATTGCTATTTCTTTTACAAGCAAAAGCACTTGTGACAAAGAAATTCCAATTGAACCTAAAACTGACAAATGGACATCTGCTGGCCAAGCCAGAGAAGAAGAGCATTTGTTCCCTTCCCATCAGCCACAATATGTTTGGATCGGACTCGTATTCCAAACTGATAAAAAGAATCAGATCTCAGTAATATTTTCTGAAGTGTGACATTGCGTTGCATCATGTTACACATGACATGACATGAAATAACATAATGTTACATGATGGGTTATGACATAGAGAAGTAAGATGTAAGTTAATATTATGCATTACTTTTTTTTTTCTTCTAAATTGTTGGATCAGAGCATATGATGAGCTGCGAGTGGTCTCTCCTGTGCTGGCTTTATACAGCAGCCATCATTGTAGTGTCTGAGCATCCACCAGCAGATAATTAAGCCTCTATTGACAGCTGAAATCCTTGAATCTTTCAAGGGGCACATATTGTTCTCTATGTTTAAGTAGTAGTATTCATTTGAAGAGCAAGGTAGCAGTGACTCTCTAAGTATGAAGCATAAACAGACAGGTAATAAGAAGTGGTAAAACTACTAGACTGATGCATACTTATCCTCTAAATGGAAGAAAGCTGATTTTGTAAAACTCTTTATTGCTTTCACAACAATGCAGAGGACACCCTATATCACACAGTGCATGTGCTTCTTGAAGATCCCTTTTGGTAGCAAATGATGTTCAGAGAGTGCGATTTGTTATCAGAGAGCTATTTATGATGGCCAAGATAGAAGGGCACTGAATAAATATCTGTAGCTCTCAGGAACTGAAACATGATGGTTCAATAGATAGAAGGAAATATCTCAAATAAGAAGAGGAACAGAACCCCCCTACCAAAACTGACTGAAAATTCAGTAGCTTTTATTTTTCAATCTTCCCAAAGCTGTGAAGCAACAGGATAATCCAAATTAATAATACATTGTAACAGACAGGAAAAGATTGCTATGTGCCTAGGCAGGAAGTGGTATGTCCAGTGACAGAACAAGGGGCAGTGGTCACAAATTGATAAACACGAGGTTTAACCTAAATATTAAAAAAAATAATTATTTTCTCTGAGAGTAACAGCACCGGAACAGGCTGCCCAGGGAGGCTGGGAAGTCCTGGGAAGTCTCCATCCTTAGAGATGTCCAAAACCTGCCTGGATGTGTTTCTCTACAATCTGCTCTAAGGGATCCTGTTCAAGCAGGGGACTAGATGATCTCCAGAGGTCCCTTCCAACCTCTAACATTGGTGATTCTGTGATGTTGGAGTTTTTTTCCTTAATGTGCATGAGAGATTTTTATTTTTTTAATTTTTTTTAATTAATTGTAATATTGTATAAACCTAGACCAACTAGAAGGCCTTTTCAGACTTCCCTGCTAAGAGATGCCGGAGTGGATCAGTATTATTACTTTTTACCCTTGCTCATAGGTAAAGCACAGGCATGTAGCCACTAGTAGGCTCTAATTCTATTGAGAGGACCTGATATTTGCAGCATTGTGGCAATGAAACTTGGGCTACTTACACACATTATTAGTCTTGTGAACACTTTCCCACAACTTCCAACTGAATCAAATTTTCTCTTTTTCTGATGCACACTAAAACCAGAAGGATAGTATGAAGAAGTAATTGCATGAAACACCAATGTATCATGGGTGCCCTACGGTCAGATTTTTCAGCAGTGCTGAGCAGCTGCTGTTTCCAACAACTTCAGAAAGAAAATATGTATATAGTGCCCTTGAAACAGGAAGGTTCTGCTTTGAGGCCTGACAGCCAAAGCCCTGCTGGTGTCTTGGTGCCCTGGAAACCATTTCTCTGAGAGGCTATAGCACAGCTTGTTGACCATGTGGGCGACATGCACAGCAAGTGAAGATAGATGGCTGACATGTAATGAATTAGGAGTTAAAGGTACAAAGTGTTTTTCTTATATATAATTTATATTTATCTGCTGTCAGACTGCATTCCACTTATCCTGGCCCTGTTCCAGGGATGCATTAGCATTACTGCAATTAGTGAGAGAAAAATTAGGTTTCTTCAACCTGTATTTCAATAGGACTTTAGGACCTCTGTAGCAGGTGACAGGACTTCTTGCCAAGATGCACAAATAGATGGGTCATTATTAAGGCTGATTTCTGATGCTGATTTGTGCTCTTCCTCTTCTCCATCAATTCTTTTTTTTTTTTATTAAACTAATTCCTGGAATGATAAACACAGTCTGTCTAACAATGAAGAAGGACTTTCCTGCATCTGTGCTCGCAACATCAGGAGGGGTAGATTTGCCACATGAGATATTGTAAAATATGCTCAAAAATATCTTCTTGTCCATAAAGAAGTGACAGAACTGTGGTTCATTTTGGCACCTTTCATGCACTTCCTAACATCAGGGAAACAGAATTCCACCTTGCTGCAGTTGCACCCTGCGGAGTAGAAGAGGTGCAAGTGAGGAACATGGTGCGTCTTTCTGCAAAAGGTCACTGCATCTTCAGTACCTGGTTTGAAAAAAGGGGACAATCCCCAACAATTTGATTATTTTCCCGGTGCAGGCCTTGCAGATAAATTTATTTATGTTAGTGACAGGTATGGACAAGCTGGCATTTGCCAAACCTACATTGGTTCAGTTATGTGGTAGTACAGGAAAAGAACAGCACCATTTGCTTTGATGCTGTATCCTAAAAACTTGGATTTTTCCTTGTCATACCCGACAGAGTGTACTTGCTCAGGAAAAGTTACAATTCTGTTAGGTTACTGGTTGGCATTTGGCTGTAATTCACAGAACAATAAAGGCTACAGAGGTTCTAGTTAGGAAAAATGCAGCTGAGCAGTACGTAATAGCTGCTGGGGCACACAGGCTGTGTTCGAGTTAATCCACTTCCATCTTTCTTTATTTTGGTCAGATGCCGCGTTCATGTTTTCACCAAAGTAGCAAAGAGAATTTTCATTATGCAAGCTACTCTTGTTTCATGGTCTGGGAAGCCCGCAAAGAGACTAGTGAGAGGGTGGCTTTTCTTTCCCTGAGCCAGAAAAGAGCAAGACTATAAGCAGTTAAGTGAGAAATAGGACTGTACAAGTCCAAATACTGTACAAGAGGTTAAATCTCTAATTTGCTGGGAAATTACAGGCAAGTGTCTTCATTGTCTGCATTTTGTTTTTCCCTTTACTTGAACTGTGGTGGCCCCAGTTCAGGAAAGAATCACTATTTGGAACAGTGCTTACTGGACTTAATGTGAATGTTGCTGTGCTCTCCTGAACCGGTCCCAGAGATACTACAGTGCTGGAGTAGTCCTGGGATTATGTCAGGACTAAAATTGCAGTTTGGAAGTAATCAGGTAGAAACTTTCTGTGCTTTTTTTCCCCCCTTTTTTTAACAAAAAATATTTAAAAATTAATAGTGTATAATTATTTTTCATTAAAAGCATCTAGCTATTTTGAAGTTAATTCAGCTGAAAACCATGAGAATTGGGTGCAAACTTTTCCAGCAGAATTTCTCAGCTGTCTGAAAAATCGTGGCAGGCTTGAGTATCTGTCAAAAAAGAGAATTATTTTTAATAAATAGTATTATATAATTATGTAAACTTGTATATTTTTATACATTAATTTTGAATATAATGTATATAGTAAAAAATCAATAGAATTTATTAATAAGTAATGGTATGAATTGTGTATTACAGGGTAATGCCCTAATATTATTATTATAAACCACAATTATTATTATATGATTATATAGAAATGGATCATTAGTATTAGAGATTCAGGACAAAATATGTCATGATTTTTCTTTGCCATGAATAATATTCAAACAATGGGGTGAACAGATGAAAGCCCCTTCCAACCACTTCTCCTGCCACTGAAGTCAGTGGCAAACTGCATCTCTGGAATTTGCTCATGAATTCTCTGTTACTAAATTCTAGACTTTCCTACCTTTTTTCTTTTAATAATTAATTTATTTTTCCTGAAATTACAGACATGCTGCCTTTTTAGAATTGCTTTGTGGACTTGCTCCCAAGTAATATTTTGTTGTGATTAATCCATTCCACACTAGAAAAATGTCTGTGTTTTTTTTTTCCCATTTATTTTATGAAGTGGAGGGTATGTCATTAAGGTTTTATTGCTCATGTTCAATGCAAGTTGGTAAGAACCAGATATTGGAAGAAATGGAGAAAAATAGATTAAAGATTCCCTGTCCCCTCATGGCTAGCTTTCTCTTAGATGAAATGAAGAATTTGGGCATGGACACAAGTGGGTGATAGCATAGTGTCTCTACCAGTAAGATAACTGTATCAGTGGTCTGGATCTGAGCATCATTTCACCATGTCTTCTTTGAAGAAGAATTCATATACATACACATATACACATATATATACACATATACGTATACATATATATATACACATATATATATATTACTCTGGTGCACACATGCTGTTTCCTTAGCAATGGATGGTGGAACATGGTCCAGCTCTTCTGGGTCAGTTGTCAAAGTGTAATAATTCACCTAAACATTTGTTTTGGGGTGGAGCACTAGTATTTTTTTATCAGGATGCTCTCTGAAAGGGATCCTATAGTAAGTTTTAACCTCTCTGCACAAAGGTTGCCTCAGATGTGAATGCCAGGTCGATGAACAGGAAACAAAGATATTTAAAAAAAAGAAAAAAAGACAAACCTCACTTTGCACAAATGTTGCACTTGAGTAATGAACCTGACTGTCATGCTGAGATTTGAACTTGTGCTGATGCTGCATCCTAGCACCCTGACCCTAACAGACACCAACCCCCAAACTGGCAGGGGAGCAGGTGCCTTCTCCCCAGCGGTGAGCACAGTGCTGCTGATTTCATCCATGTCACTGAGTTTAGTTTGCTTGCAAAACATCTCTTGGAAGCAACTTTTAATTACAGAGGGTGGCCATTAAAAACAAAAAGCAAAAAAACAAAAAGGAGAGAGAGGAGGGGAGGGGAGGGGCTGGAAGAGAAGGGAAGGGGAGTGTCAATGAAAAACACCTGATAATAGGGTAAACGGTGGCACTTTTCAATTATTCTTCTTAAGCTCATACATTTTATAAGTATTTAATGTGATACCTTGTAGGAATATACAGTAGATGAGTGCAACAACTTCAAAGAACAGCTTTTTTTCTGTTGCTTCTTTTACAGTGCTGCGCAATAGTCTTCCTAACAGATATTGCTTGCACAATGTCACCATTTTTCTTAGGATAATCAGCATAGGTTGGTAATAACGCATAACAACATACAATTAAAAATTAATAGTGAAATTATTACATTATTCACTTCTAGCTGGAAAAAACCTCCACCTTACAACAAAGGCCGTTAAAGCACTTTGGCTCTTTTCCAAAAAAGCTAATTAATACTGCACCTAGCACTAGTTCTGTGAAGCAGATGTGCTCTTGCCAGGCACGAATTGTGAACTGTCCGTGCAGGAACCGGGCAGGAGGCAGGAAAGGTTCTGCTTCGTGTCTCTGTGGACTCGGCAATGCCAGTCGTGCCATGCCAGGAAAAGCCACTCAACTGACAACGGCACAGCAAGTCAGGCTTCTGTATTATTGGAATAATCCGTGACATTCCAGACTGAGAGCTAACACACTGAGAAGTCTAGAGAGAGTGGATTTGCTTTCCTCAACTCTAAAACAAAGGCTTTGCAACATTACACATATTATTCTGATCACAAAAGTATCTTGCATTAGGGCTTTCAGCATGAGATAATTGACCCTGACATTGCTTTCAGCTAAGGGCATATAACTCTTATCACAGTGACTTATCTTGAAGAAAAGCATGCAACTGCAGAGAATATTTACTTACTATCTTTATATGGTGTTTTTTGGTTTTTTTTAATTCTTGAAGACTGTACACTGCAAGGACAAGTAGGTAGAATTGTAGTGAGGGATGGAGGGTATTTTATGTGGATGAACACATGAAGAGGTGATTATGTATTGCTAAAAGTCTAATCCTTGGATAAACTACCGTTTGCTATTAATTCTTTGGACTTGCTGAGCTGCTACTTAACATTTCCATGACTTAACAATTATATTCTAGAGCTAAGAGTAACTTTTCATCAAAATGTGTAGGGATTAGAAACATTGATAATTATATTAATTAATATTAATGGAACTAACAATGTTTGTAGTCATATGACAAACATGAGGAAAGCAGGCCTTTCATTTTATCAATTAATTCTGTTTGTAATTGCTTTCACCATTCAATTGTCAGAACACGTTCCATTAGCAACAAGGACTGTGTTATGCAGGAAACACAGACCAAGATTAAGGGGAAATAGTGTATTTGTATAGGGTGTAGTCTTATCCAGAAACATATTTAACCTTGTCTGTGGACTTAGCATTTTCTCATATCTGTCTATTTATTATAAATGCCTATCACCTGGAGTTTGGTTGCAGTCAAGGTGGGTTAGCAGGTAGAGAGGCAATGAGAGGCAGAAAATGCCACTTACTGAAAAGCGCTCCAAAGTATCAAATCTCCATCTTCCCTCTTCTTCCTCTAGGTGCAGGATGAGCATAGGCCAGGAAGAGAAGCAGCCACTGGAAAAGAGAGCTCAGTGTGTGTATCTGTATTGACTACTCAGATTTGTTTAATACATTTGATTGTATTGAAGTTGTCTCTAGAGGAAGGCAGAGCTGCAGTCCATTGGCCTTAATCCTTCCCTGTGCTCCCATATCTTTATACTGCTCCACCACCTCTGTAAAACCAACATAATCCACCCTCAGTGCACCCTGGTGTGAGGGAATTCCCTTGCCAGATCCCTCACGGAGCATCACAGCTGCCACAGAGGCTTCTTGGCACCAGGAGGAAGACAAAACCCTCTCTGCAGATGTGTCCAGGGCAGGGCAGAGCCGTGAGATAATGCTCATGGTTGGTGTTCCACAAGGCTGGGGGTTTGCAAAACCCCAGCAGTAAGGGTGGAGGCATTCATTGGGAAAAAAAACCACAACCCTACAACCATACCCATAAAGTTTTCTCCATGAAAATCTTCATGTCCCAAAATCGCTCTCCTCAGACAGATTTCAGCCCATAAAGAAATCTTAATGCCTTGAAGTTTCCCTCCACACAGAGCCTTCACCACATAACAATCCAAGAGGCCAATAAAACAAATAATGACTCTCTCCTGGGGCAGCTGCAATAAAAATAAAAATAAAATAAAAAAAATTTAAAAAGCCACCAGCTAAAAA
This sequence comes from Chaetura pelagica, assembly GCF_000747805.2. Taxonomy (NCBI): domain Eukaryota; kingdom Metazoa; phylum Chordata; class Aves; order Apodiformes; family Apodidae; genus Chaetura; species Chaetura pelagica. The sequence continues at coordinate 1,079,727 of NW_009952153.1, read as the reverse complement.
TTGTGCCTTTGATGGCTCTGCAGGCAAAGGCATCAACAATCTGCAGCTGCCAATCCCCCTGTGTAGTTTTACGCTCACTGCCCTCTTGGCCTGTGCCCAGATGCTACATGCAACAGTTCAGGATCTGCTTTTCTTCTCAGCTCATCCCTCCTCTGCTCCTCCATAGGATTACACCCTTGTAAGACTGAATTAACATCTGGCCAGCCATTGCATGTGCAGATGAAGGAAGCTGTCACCCAGTAAAGGCTGGTTTAGTTGCATTTTGGCTTTTGCCAAAAAAAATTAAAAATGCCCAAAACATTTTGCCAAAAAATCCCCCACATTTTCTCTTTTTAGGTAAAAGTTGCTCTCTGCTCACCTTAACTATGGGGATGTTGGGTGCTAGTGTGGGAGGGAAAAGGGCTGGGGAGTTCCTTATCTATACCCCAGTGAATGTGGGGGGATTCACCAATGAGAATGAGGGCATGCCCCCAAATTTCTGCATCTTGTGGGCTGGATACTCTGCCCATCCCTTTCCCCCTCCTTGCTGACACCCTTGTTCCCCCCACAATGCTGATCCCCAGCATATTTGCATCTATACATATTTGTTTAGGATCAAAACAGGACGTGTCGTTTTATCTTGCTGTGCAAGCCACATTGTCTAAAGGCATTCAGGACAGATTCAGATTTTTGCACTGGTATAAATGTTGCTGCCTCTCCACATCCCCATCAGGGGACAGAGCTCAGAATTAGTCTTTTTGTGCTTGTTTCCACTACCCCGGGGATGGACCCATGGGCCTTCACTTTTCCCCAACAGGAAGCACAGATTTAATGTATTGAACACACCAGAACTGCTTAATGAGCACTCAGTGAATATTAATAAAAGTTTGGACGTGACTCAGGCTACAATGGATGAGAAGTTTGAAAGCTTTGGTTCAAGATTACAGGAGGCTGTGAGAAAATATGGTATCCAGCAGCTAGCATATAGTGCAGATATTTCTCTATCCAGGGATCTCTAATTACTAATAATGTACAGGAACAGTATGATATGTCCTTACAATTGCAGAATCCTTTTCAAAGATAATCTTTAATAGTTTATTTGACAATCTGTAAAATTATAGAAAATTATTAGTCTTGGGAATTACAAAAATCCCCACAGTACAGTCAAACAATAAAATTATAATTACCTGTGGGTAATTGAAATTTAACTGTTTTTTTATTGTATATTACACATCAATAGCAACATAAGTTCAAGAGTGTCCCCCTCCCTTTTCTTTTCTGTACAGAAGCAGGGAAAATGGACAAGCGGGGAAGCTTGTGAGCCCTTGTCACAGAACAGAGCTTGAACAATTTCGATTAAAGCAGTATGTTTGAGACTGTCATTAGACCTGCATTAAATTACATATCTGGAATGTTAAAAGTAAAGAGTACTGAAGCTTATTCACAGCTGCCTGTGGTAAAGTATGTAGTCAAGGTTTTTATTATCTTTAAAGTTCTTATTTTTCTCTTTTCTAAAACTTATTGTTTTGTCAAACAAATATCTAGTGCATTTAAAGCACAGTGTGAGCACATGAGCAGAATTGCTTAAGATGGACAAAGCATTAGCATGTTTCCATTCTGTGCTCTGTTGTATTGTTTAGTACTAACAATGGTAATTTATCAATTATACAGGAGGGAACAAAGCTCTTTGCCTGTCTCTTAGCTCCAGAACTACCTATTATGGGGCCCAAAGCTTGAGACCCCTTGCAGACCTTGGGAGGCATCATGTAACATTAGCATTTGCGTTACCAGGTTTTGCCTTGTCCTCTCTTAGTGACCCCATGGCGGGTGCAGTACTCAGCACCATGGCACATCAAGACTTCCTTGGATTTTTTGTTCTAAACCAGGAAAATTATAACCTTTTTTCTTTCTGAACTGGGGCTCTTGATAATAAGGCATGAATGTTCACCCAGCCTCCTGTCTGCAGCCTGGCCTTCTTGTCTAGTAGGTGAGACTGCCCAGTCCTGTCTTGCCATGTCGCTTGTGATGCCATTACAGATTTTTAGCACAAGTTTAAGTACAAAACCAAGACTTCTGGATGCTGTCTGGGCAGCACATACCCTAAAATATGGTGTGTTTGACATCTAATTGTCTGTATGACAGCTTTGTTATATACTACTAAGATGCACAATAACGGTGTTTGCTTCTATACTAGGATCAGGCTGGCTACTTTTATTTGATTCTGTAAAGTGCTTTGTGATCACTATATGAATAGAACTGCAGAAGTGAAAATATCTGTGTTTTATTACAAGTTTCAGTTAGACTGTTTAATACACAGATTTTTATCATGAGAGGAGGCATGACAAAGACTGAATACAATATAATGGTAAGTCAGGTATTGTTGTTATTAGTATTACTATTATTTATATTTAACCACTGAAGTGTTAACTGGAAACTGGGAAACAGAGTTCCTGAGCCCCAAAGAATGCATAGTAACAGCTTTTTTTTTGAAGGAAGCAACAATAGTAAATCATTTTTTCTTTGTGATACCAATAATTGTGCATACAGCCTAGTCTAGAAATTTGCGATCCTGATCAGGTTATCCCATTTCCAAAGATTGAAGAAAGTGGAAAATTCAGTTGTATCCATCATTGTCTGCTTTTTTTATTTAAGTGCCTTTTACACTTCCCACCACCTTTTTTTTCCCTGCCTGTGGGCTTCTCTTCACATTAAGGCTGTGATGTGTCTGTTTACCCAGCAAAGCAGCTGGAAAGTTCTCATCAAAGTGGTATTTTAAAGTCTTTACAAGGGACCTGAGGTGAGATATTTTGCCTGCCTTAGTTGTCCTGCCCATCTGAGATTTTTTAAGTGTCTTGGCTTCCTAAAAGCTAAAGTGAAACTTTTGTGTTAGATTTAAACCAAGTATAAATCTTCCAAAAGGAAAAAGGCCAAGAGGGACTGTATTATCAAAGCAGTTAATGGTCTAAACTACAGCAGAGGAGAGACAGCGCTGGCTCAAAATCATGGTCCTTATGCCAAGTAGCCATGACCTCCTGTAACACAGTAAGGAGATGTAGTTGAGAGTTTTGTTTTGCTTTGGCTGTTTCCTAATCCTGACCCTTGACCAACACCTGAAGGCTACAGAAAAGTTTTTCTCCATCCTTATCTCAGTTCTCATTCCCTGGCAGATTCCATTTGCTGAGCTCAACTGCCTTAAAAACAAAAAAGAAGCTGTTGTCCACTAGGATTTATATATATGGGATGCTCAGAAGCTAAATCTTCTAACCACTAAAATGCACCATATTGTAAGACAAGGAGCAGGAGATAAATTTTCCTGCCTTTGAAATTTCTGCTTGTGTCACTCTCTAAGGCTCATTTTTACCATTTTGGCTCCAGTGAGAAGAGCTATTCTGATGTGTCTTACTCTGTACTGAGAGGCAGGGATGAAGTGAGAGCTAAGGATGAGCAATTGTAGCACTGTCAGAATTAAAGACAGGTCATTTTTTTCATTTTACTAAAATTTACTTTTTGATGTAGGAATTGGAAAAATATAGAATCACAGGGTCCTTCTGGTTTGAAAAGACATTGAAGATCATTGAGTCCAACCATAACCTAACTCTACCAACCATTACCAAGTCCAGTGCTTAAACCATGTCATCAAGCATGACATCTACATGTCTTTTGAACACCTCCAGGGGTGGTGATTCAACCACCTCCTGGGCAGCCTGGTCCAGTGTTTGACAACCCTTTCAGTGAAGAAGTTTCTTTTAATATCCAATCTAAACCTCCCCTGGTGCAACTGGAGGCCATTTTCTCCATCCTATCACTTACTGCTAGAAGAGATTGACGCCCAGATGGATGATGCAACACGTTGAAAAGGATCAAAAAGTTATTATTTACTCCCACAAATATTATTCAAATAGAGAGGCTCAAGCCTTGTGGTAATGGGAAAATACTTTCTAGTAAAAAAACCCAAGCTTTTAGGGATAGCCATTGACACTGAGTACAACATAAATGGAGGGTCCAAAAGGCCCTTCAGGGAGCTTCTCATGGAAAGCACCATTAACGGTCATTTTGCTCCCATCTGTTGGGTGTTTGAGTTCACAAATGTTTAGGTAAAGGAGGCTGCAAGCCTCCAAAATAATAAGGGGCTAGGCTATTTTTCTTTCTCATGTACGGGGTTAGAAGGTTAATAAAAGAGTTAATCCTGCTCTGCCCTGCAAAAGGGAACAGCTCATATTTGTGAGACTTCAAAAGCCTTTGCAGTGCACGTGTGTATGGTTGTGATTTTCTGCCAGAGCTATCCCAAGAAGATGAGGTGGGGGACTATTTTTTGGAAGAGGAGTTTGGCCTTTAACTGAATCAGCTGAAGTGAAAATAAAAAAGTAGTGTAAAATGTTTTTGAGAGTGAACCTCAACTCAATACAATTCTGGTGCTTTTATTTTGTTGTTGTTGGTGGTGGTTTTTTTCCTGTGAGAATCTAAAATTAAAACTTACTACAGAGCAATGAAGGCCAACCACAACATTTCAACCAAATAGCTGAGAGATTCTGGTTGGCTGTTTTCTAAAAATTTCATTAATTTAAATGTTTATATATGCTAACAGTGTGAGAGAGAAAAAAAAAAAATCAGTGTAGGAAACATTCAGCAAAAACACCTCTCCTCAAATAAAACAAACAAACCCCAAACTAACAAAAAAACCCAACAAAAACAACAAAAAAGTATAGAAGTGAGAAATCTTACATAAATTTACAATAGGGTTTGGTGGACCTGAAAAATCTAGAAGACCCAGAGAACATTCTGTTTGAAAACATATCACAGACCCCATTTGTTTCCAAGTGATGGCCCACTGGATGCTGCTTTGCTCACCACTCAGCTTGCTGGACCACCACCTTTCATAAAGCCTCAATGCTCTGATACAAGTTGGCCAGTCCTTAAAGAAATAGAACTTGCTCTTAAGTGGTATTTTGCATTCACATAAGGGAGGATGTGGCCAAAGCAGTGTTGCACAGGTTCAGTGAGTGGGCAAACACCTTACCAGTGATTTTGCTGCACTCAGCCATTGGGGCTTAGCGCTGCATTTTTTGGGGATTGTAATTTTCAGGGGCTTGCTCCATGTGCTGCATGATGGCTGCATGAATGGGACAAAGCCATTTTAGAGACAATGAATAGTGACAGAAGAGGCTTTTCTGAGCTGCTTCTCTTTTCTGTCTTGTTTTCATTCTTGCCATTTGTAATCACAGAAGTGTTTGAGCCCATAGCTGGAAGACATGCCACCATGATGGCCCTGTGGCTGCAGAGAGAGGGGCTCGACACTCCTGTTCCTTGCCTCCAGGTGGTTCTATATTATGCCCAGCCCATTACAGCCCCAGCCCATTCTTTATAAGGAGACCAGGGTGAGCATTTGCTTTCTGGCATTGAGGGAATGTTTATTGCACAGCATAGAATATTAGCTCAGGCCTTGATGGGTTTTTCTGGAAAATTATATATACTAAAGTCTGGGTTACTTACATGCCTCTATGATTGCTGTGCCCTGCATAGATGAGGGCCCATCCTGAGAAACAGTATAAATGTTATAGTCAATATCCCTTGGCAGAGAAACTGCACTGCAATTCCTTTTTTCTTCTTTTCTTCCTTTTACACAAGGCTCCTGTGCTACTAGCTAACCATTTCCTATAAGGTATTGTGTTAAAGTTATATAGTGTATCATATTAAATTTTATAACAGTGCTTTGTGTTTTGAAAAGACTTGGGGGGGGGAAACAGCATCAATCAGGGAACCACATTTGATAGACTTGGAAGGGGCCTCCTGGGTTATTTTGCCCAAGACCTCTATGAAACAGGAAGGCTTCTGCAAAATACCTTTCCCATAAATGTATCTAACCTTTCCTTAAAGACACTGAGTGATTGTGCCATAAATACCTCAAGCAGGTAAACTGGTCTGATTGACCCGACGATCAAAAAGTGTCTCCTAATACGTATATAAGGTACAATTTTCTGTTCTTTCAGCTGTAGCTAAGCAAGAAAAAGGGGCAAATACCCAGTAATGGGCAACAATACAGACTGTGCAAACTGTTTTGCCTTCACTTTACTGCCATCACCTACCATAAATCTGGATGTACCATTGATACTTGGTTTCCCAGTGTAGTGTCTGTGATCCTTGTAGTATCCATCTCACTTTGTCTCTGACTTTTGGAGAGCAAACATTACAGAGTGTAGAAATAACGAAGACATATGAGCAGCACTTTCTGATTCAGAAAGCCATTCAAAACCCAATGCCATATAGTTAAAGTATTTATTTCTATTTTCTACTTATTAGAATTTGTGAGTTGCTTCTTGTCAGGACCATGGGAGCTAGGGGAAGCACAGGGCTTTCTACATCTCCGTCAGTGTCAAAGAATAATTTACATTCTTCTCTAACAATTGTGCATACTGAAAAATAAATACCTGGTAGTTTAGCTGTTTGTTGTTGCAATAGAAATGCATTGTCTGCTGGTTATGGCCCCATACTGCTCTGCCTTCTTTCTCTCAGTGAATATTAGAAGTGTCTTTTTGTGTAGATGTGTTATTAAATCACAAGCACATTCACTCATTCATTTCTGAGAGCTTCCTGAGCTGCACATAAACTATTTTTGCTTGCTTATTTTTTATTTTACTTTTTTCTTTCCTTTTTTTTTTCTATTTTGCAAGTGCAGACAGATGATAAGAGAGCTGAAGGCCAGTTGCTCTCCCACCTATTTCTGTCAGGCACATGCTACTTATGGAAATGGGTTGTCTCCTTGTCTCATAGTGTCCATCTCACCTGGATGGCTATTACCTAATTCCTTCTGGATGCAGGAAAAAGTTAGACACCCTTCAGAGTATCCTTGTAGCTCCCAGGGAAAAGTTTATCCTTAAAGCCAACGTGGTAGCAGTGAGGCACCGCTGTAAGAATGAACAACCATCTTACAGCCATACATCAGGTTTTATTGATGTCACCAGTAACTTCCTGAACATCCAGCATCACACCAAATGAGACACTGAAGAGGTCCAGTAAGAGCTTGTAAAAAGGTTTGAGACACATATTATTTTAGCTAATGCCCAGCAGGCCCAGCCAGACAGCTTTTCTTTAATAGACAAGCTCATAGTAATACTGTTCACAGCCTGACTTGTTGAGGAAGACTCTAGAGGAATTTCTTCTTCAGAAGATCTGAGAAAGACGTTTTACAAGGTGGAAGTATCCTGAGCTTGGTTTTAATGCCCATTAATTGTTCTGGGGTAGATCAGGCCAGCCTCATTTTGTTTTGGGGTTGGCTTATTTTTGTTTGTTTGTTTCATAGTTGTCCTTCTCACACACTGATGACTGCTGCATAATGGGCCAGGAAAACTGGATTGAAATCCTAAAAGAAGAAGACAAAAAAGGTAAGATAATTTAGAAAGAACGTGGTGATTCTGGGTTTGAAGACGTCAGTGTCTGCATGTCCCTGCCCACACTTCTATGCTGTGCCTCCCTTATGCCTCATGCCTTTGTGCTACTTCAGACTGGCACTCACTTGTTCTTCTCAGCTCAGTGTTAATCATTCCACAAAGACCTTAAACAAACCCTGAGAATACAGATTTTTTTTAAAATGCCTTCTCTATATAATTAACTAAATCCCATCCTTTCTCTGATGTGCAGAGCTTTAAACTATTTGTTTAGTATTTAATCATATAGAAATATGGGCTAAAGTATACCTTGTCCAGTTTTTTAAGGGCAGAGGCTGCTGAGATCTTAACAATTCAATCTGATATCATACAATCACAAGGGAATGTAAAATACCTATGCCAAGAAAAAGAATGAAAATACTAACAGATCTGCTGTTTATTGCTGATACTCTCTTCAGCCATTGTCTTTTTCTCTTTGAATCATATCTTCCCCTGTAACAGAGATGAGACAGTCTCAAGACCAGCTCACCCTTCACTTCTTTCCTGCCTTAAACTCAAGCTGTGTCAGAAGCCCATCTTTGGTGAGATGAACTGAAGCCCACACAGCATTTGCTTATATAGGATCCTGGGTACATGACCCAGATGACAAAACCAGGACTGCTTCCTTCATGCTGACCTGCCTGAGCCCCACATAGCCCCCATTTTCCTCTTGGGGCCCTCCATTCACTAGATTGTAAGTACTTGGTGGGGAGAGAGAAACATATTTTTGTTCTGTTGTGTTAGGGATGAAGGCAAAGAGGACCTTTTTTTTTGTTGTTGTTGTTCCTCTGTGTTTTTTTTTTTAGAGAGGGTTTTTTTGGTTTTTTTAGTACAGATTTCTAACCTGTAACTGTGGTGTTAGGTACTCCTGAAAACAAAAAGTTTCAGTGCTCCTAAAACAAACAAGCAAAAGATACAGAGATTTTCTGATCCTGTTCAGTGCACAAATAGCAATCAGAAGCAAATATGGGGCTGTATCTTGCAATCCATTTTGATATTTACAACAGAACATGGCATATAATTTAATTTAAATTTGCAGCATGCTCAGTGTAATTAATGCTGTGCAGTGCTTAGAAAATCCTGATTTCTTAATGTGATACAATGCATGCATGCTGAGACCCGTTTTTTAAACTACCGTATTATTTTGGAACATTAATGGGGAGGTACTGCCATTAAACAGGAAAAAGAGCCATGCTCACTTTCTCTTTATGAAACTTCCACGCAGTGGCCCCCAAATATGATGCAAACTACAGGTTTGTTTTAAAAGAAGGGGGGAGTCAGAGATTTAATTTTCCCTTGACACAGCATGATGCCTGAATAGCCAGGCAGCTATTCCTAAATTATGTGCATTTCATTCCTAGGAGCTGTGAGCATTTTGAATGGGCTGTTGTTAAATACAGTACACAAGCATAAATACTCCAGGGAACAGCTAGCTGAAATTTTGGCATGAGCAGAAAGCTGATATCTATCATGGTAGTATCTGAGCACGTAATAATAATGCATATTGATTTGCTGAGAGGACAAAGAGAGGGAGCTTGGTATTCAGGGATAAGAACTGTTAAACTTGGGAACATCTTGTGTGATTGTAATAAGCTGTGGTATTCGTGTGCTGTGGGTTTGGCAGGGGCAAAACTGATCCCAATAATCTTCAGACCTGTGAACCTGGCCTGGGTCTCATTTTTGGCACAGAATCCAAGATATCAAATGCATTACAAAGATATGCATATATTATACATAATTGAAGCATGAGGAATTAACACCTGTACCTAGAAAATTAGGTAATAGGCAAAGTGCTTGGTAGGAAGGGTTGGAACCAAAAGCCCTTCAAGGGCAGTACCTTTACTGCCATGACTTCAGTGAGCTTGGGTGTTTGTTTACCTACTTTATCAGGCAGCTATACAATTTAAAGAGTGCAAAAAAAGGAGAGGGGGAAAAAAACCCCAAACAACACAACCCATGTAATTTTGCAAGGTATGAGTTTCTGCTATAAGAGCTCTGTTTATGGACTTGTTGATAGCCAAGCAAAGTCTTCAGCTCCTCTAAATAAATCTGTTCCTAAATATAATACTTCAACTTCTATATTCTCACCTGACACCTGACAATTCAACCTTAAGAGTAATTGGTCCTGTCTTTGAACCTCTGCAAATACTGTATGAGGAGGGTGGACAATTTATTGATTTAGATTGATTTTTGTAAGAAGCATATGAGACAGATACAGTATCAGGTGTCACACACTGTATATATTACACTCCTCCAAACCATCCATAGGCGACGAGGCAGGGTTCAAGAGTAAGTGGAGTAATGTTCAGTGAGCACCTGCAAACCAACCCATCCTGCTGCTTGATTCCTCTCTGAGTAATTACCTAAGAGAGACACCAGCCAGGAACAATGTAATTGGCCCAGTTCAAATGTCAGGGGTGTGATGAGATGGATTTTAATGCTGGGAAGCCAACCTGTGCTATGTGCTGTCCCCACATGCAGGAAAACAAAGGATTACTCTAGAGCAGGTTGCCCAACACATCGATCTCTTCCTATTTTTTATGTCAAGCCTCAAGAAGGGTCTGGAAGAACATATGGCTGGTGAAATGATTGGCCTGATGTTTCCACACCTGTAACTGGTTTTTTTAGTGCTGTGGTTATTTGAGAATGTTACAAGACAGGACAGTGGTTTTGTCAGGAATTAAAGCATCTGTGAACTGGTTGTTTAGTTTGTGACCAAAAGTGTCACTGATATTAATAGATCTGAGCCCCAGTAAAAGCCTAAAAAAACCTAAGGAAATAGCAGAACAAAAGACAGAAACAAGGTGGCACTGAGGGTCTCCTCACTGGGGATGATGATTAAGACGTGAGCAAAGGCTGTCCCACTTGTGTGCAAGTTTGGCTGGGGAACTCACCCTCCTCCTGCTGTCATGCTTCCCTCATCTGTAATGAGGGAAGGAATAACTTTGCCACACACTTTACATTGGCATTGCATTCTAACTTCATTACTGTTTGCAACAGTCTGTGCAATCCTCAGAGGAAGGGAATAATAACAAAGAAAAAAAAAAGATAATTACTGAGCACAGTTTTCATTTATAATCTTGATTTCAGGATTCACTATTTCTGATGTCAATATTTTATAATGGAAGAATGAGATATGCTAAGTTTCTGTTTGATGGAAGTAAATTCAGATTTAATATTGCCAAGGAGCTGAATATTTAATACACTGGAGCAGTATGCAGATACTCCCCCTGTTTGCTGCTCCTGCCACTCCTTTGCACTAGTGCAGTGACGTTCCTCTGACCAGGCAGAAAAATGGAAAGAAGCTGTTCTGAATTTTCAGTGCGGTGACAGTACTTTGTCATTTAGCTCTGTCACGATAATTGGGAGTGTCACACAATGAAACAACAGGACACATCCCCAGTAAATGAAGAGTTTTCGACGTGATGTACAGCCTCTGTCAACTGCCAAAGCTTTTGTTTGTTCACAGAGTGAGGCAGCATTTCCAGAATATAAAAAAAGCATATTGAAGAGGCACGCTTATAAAGTTTGTTGCAAATTGATTTCCTCTGTGTTTTTATAAAATTGGATATATTGAATGAACAGTAGAAAAATATCCTCTTTTATCACATGCTCCCGGCTTCTAACCTGCTGAAGACTTTCCATAAACTCTTTAGGAATTTACCTCTTTTCTTTAAATTGGGTTGGATCTCATTAATAAAAGAATGGTATAATGGAAAAGAGTTTCTAAAATTATACTGTAACCTAGAATTGCAGGATTCAGCTTTCTCTGCCTGAAGAAAAAAATTCTGAAGCATTAAACTTACTTTATCAAGCATTGCACCTGACATGCTCTCATAAATTTTACATACATTTTAACTTATTTTAATATTATGCAGGCTTGGTTTAAAATATTCTCATGAAGTAACTAAAATGAAGCTGCTCAGCCATAAATTAGAGCTAAAAAAATACTTGTTCCCCCCCACCACCCCATCAATATTTCTTTACTTAAAATCATGTGTTATATGTAAGTTAAATTTTCCCTTGCTGAGATACTTTGTATGTCTTAATAGGACAATGACAGAACCAGCCAGCCATCTTTCTGTAGGGTTAAAGGCACTCTCTTCCCTTTTTTAGTGGTATTTTGTCTAAAAGCAGACATTAGTAACCCCTTGTATGCCATACTTCAGCTGGGCCCAGGGCTCACCGCTAAATATGTGACTATATGTATATATATATACACATACACATTTATTTTTATTTTTACAGGAGCAGCCCTATAGCAGCCCTGCTGGGCAGATGGGCAGATGAAGGGACAGACAGAAACTTTATGGTGATACCTTTTGGCACCCCAAGGATGCCCCTTGGGCCAATATCGTCATCCAGCAGGTACATCATCATTGACAACTAACCACAAAGCTCCATTTGTGTCCCAATTTCTGAAGCTATTTCAAAGTCCCAGCTAAATTACACAAACATTTGCCTATCTAGACATAACAGGACTGTTATGAAATCCTGTCAGCTTGTTGCCATTTAGCCTGAGCACACACTGGATGTGTCTGTCGGGCCATACTTGGGCAGCTCTGCAGCTTGCAGCGTGTCCCAGACACTGGAGTGATTATGTCTGAATGCTCCTTATCTGATTTAAAAGCCGACAATGCTGCACATCTGCGCTTGCGAGGCTCCACTCTTACACTGCCATGCCAGTATTTATTTTGCTTCTGCAAGTTAGTTTTCCTGAGAAGCAGCGGGGGGGGGGCTTTCTTCAATGAACTGAAAAATGTGTATTGTACCAAGGTCTGTGGAGGGTTTGTACTGTAGTTCAATGGGCAAATGTGAACCCAGGGGATGACACTTCATTTAAACATTTGGTTTACATCTTTACATGCCAAAAGTATTAATGTCTTGACTTTAGAAAACTGCATTCAGCTCACTCTCTTTTTTTTTCTCTCTTTTTTTTTTTCTTTTCTTTTTTATTTTTTTTTCCCTTAAATTAAGTAATTATAGCCAAAACATTCAATGAATATTTATTCTTCCTTCTCAAAGGTGGAGTTTCACACAGGAACATTAGATTTCAGGGCTGAATTGTCAGTATCTCTTCACTTGACACTTTCCGGTTAGTTTGTATTGGAAAGCACCAGTAGTTTCTTTTCTGGTGTTTATTGTGTTACTCTCAGACCTTTGATCAGGGCATCTTGAAGAACAGCAAAGTCTAGCTTAATGCCTATTTCATATTTCAAAAAACCAGTGAAGAATATGGTTTCTGTCAAAGGATCTATGAAGACAGTTAATGTAATTGAGAAACAGAAGGGCATTTATGGAAGTGCATCTGAATGTCCTCTTCACATATAATTGCATCAGGAATTCTACATTAACATGCAAGTCCTGTTCAAAGCGGGGGGTGGGGGGGAAGCAAGAAAAAAAAGCAGCTTATTTTTAGGTAGAACCCCTCAGTGGGCAGTAAATTACCCATAATATCCCCCAAACTAGCAATTAGCCCTGTTTGCTGACTACCTGAATTGTTTCACAGTAGTTCAGCACAGTCTTACCAGTTATCACCATACTTATCATCAGAGATTCAGTGTATGATCCCTGCAGCTTCACATGCTGGATGCCTAAGGTCAGTCATAATAACAAATGTATTGTATTTGCTTCTTGTGGCCCTTCAAAACTGTTTTCTCCAGCTTCAATGTATCTGGCTACCTAATGCTGCCATGGCATGCATTTGAAAACAAAGCAATCCCACAGTGTAGGTATACTTTGGTGTTAGTCAATATGAGTGTTCATATTTATTCCTGTATTAGCAGGTAGTCCTGAGCATCTGCTCTGAGCCTCCTACCAATTTCTAGGGTTTTCTTTTCAGAGGTTCTGACATTGGAAGACATTTTCTAATATAAGCCTGTAACTGAGAAGTGTAAAACTGGAAAATATGGAAACAAAAACCTACGGAATTTTTTTCCCTAAGGCTGGTGTGGAGTTTTCATATTCCTGAATATGAAGACTTTGTCAAAATAGTAACTCAGATTTAAAAACAATAGCTTTATTGCTTGCTGTAGTGGTAGAAACAAGAATGGGCCTATACATGCACATAAACACAAGCACACGCATCCTAACAGCATAATTTTCACTGAACAGGCCCCGGTTTTAGATAAAGAATATAAAGTGAAAATGAGGCAAATTAAAGATTTTAAATAGACTACAGAAATGTTTGGACCTTTAGCGTTAAAGTTTGGGGGTTTTATAATCCTAGCGCACAACTTTCTGCATAATGCTTTAATTTACACATTATTTGTAAGGAAAAAAAATCAACTGAATTAATATACATCCTATTACCACAATTTAAATCCCATTTTTCCATGCTGGTTCTGCGTCACATTATACTGACATGGCTCTGTTCTCCTGCCTCAAATTTGTTGGACTAGGTCTGAGTCCATCAGGTAATGAAAAAGATGGAACATGAATTTAGGCTGAAGAGTAATGTTTGAAGACTGCAGCTTGTTTCCAAATGTACTCTGAGAAAAAAATAAAATAAAATGGAAGATTGCTTTTGTCTGGCTTTAGCTAAAATACTTCAGCTTCTTGTTTCATGATCAGGGACATCAGGTCTGTGAATAGACGAATGGCCTACTCCTTATATCTAAGAGATGCTCTCAAAAGAGCAAACCACCTGTTAAAGGGTAAGGTATCACTGATTTTTTTTCTCTTGTAGGGACAGATTAATTTAAACACACTGCGCGGCTACAGGTTGCTAGAAGAAAACAGCCCTGAGCTGCCCTGCCATTTCATACTCAGTCAGGCTGCTGGAACACAAAGGCAAATGATGTGGAGAAGACTGCGGGTAAAAGAAGCATTTCCTTCTCAGTTAGGGTTTAAGCCAGGACACTGAGAGAAGAGTTATATGACCAGCTTTACTATGCTGAAAATAATTCAAAATGGCCCCAAACCTCTACTATATCAGAGCCTCAGGAAGGGAGTCCATAGGCAATGGCTTAGTGGGGCAGTGACCATAGTGAGCCTTGAGCTGCGTTTCTGTCTTCACAAGGATCTCAAGGGGAAACGGTGAGGACTTGTTTGGGACAGTGCCAGCAGACCAGCTCTTCAAAAACTTTTTTCCCCAGGAAAGGAAAGAAAAAATATTAAAAAAATATCTTGGGTTGAACACTGTTTCCACCCTTACTGAACCAGGCTTTTACTAAGAAAACTACAAATAAGCTGACCATAAATTAACAGTGATCCCTGTTGTGAGTGTGCATGTGAATCCCTGGCCAAGGCAGGCAAAAGTAGATTGATTAAACAACAAAGTTCACCTTGGTTTTTGAGTTGAAAGCTCATGCTGTTTCTTGGCAGAACAGGCATGTCAGGCCTGTAATAACCACTTGCTACTGCACTTCAATCAGCGCTAAAACCAGCACAATATCAACATCTTGGGGAAAATCCATCTGGAAACTGCTTTCTGGGGAAAAAAAATGAAAGGGCGGTGACTGGATACCACACCCAGTGTTTGTTTGTTTATTTTTTTCTTAGTAACTTCAAGGAACTTCACGTTTCTCCCTCTTCTCACCTCAAAATGTTGTGTTTCAAGCATTTTCTGTTAAAACGAATACTTGTTCAGAAAGAAGCAACCAAGAATGACAGTTTTTCAAATGAAGGTAAATTAGCGTGTCTGGCAGAGGCAGACGTTTGTATTAGCTATTTGGTTTTACTTTGGCAGAGGCTTTTGTGAGCCCGTCTTACCATGAATCCATCTGGCCACTGCAGCAGGGCAGCATCACCTGGGACAAAGCCAGCCCAGCAGAGGCACCAGTGCTTGCAACAGCCACCTGGTCAGAGCAGCCCCAAACTGACTCAGAGCAACCACACACACTTAGATGTGGGAAAGCTATTGCAGTTACACCTCTGGGGTTTGAGGTTGGAACACTAGAGCTGAACTTTAAAAAGACTGTGTGAAGAAGTGGTTACTTTTTGCTGACACAGTAATACTAAAATTGCCTTTTTCCTCCCGATGCTCTGGTGCTAGTATAGACATTATTTTGCAGCACCTCGTCTTGCTGTTGAATCAACTAACATGACCACTTTAGGATTCGAAGGACACTTGTGCTTGGCATGAAAAGTTTTATGTAATGTCTGTGTGGGAAAGTTAATGCAAAGCTAACTGGGTAAATGAGCCAAAGAAAGCCTTGCCTTTATAGTTTGATCTACTTTTTTTTTTTAACTGAAGTGCCGTACTCTAGTACAGATACAATTTGAAGACTGCACTAATGAAGTACAGCACACATGATCCAAAAGCCATCTACTCTGTATGAATGCCACCCTGTACTGCTGGTTCAGATTGGAAGCTCACTGGGAATGTTTTAGAGACTTTTAGCATCACCAAAGCATTTTTGGAAAGTGAGAAAATGATTCAGGGTCTGAACACTGGATTTTTAAATTAACAAGATACTTATATTTTGCTCTGAAAAACACTTTGGCACAAGGAGCTGGACGATGAATTTTAGGTGAAGTTTTAGGACCAGGCTAGCCTGTAGGTTCCTGTTCAATGATGCTTAAATGTAATGCCCCAGCCTTCCTACACACTGACCTCTAACTGTATGGGGCCATGCTCTGCCAAATTTCTGTCACCTTGGGCTTCATTAGCAGAAGAAATCAGACACCTTTTGTCCCTGTATCTCACTGAAAAATAAATCGAGACTAGTTTGCCAGTCATCTCTTCTGGCCAGTTGTGTATAGCTGCCTCATATGCTCGACATTAGAGGGATTTGGACAGGATTATTTAGGTTCCGTTTTTTATTACAGCTCTTAAGTAGGTACCAGAGTGAAGGTTCTGGTTTACAATGGTGGACGTTTGCTCAGGTGACTACTCCTAAAGGACCCAAGAGCTTTGGCTGACTAAGTACTCAGCAGAATGACTAAGTATTTTATAATTAAGCCCTTAATTAAGAATTCTGTATTTAAAAAATATAACAATAATCCTGCAGCTTCCTGTGAAAAGCAGGCTGAGGGGAGACCTCATCACCCTCTACAACTACCTGAATGGAGGCTGTAGTGAGGTGGATGTTCCTCTCTTCTCCCAAGTCAGTAACAACAGGACCAGAGGAAATGGCCTGAAGTTACGGCTGGGGAGGTTTAGATTGGTTATTAGGAAGAATTTCTATACTGGAACAGCCTGCCCAGGGAGGTGGTGGAGTCACTATCCCTGGAGGTATTAAAGAAATAGGTAGATGTGGCACTTCAGGGCATGCTGTAGTGGCCGAGGTTGTGTTGATGGTTGGACGCGGTGATCTCAGAAGTCCTTTCCAGCCATGACAATTCTGTGATTCTGCGAACTATTACCTGTGCATTTAAGGGGGGAATAGGAGTTGCATTTACTTTCTCTAGCTATTCTAATACCTAGTTTAATAGCTGGAGATATGATAAGTACAATGCTTGATGTGGTGAGTTAACCAGAATACTTCAAAATATTCACAGAGAGAAAGTCTGAATGAATAACACAGATAACTCAGAGGTAGTTTTTCTGAAATGAAGAAACTTTCATTTGTTACATCCATTCACTCAGGGAAAAGAAATAATGCCATGGAACCAGCACATGTGTGCAGCACACCTTTTGTCTACAGCACAAATACTAGGTCTTCCCTTTGAACTGGCTACGTAGGGAGAAAAAAATATACTCCCTCCTAAAATGATTTGGGGTTATGGCTAATGGGAAAAAAAAAAAATCACAGTCTGTTCATGGACAATGTGAATGGAAAGGGATGTGCAATTTGCGAAGGTACTAAATAATTAAAGATTATTCCCAGTTTTGGTTGGCAATGGTCATTGAGCACAAATATAATTATATTAAGGTCAGCAAGGATCCAGACTAGACAGAAAAGAGTGAGGCAATCGAACTTTTGGGAAGACAGCCAGAGGGGGTACAGATCGTGCTATGATCTATTCAGCACTGTGGAAAAGAGAACTGTAAATGTTTATTTACTTCTTGTACTCATTAGCTTCTTCAATAAAAGAAGTGATACCATGTAAAAGCTCTGACTGTGCCATGCTGTTCCTCTCAATCTGCTGACACCAACCTCCTGTCTCAAGTGTTCTGCCTTATTGTCAAATGCACAGGAGTTAGGTCAATGCTGCAACCAGCAGGAGAGCAGAATGGAAAGAACTAGCATCATATCATGGGACAGAACTAGGAAACCCTCTCCTAGACAGGGGTCCAGTTCAATGCCCACTGAAATCAGTACAAACCCCTCCTTTGAATGCCAAGGTTATGGACAGGAGTTTAGAATAGCATAACTGGATAAGGCTGAAAGTATCTTTAATTTATTTTTTTTTTCTAGCCACACAGTAATTAATGCATTTATTTATTATTTTTTTTAAATTCCTGAATCAGACATCAATGGAAATCCATGTTAACATGATTGAGTTCATTGGAGTAACACTAGGAGAAAAATGGGTTCAGCCAAGATCAGAGGCTGAATGTATTTAAACCTATGAAGGATTATTAGATTCTCCCTAGTTTTATATACCCAAACACGTGTCCTCCTTTGGCTACAGTGAGGAGGTTTTCATCTCCTCTGAAATTCTGGGGTAAACTGTGCTTGTACAAAATTTGTTTAGGGCCAAGTTTTAGGCAATATTTTGTACTGCAATAACCACACTATGACAGACAACCTTTTTATCAGATAAAGAAAAAAATCCTCTTTCTCAGGTCAGTACAAGAAAGGAACATGACAGAGCTATAAATACAGAGCCCAGAGGTGTGAAATCTCTTGCATTAAATGCAGTCACTGGCCATGTTTAAATTTTTTCCCAAACATTTCAGATGTTTATACAGAGACATAAATACATACCATAGGGGAACCTCAGCAATGAAATCAGCTTTTCATTGTTCAGTGATTCTCTCTGATAATTGCAGTGAACATGTTTTCAGACAATTATTTTAAAACATAAATGAGTTACATGTTCAATCTCAGGTTCAGAGGCAGTAGAAGCTGGAAACTGAGGGCAAAGGCCATCTGATCACATTTCCATTTGCCAGGTATCGGCCAAAGAGACCCAGCAAGGCTAAATAAAAAAATTCAGATAACAATTTCACCATTTAAATCTGTGATACTAAAAGGAAAACTCTGGTCACCAAGCAACTGAAGTTAGACATTTAAATTATGCAGCTGATTTCCAGAGGTGTGCAAATACTCTACAGTGCCCAAAAAAGTCAGAGAAAGATGAGGAGTGCTCAGAGCACAGGGAGGGTAAAAAAAAGAAAAAAACCCAAACAATCCCACATAATGGTCTCAGTAGTGTAAGGCTACATTCAATCACTTAAGTAGCAATATTTTAAAATCCTGTCTCCAAAGGTGTGTTGGACAAGCTTTGCTGGTGGTGAAATCTATATGCACATGATGGTTGGGTGAAAAAAAAAAAAAAAGAGGCCATCAGAAGTGGCAGACTGAGTGGTTTTGTAAAACACTTAAGCCTGAACTTTGCAATTATAAGAATTTCCTGTTGCCAAAGGTTACCATTGGATAGGAAGAGTTTTTGAGACTCTATCTTAAAACTTTTACAGGATGGTGCTGGCAGTTTGCATGGATGTAAGCAGCAAGTCTCTGGAGGCTCATCCAGCACTGGATTAGATGAAGTCCTGCCCAGGACAGTGCAGCCAGAAGGATTGTTCTGATAAGGCAAAAAATGAACGAATGTGAAATGGGAGTGAGATACTGGCGATTCATTACTAATCCTAAATTTGCTTACTCACCTTGCCAGAAATGAAAAATAGTAGAAGCGGCACAAAATTTTATCCAAAGAAATATTAAAAAGTAATCTTGTCCTAAATAAAATTAACTAATTAAAATTAATATAGTGGTTCTTTTTTTCAACTCGAGAAACAAAATTACTTAAAGTTTTGGGATTATTTTTTTTTCCTGAATGTTGATTTGGAAAACACATTCTTACCTTAGGGGCAGAATAGAATATCTCTCCATTCTGGATGGTTTGTTGTGGCTTTCACTCAGGTGCCTGTGGTGTGGAGGTTTGCTGCTGGGCTGGGGTCTGGAGGTGCTGGTGATCCTCAAGGAGCTCAGAAGCAGTTTTGCAAACAGTCACACAGCACAGTGGTCACTCACTACTAACTCAGTGCTAAATGAACTCCCAGGTTGGCCAGTTACAATGAAAAAGTGCCACTGCCACCATTTTAAGATGACAGTGCTATGGTAAACCAGTCAGCACTTGCTTGAGTTACCAGCACAAGCTGGAGATTCAGAGTATTATGAAAATCTATGCATTCTGAAGTGCTGTGAATTACACCAAATAATTCTGAATATCTCTTTTGCTATACTAATGAATCAATGCAGAGCTTACTACACTATCTGCAATCACCATGGAGAAAATGGATTTCAGTGTACATAGTTTCTGTACAAATAGTGCATCCCCAGCACATTAAGTCACGTCTGATTGCATAATAATAAAAATAATAATGAAGTAGATGACCGGCTTGCACACAGACCAATTAAAGGATCAAGTGCACGAGACTAAATCACTCCTGACTGGGGAAAAGTCAGCAGGGAGGTGCCCAGCTTACCAGTGTATTCAACTCCATGCCTTTGCCTCCCACCAGCCTGTCCGGCAGCAAACCAAGGAGTGTGGAGATCTTCTTCCCTGAATTCTTGCATGGAAACAGGTCATGAGGACAGCTGTGTCATATGATTATGGCCTGAAATAAGAGATCCCAACCTCAATCACTTTGTTGGTTTTAATTGTGAGAGGCCAAATATGAAGATCATTAATCCATGCTGGGGACTGGATATGAAAAGAAAATGCAGACAAAACCTGAGACAGCCCACAGACTCAATGACTGTTGTGCCATTAATTATGGCTAATGGCTTAATATCAATAATAAACACCTTCAAATCTAATATATTCCATGTTCAGTTTGTGGGAAGTCCCTTTACAGAGATGGCCCAGAAGAACTAAATGATTTAAAAATTAGGATGCTAGAATTATGTATTGCTAACGACACTGGCAGAAAGGCAGTAGAGTAGAGGGTGGTCTGGGGCCCTGGAGACAATAATTTACCACTCAAAAGGAGCTTCTGGCAGCTGACAAAATTAATTAAATATTTTTTGTACCCTCTGTGCAGGGGAAATGGGTGGTGGGGACAGAACTGGTATGGCTGGAAGGACTCTCCTGCTTGAGCATTGCTGGGGCTGAGCTGGCCAGGTGGCTGTGAACAATACCTGGACTGTGGTTTCATGGACACATTCCAGCCGAGACACACACTGCTCATGCACTGCTCAGACAGCCTCTTCTGGAGGATAATTGCACACGCTGCCCAGAAAGCCAGGAATAGGCCACTTCAGGGAATGAGTCTGCTCCTCAAGATACAGCCACTTATTCTCTTCCCAGCACTGCAGAAGGGCAAATGTCCCTGACTCAGGCCTTGGAAGTAATGAGGTAAAATGGACTTGGCACCATTCAAACCTCCCCAAAGACAGGACTAGATATTAGAATATCTGATTGGGAGAAAACAACAGGCAAACACAGTCTGGCCTGACGGGACCCCTCCTCTCAAAGAGCTATGGTAAAAGCTCTCTGATCACAGAAGGAGAGCTGGGAATTAAACGTGAAGTAGTCTGCAGAGCTGCTAGAAAGAAACCAATAAGGCAGAATGCAGCTAAAGACACTGACCACAATGAAAAAGGAAGTTCTGCAGGTGGTTTGCAACATTGCAGTCAAAGACCAGGGTTTCCTTGTTCCCCCAACAAAACCAGGCAAACAACTGAAGGACAACCTGCTGTTATCCCCATGAAAAAGGGGAAAGAAACTGGGTGACATATGCTTAGGGTAAATGTGGACTGCCTTAAGATCAAACCCAATCTGCATTCACCTGACAGGAGTCCACTTACAGTGTATATTAACCTGCTGTACTAATGCCAGTCATGACCATAAACTTCACAGTTTGAGCACACACCACAGAGATAGCTAGGTTCAGGGCTGTTTTCTCTCCAAATACGTTCTAAATTTGGCTGTTTAAAATAGGATTTACCTATACTTAAGCATCTAACAAAACACACAGTTCAAACTGACAGGGTTCATCAATGGCCTCCTTTATGTGCTGGAAATAAAGGATGAATCAAGGGCCATTACTGAGCTTCCAGAAATGCAGAGTTCCTGGGCACTACTGGGTCAACAGACACCTCTTTATTCTGGACGCCTAAATACAGAATGGGTGCCCAACTTCAGCTAATCATAATTTTATCCTCTTACAAAGACCTTGCATAACACCAGTTATCACTGTGGAAATCATAGCTGACTTTCATATTCTACCCTAACTTTACTGAATCTAGAGTTAAAAATCTCTCAGTACCTTTGCCACTAATTAAAAAAAATAAAAAACTGATTACCTTTTTATAAGGAAACATACAAGGGATGTAGCTCCCATGTTCTGGATACACTTACATTTAGCTTGGTTCACTTCCAAAGGCCATGATCCAACAAGATATTCAAACACCTGTATAACTTAAACACACTTCTAAGTACTACACTGAACTTCGGCAAAAGTATGGAAAAATAAATTCTGTCAGAACACCACTTTATTTCTTTCAAATCTGATTTTGTGAGAATCTTCAATGCAATGCATCACTGAAAAATATTTCCTTCCTCATGTAGAATATTTTAATATTAAGCCAGATATTTTTATATTTCCACAAATTAAATGCACCATAGCTGAGGGTTTGACAGAAGCTTTAATTTGCACATAAAAAGGTAGAACGATTTCAGTTTTGACAGCATAAGCTTTTGATTTGTTAATAAAGGCAATTCTTTCTCAATTGTGAACATATTCTCCAAATAAGACAATGCACGTAACAAAAAAAAAAACCATCCTCCTGGTGTGGAGAATAAACTTGTGATCTGAAGTTATTAAAGAAATTCAAATTTTATAAAAATAATAGAATGAAACTCTCGCATTCCAGCTTTAGTAGTAACAGAACAAGAATCAGAGGAAGACAGATGTTTCTGCCACGTTCTCTCTACTTCTTGTTATTAATGTAACCCACCCTCAATGTATTTGTATTAAGTTCATTGCTAGAAAGTACCTGTGAATAACTGAAGTAATTTTGGGGTCTGGGGGCAAAAAAGCTTCATTTTTGGGAATAGTTTTGGTGATTATTAACACAGATTCTCCTCGTGATGATCTAATCAATCTGCAGTCTGAGAACACTAATTTTTCAGATTCTTGTGATGAAACCCAAGTGCCACAAAGTTTGTAAACCAAGATATAACTGAGGGAAACCAGAGGCCAAGCTTTCAGACTGACCTCCTCTGTGCCCAGATTCTCCTTTTCTTCTGGGAGACCGCAAAGGAGCAGTGAGTCTGGAGTTACAATAAATAAATGTGGACTTCTGATTTCAGATCATAGAAATTATTCAAAACTTTTCCTTATGGGACAGCCAAAAGCTGCAGCATAGAAGCAAAGATGAAAGTACCCAGGATCTGTTTCAGCATATAAAAGGGTAAAGAAGCACCTGCCCATGGTCCTGCCAAGTTCTTAGCTTTTACAGGCTCAGCAAATACTTTGCTCTGGCATCAAAAATTGACTAAAGTTTCACAACAAGATGAGCAAACAGTTTGAGGTACAAACCAGCCAGTTGTAATTACATGTCCACCACTTCTAACAGAGCAGACGCTCACCCAGACCACTATCAGATGTGCTTCTAGATCTCTCGTGTCTGCTCAGGCAAAGCAACAAGCAAACTGCAATAATATGCCTAACACTTCTCCCGCACATCACGAGAAAACTCTTCCTGGACATCTGCAGCCATAGCACGGAGCTGTTGACTGTCCATGTCACCGGAGAGAGTGGTTACTTACAGATGATTGGCAGCAGCATAGCCTGCTCTAATGCTAACTAAGCCTGTGACACAGCCTGCTATCAATATTTTACTCTACTGCACGTGGCATTTTGCAGCAACACTAGATACAGTGCTTTGAGGCTTACTGGTTCACAGACCTTCCATTTAATAACAAAGCCTCCTGTTTTTTTGTAAACTTCTAAGCTTTTGCTGGAAGAAGTCAGGCAGCTCATTATTTAAAGACATTTTTGGTTTCCAAACAGTATCCCCTCATGCTTTTCTTCACTTGTATTTCACCACAGCTGCCTCCTAATCCAGTGTTGGTGAAACAAGGCTAAAGGTATTTTGATCATGTTTTCACACTTCTGATGTACAGTTGCCTTGTGTCCTTCCACTTTCCTTCTGACTACACTCTACCTCACAAATGTGTCCATCTGGCACAACATCTCATTTTTTTTTGCATCAACACCTGAGTAATCAGAGCCCTTTTCTCTCTCTCTCTCTTTTTTTTTTTTTTTTTTTTTTTTTTTAAATAAAACAACTGGTTACAGCTCCAATGCATGGGCTTATAATAGGCAAGCCACGTCCCATTAAAGGAAAGCAGCAGAAGTGACAGGTCACTGATATAAAAGTTACAAAACATTTAGGGTGAGAGAAAAAAAAAGCATCCAGTATTTTTGGACAGATTATCACAAGTCATCCCCAGTTTTTTTTTTATTTTTTTTGTCCTTCACAGTGGTTTACTTACAGCCTCAGGGATAGTTATTTTAAAACTTAGCTGTCTTCAGGTTTGCTCAGTAAAGACGTTGGGCTCGATTGCCCTGGCAGAAAGACCTATGGGGCACCAGAGACAGCACGTGGGACACAGCAAGATCACACGCCAGAGCAAACCCAGCTTGGTGTGGTAGGAGAGGCATTTAAAGAGCACTTATTTCATCTCTGGATCCTATTGTTGACAATGAAAATAATTTGTGTCACGGACAGTTTAGTGGTGCAGCCACCTCTGGGAGCGAGAATGAACTCTCTAGTTTAATTCTCTGTCTTTACAACAATCGGCTGCAATTCCACTAACTCCAATAAGTTCATGCTGGGAAGGGATTTCCTTTTCACAGGGTTCAGTGCATTGGTCACGTCTGAACACAGTTCTTTAAGATCACAACTCACAATACTATTAAGTCAAGCATCAATCAAGCCCTGCCTTTTTTTTTTTTTTTTTTTTTTAAATTGGGAAATTAAGTATGTACATATATTTTAAGTATGAAATATACTTATAAAAATACTGATGGGAAAGTTGTGGCCCAGAAATTCAGAAAGGTCTTACCACACATTGCTGTACAGCTAAAGTTGCATCTCAAGAGTTTTTTCCTTGGCCTTGTCTCAAAGGACTTCTTTCCACTGAATTCTTCTCTTTAACATTCACCCTTCCCATGGCAGACACAAATTTGACAACTCTAATTTGATCTCCACCTGGCTGCCATCTCCTCCACATATCTGATCCTACCCCCAAACTTTGTCCGTCTTGAAATACAAGATGGCCACCACCCCGTGGACCAACTGACCTGGAAACACTGCACAGAGATGTATGAACAATGGAGCAACTGTCCCAAAGGAAACTCACAAATCACATACTGTGGGCAATGGGACAACTGGCAGAAAGAAAAAATAAAATGACAGCCTCTCCACCTTTCACAGACTCCCTCACCCAACACCACTGCAGTCTGCTGCTGAAGTGTATCTGCATCAGCTAAACCTGCTGTTCCTCTAATGAACTTCCAGGTGGCCAAGAAAGCCAATGGCATCCTGGCTTGTATTAGAAATAGTGTGACCAGCAGAAGTAGAGAGGTGATTGTCCCCCTGTACTCAGCACTGGTGAGGCTACACCTGGAGTGTTGTGTCCAGTTTTGGGCACCTCAATTCAAGAGAGATATCAAGGTGCTGGAGTGAGGACAGAGGAGGGCAACGAAGCTGGTGAAGGGCCTAGAGAATAAATCTTATGAAGAATGCTTGAAGGAGCTGGGAATATTTAGTTTGAGGCAGAGAAGACTAAGGGGAGGCCTCATCAGTCTCTACAACTACCTGAAAGGTCATTGTAGAGAGGTTGGTGCTGGTCTCTTCTCACAGGGAATTAGTGACAGAACAAGAGGGAATGGCTTCAGGCTGCAACAGGGGAGGTTTAGACTGGACATTAGGAAAAATGTTTTCACGGGAAGCGAGGTCAGACACTGGAATGGGCTGCCCAGGGACGTGGTGGAGTCACCATCCCTGGATGTGTTTAAGGGGTGTTTGGATGTGGTGTTGGTGGATATGGTTTAGGGGAGAACTTTGTAGAGTAGGGATGATGGTTGGACTCGGTGATTGCAAGGTTCTTTTCCAACCTGAATAGTTCTATGATTCTTGCTCCAGTCCTTCAAAGCATGACTGGGGCAGCCAAGATCAGGGTGGTGCTACTAGCCAGGAGAACCATCTCCTACCAGAAATACCTAACAAATACTCAAGTACAGAGGGGCAGCAGCAGGTGTGGGGGATAAGGGACAGATTTCAAGCAGCCGCCCTCTATGCACCTACCTGGCCATTCCCATCAAGTAGTATAGCATGTTTGGAAACAATCACTGCAGTGCCTGAAATAAAGACACAAATTTTCAGGCACTACAGCTGATGCCCCATCATTCAAATTGCCACAAACCGCAGATGTCAACAGAATGATTTTTGGTGTCAATATCAATTTGGAATGTGCCATTGATGATGTGCCAGTACAGTTCAATAACATTTGACTTTACAGACTGAATATGCACTGAAATCCTTGCTTTTTTTTCCCATTTGTTTTAAACAGACCTTTCCAATAAACTCTGTCTGTAGGTATTGGCTATACAATCTCACTGGGTGTCTATGCCACATCAGCTCAGGGTCTCTGCTTTGGTGGGTGAACAAAGATTTTATAATGCTACAAACAGCCTCCCCCCTGCATGAGTGATTAACTGGGGCCACAATGGATTAGGTTTTTTTGGGGAATGGATTTACATGTCATGGAGATGCCAAAGAAGAGGGAAAAAGTTTGACATAAAAAGGCCAGTCGAGACCCCATCAGGACCTGAATGCAGACTCAGAACCAAGCTAGGACAATCTGGGCCTGTTTTTGTGAGAAATACCTGTTTTTCAAGATGCAGCCACCTGGAAGATTCCTGTCTTCATCTTGAAAAGAGATGGAGCAGTTAAAGGGGGAAGAGAAAGACCATGAAAATTACAAGCTGTGTAAAAAGTTTCTTTGCAAATAACAGTTTATACCACTAAGAAGTTAGGTTAAAATGGCTTCGAAGTCTAAAATTAGTTACATTTTAAACTAACAGCATATGCTTTTATTGTCTCTGATCTAAAATATAATCCCAGGAGGCTGTGGAAAGCATGCAAATTACAGAAAGCTAATTTGCTCCAACAGCGACACCTCCCATGTAGTTGGGAGGTCTATTAGACCTCGTGTACTCTCCATTATTTGCATATTAATAGCACCTGCTGAAATACTTTGGGATTTACTTTCCCTGCCAGCAGAGGGACAAAACAAACAAACAAAAAAATTATACAAAATTCATTTCATACCAATCGGATGAACAATAAACTATTTAGACAGTGCTAAGAATGCCAAATTAGTGAGATGCAATGGGGTAGGATTGCAGATGCCATCTGTGATTTTCAGAGAAACTGGACTGCAAGTGCCAGCAGAGGGACAAAACAAACAAACAAAAAAATTATACAAAATTCATTTCATACCAATCGGATGAACAATAAACTATTTAGACAGTGCTAAGAATGCCAAATTAGTGAGATGCAATGGGGTAGGATTGCAGATGCCATCTGTGATTTTCAGAGAAACTGGACTGCAAGTTTGCTTTAAATTTATTTTTTTTTAAAAAAAAAAAAATACCAAACAAAAAAACCTCAAACAACAAAAAAGCCCTCTCTGGAAAGTACTGGGTAATTTGAAATCACTCACTTGGCTCAGGTCTGAAGAATGGAAAAGTTTAACTAAAGAAATCCAGACACTGCAGCAAGAAAAAAAGTAAAACACAACAAAAACCCCCTACATATCCACAGCCACTGAAAGCAGAACCCCCCCAAAGTGGACCCTGATTAAAAATCTAAAAAAACCCAGGCTTTGATATTAGCCAGGCCTAGTCCTCTGCACATAAAACAAAAAATAAATTAAAACCAGCTACAGCCTGAGATTTACTTAACAAGCCAAGTTCCAATCTCGGCTTATGACCACTGCTTCCCCTCCTGGCCCCCGAACTATAAAAAAATCCCCTTGTATATTCCTATAGCTCATCTTCTTCAGGGTGAGGGTGAAAGCAGCTTCCTTTCCACAGTAGCAAATGGAAAAAGCTCATTTTAACTGCAAAGCTGTGCCAGAGTCTGCTGGCTGGATGTACAACACGTGTCTCTCTCCACAGAGCAGATTTGGGAAGCTGACCAGGGAGGCCGGGGCATTCCCCAGTCCCTCTTTTTCCAAATAGGCAATTGGTATTCTTAAAGAAGCACCAGCCATGTACTCATATTCCCTTCAAGAGTTACAAGGGGCCTATATTTCTCCCCGCTTTTTAAAACCACTGCTTTAATTCTGATTATGCACCCTTTTTTAAATAGGCACTGGAAGGCCCACTAGAGTTATTTACTGCTGGTGTGTGGAATTTCTGTAGCATTTTAAGTACCTTCATATTCCCAAACGAAGAAGGCAATTGACTTTAAGTTAAAATGACTAAATTGTTCTCCACATATTAAAAAAAAAGGAGTGAAAGAGGCTGCCAGGGAGGAATGAGGAATGGAAAAGTGATGTTTGAGCAGCCTGGCCAGTGCTCTGCTAAGAAGGAGAATCCAGAGTCTGTACTGAGCAAGGCCCTTCAGCCACCATCCTGGCCAAACCCTGTGGCCACCTTCCCATGTGGCAACAGAGCCCTCAGCTCCATCCTTCTGCATTGTGTGACTCCTCGGGTGGGGGGTAGGGGTGGTGGGGCAGAGGGAAGAAGGGGCTGTTATCTGGAGTTATATCATTATTGGCCTCTTCTCTCAGAGCTCAATATGTGTTTCAGCTCTGCAGGGCCAAAGGGGACCTACGAAAAACTTGCTCAGTGTCAATTATAATTACCAAAGGAGGCAATCAAACATGCAATGAGGACCCCTGAAATGCCATAGACAGGCAACTCCCACCATGGCTGTCAGCAAATGCTAATTCTCATTAATGTATATGGAGCTCCTAAATGCTTCAACAGTGGCTATTAGTATTAGTGAGTAGCTAATTAGTAATAAGTAGCAGAACTAGTTAAAGTTGCAGAATTACAAGCAGATGCAGATTGGAGGACTTGGCTCTGAGCTTATGATCACTCTTGGTGATAATTTTCAGTCTATCTTTGCGTAGTCAAGAACCTCTAAATAGTTGGAGGGTAAAGGGGTTACCAGAATAGTTCCTGGGAGGCTTCTGTGGTCCAGGGTGTTGAGAAGCAAAGCTGTCTCTATATTTGAGATACTACCTCAAAACTGTTAAGGACTGCATATTGCTCTCATTCAGATAGATTCAGATAGGATTTACACTCCCTTGCAAGCAGAAGAGGGCAGGTTTCCTCTCCTCTAACTTCTATGTCAAACAATCAGGTACCTGTTCTGGGCAGGTCATGGACGCTGTACTTCAGGGATGGAGAAAGCAGGCACAGCACCTCAGGAAGGGAAGTGTTTCCACCAACACAGAGAAAATCCAGCCTCAACAAGCAGGATGTGGTCACACAAAGCATCTGCCCCAGCACAGCCTTTCCTGCTGGCACGTTGAGTTTCAGAGAGGCGAAGGCATGAAGGAGCGTTCAGGGGGACCTGTCCTCTTCCAGGAGGAACACGTCCTGCCCTGGATACAGCATGGCAGGGAGATACATATACCCTTAGTGCCTTCGCAAGTACTAAAATCTTCCTGTGCTGCCACGTAGCATCTCCCCAGTCTTTTTTTTTTTTTTTTTTTTTTTTGTAATATGCTCCTCCAAACATGAAGAGCCATGTATCTGTAATGACAGCAATAAAAATAGCAATTAAAAAACTCACCCTGAAAAGCAAAGCCCAGGCCATTACCTATTAGAACAAATTGAATTGGATGCTCCTTACCTGAAATTTCATGAGCAATTAGCAAACAGAATTATCCACAAATGCATGTATGCCCTATTATCTTGTAGTGATTTCAGCAGCCACAATGCTACAAGCTTGCAGTTTGCTATCTAGCAGCTTGAGCAGCCTCCAAACCACGGCTTCTTCTTCTTTCTTTTTTTTTTTTTCTTTAACATGAAGTTCATGGCAACCAGTGTTTTACCACCTGCACACTGGGGGAGAGAAAAAGCAAGAGGGAGAGGATCAATATATACGGTATGTTTATATTCAGCAAGAGCATGTTGCAGAGTGGGGAGCTGTGGTGTGTGTGTTCGTACTGTCTGCGAAAGGATCTTTAGTGGCACTGCAGCTGGAAAAATCATGGAAGATCAGAGGACTGTCTTCAGTAACAAACTTTCATCTGGTAAGTTACAATTGTATCACAGGGAATGATACCTTAGACTGCAACTAATTCATGAGTCCCAGGAAAAGCAGATCGCTGATTCTTCATCAGGGCTGCAGGACCTGATCTGTAAAAATTTGGGCCTCAGCAAGAAGTTGTGTGCAAGTGTGATTTGCATTTCGATTCTTAGTCCACCACAACCTTTACATCTTCCTGCAGCACTATCACAATGGAATTTATTGTTCTCAATGTACTCAAAATACATATTAAAAATTTAAAAATCCTGGGACAATGGAAGTCAGTTGTTAATGGGCAAGAATGTGGCATTTATGCTCAAATTCTTTCACCAAAAGCCCATTACATCAGAGTCTTTCATCATGTTATGGGGGATCGAGTCCCCTGACACCATCTTTGAGGATTTCATGTGGCACTTGTTACTATCATTACACTTCCACAAACACCACAGCCTTTTCAATTTTTATCTGCCCAGAGCTCAGAATATGTTACTTTTTTTTGTTGTTGTTTTTAAGAAGCTTTTCTGTATGGAGAATTCACAAAAAATAAAAGGCATTTCCCTCAAAAAAAAGCTCACAAACCATGAGCTTGTGAATGAAGGTTAAGGGAACTTAGGGCAGGCCCCTTTACAGGAGATAGCAGCAGCTCTACCATCCCTCCTGCTGACTGATGGCACAGGGCCAATTGGTCCTACCTAAAGCAGCCACCAGCACTGGCAATGATGGCATGAAACTCGCATATTTCCAAAAAAAAACTTCATGGGTCAGACTACGAGCACTGTATTAATGTTGGAGATTAGTTATTCATAGTAACAGGAGGGTTTCCCTGTGCCACCAATGAATCAAAGAGAAAAAGTTGCAGACAGAGGTAAAAAAATCTCCTCCAAGCTCCTTTAGCCAAGGAAATGTTCCTTGTCAAATGCTCACAGCCTAGCCCAGTGTCAACAAAGACAGGTCTTCATGCCCTTCCTGTGTGTTTGTGGAGCCAGTTAGGCCAAACTTGTTGAGAGCAAGCCAGTGTGCAGAGCTGTCCACAGGCCATAGCAGATGATTATTAATGTTCTGGCAGAGCTCAGGTGCCTCCTCCTTGCTGCATATAGAGCCAAGTTTTGTCCTGAAAAGCTACACACAACCATTAACTCAAATTTACATTTATTTTGGCAATTTGATAGGTGTTTTCCTACATGTAGAATTTTATTGCCACTTACTCAGATATGGCTAAATTCAGCAACCCTTTCCAAGGACACGTTCTCCAGCTGATTGAATTTCCAGGCTCCATACTTCAAAGTCCAAGTAAAGGGTGCAGGAGTTTGTCTACCAGGAATGGGAGAATATCAAACATATCCCAGATGTGCTTCTAAGTTTCTGCCTTTGCTGTTACTGGAGTTGATAGGAGCTTTCTATTGAATTAATCAGGTAGACACTCAATGAAGGACATTTTTTTCTACCCATCTCATAAAGACACTTTTATTCCCTCACTCTAATTTGCCATGCTGGGACTCAGTGATTTGTTTTATTGCATAGTGATACATGTTGGCATTTGCAAGATTGCAGCGCTTTCACCATGAACTTTCATACAAGCTGCTCCCCTATGACAAATGGAAAGTAAATTCCCGCCCTGAAGGTTATGGGTCTTCTTGAAATGCATTCAGTGAAGTGTGCTATGCCATAAGGAAGAGGCCAAATTTTGGAGAAGTTATTGCTGTATTTGAATCCATAAATTCAGAGACATTTAGAGGGGACTGATTCTACAGTATAACAAGGCACTGACTGACCTGGGATGTCCCAAACAATCACTTTTCAAAATGTTTGGTTTTATTCCACTGAGCATCTGAGAGCCCAAAAAGAATATTTCAGACTTAAGTCTGGTCCTGAACTTCCCGCTAAAAATAAATAAATAAAAATCCTCATACAAATGCAGGATAAATAAATTTCCTTTATTTAAGGAGGCTTCCTTGTTAAGAGCACAGAAAGCAGTCAAAAGCATAGAACTTACCAACTGCTCTTTAGCCTAACATCTCTGGCATTCAAAACATACAACTTCTGTGTTTGTACTACGTTTCCCTAACAGCTTACATTGAGGCCAAACAGACAGCATTCTGCAAAGGTCTTCTAAAATAAGCTTATTTAAAAGAGCAAGGTCAATGCCCAACATATGTCAGATTCTGTGAGTAGAAATCAAAGAGTAAGAAGCAAATGGAGTATGTCAGAACTCAGGGGTTTTCCATGCCAGGCTCTTTTACCAAGTTCACATTTTTGCTGCCAAAACCAGTAACAATCCCATCACATGGACTTCAGCTTTGGAAAAATATCTTTAAAAATCCCCAGTGTCTGTACATAGGCTACTTAGCTCAATACATAAAACTAACTCATAGATAAATGTGTTTATCTGGACATGCTATTTATTGCCTCCATAACTATATATTTCTTTTAATGCACACACTGATTCCATGCTTCAGCCCTAGGCTCTATAAAAAGCAGATTAAAAGCATTAGTGATGTAGTTAATTCAATTTATAATATGGCCATCAAGAGAAAAGAGAACATTAAAATAGGAAAAAATATATAATTGGTATTTATGAATTTAAAATAAAATTCTGCTCCATTTTGACCTTTGCAAAAAAAAAAAAAAAAAAAGGCATTTTCTTAAATCAAAAAGGAAAACTTTTCCCTTGTTCAGATAAAGTAACTCTGCCTGGTCTTTAAAACCGTATCTTGCAGAATTATATTTGTGATTTCAATTAAAATACATTATTGTCACTTTAGCCTCCCTCTTTGGTATTTTAAATTGATCCTAATGGCTTCGCCTTAAGTGATTTGCGTCCCATAGTGAATCCCTGTCACTAACAGCACCTCCCACTATTGCCCTCCTGAATAATCACTACCAGATAATCATTTCTTCGGTCTTCTCCCAACGTTATTGCTCACTTCCCCTCTGACTCTGCATGCTGGTACAGTCTGCAAAGTATTTGCTCTTTAACATCTTTAACATATGGCTTGTTGCTCTGGCACTCAACAGTCAATGTTTTAAAAGGATAAAACCTGCATGAAAAAGGCCAAACTGATGGCTCTACAGGTAAGCTTGTATCTCACCATGGCCTGTTTTCCAGGCTGCAAATCAGAGATGGAGGGAAGGAAGAGCAAGAGAGAAAGAAAGGGTTGTGAGTAAAATCCCTGCAGCCCCATACTCACAGGTTAGGGCCTGGCAGGCACTGGGGCAGCCCAGGTCCACTTGCTGTTTTCTAACAGCCCTGTGAGATGGAGACCATCTGCAGTGATCCTGTTTAGGGATGCAAAAGCTCCACTGAAGACTTTCCATCAAAAAGGTGCCGTCAGCAGAGCCCCTAAAAGGCTTTGGTCCAAAGTCAACCCCAGAGCTGCCCTCTGCCCCCTGTGCTGTGCTGCAGCACTGCTTCCCTCACTCACCCTGGTCCCCACATGAGGATGCACTGGGAACTATGAGTATCCATCCTCCTTCAGAGAGGAGAAGCCTTTCTCCTTTGCCTTTCATGGATCTCATTATTAATTGAAGAATAATTTAATTTGCATAATTCTCCTCTGCCATACATAATTCCAACCTTTCTCTTTAAATTGACTTATTAAACTAAATACAGTCTTCTGTTTTTTTACTCCATCTATCAAGGCTTCTAGATAGACAGTTAGTGTGATGTGAAGAAAAAAACCCAAACATATAATATTAGGAAGAGTCTCTTTATGTACATTTATGAGATCTACCACCAGGTGACTCCATTCTAAAATATCTGTATTTCCATAAAACAAAACACTTTCTTCCTTGCACCCTGAGCATCCATAAGATTTATCCCTCTAAAAAGACAGCGTTAAATAAATAACACTCTTACTTAAGATACAAAGTATTTCTTTTTGAATAGCACATGAAATTGTATTAAAGAGATTCTGGGATTTCCAGAACAGCTTGATCTGTTCCTGTCTAATCAGACCTGATTAATTAAAATCAAACTGCAAACTTCAGTTTTATTTTGCTTCAAAACTCATGATCAACAACATATCAGCAGTATTAATCATCATAGAGGCAGTTAGCATAGAAAGCCTACAAACACAGAGTTTCATAGAGTCAAATGGATATGATTAAACATTTTGAATAATTTATTAATATTTTATACATTCAAATATATATAGGGCAGATAGGACCAGTTAGAGAGATGGTCTTCACAGGGGACTTTATTATATTTATGCCTAAGAACAGGAGATCTAGCTCAGGTGTCAAAGGGTGTTTCTTCAAAATAGAAAAATTATTAATAAACAATAAGGTTATGTGGGAGGGTTTGTAACACAGAACTGCACTAAACTATACAATGATCTACACAGATAATCAAAGCATTCAGGCCATACTGAACACAGCAGAATAAATAAAAGAAGATAAAACAAAATACAACAATCTTGCCAATGCAAGATTGCAAATACAATATAGGTAACCTGCGGGAAGTAGTTCAGAGGTTTACTGAGCCATTATTTCTGGGGATTGTGCACTTGGATCTGACCAGTTTAATCCACATCAGACCAGGGAAACACAGGGTCAGGAGGCTGAACATGGATTTGGGCACTTGGCACAGCTGTTTTCCTTAGGTGCAATACACTTGTCACTAGTGGTGGCACTTTGCATTTTCTGTATGGCAGCATATGTGCTTGCCACATTTGGGACCCATTATATCTCTTTACCCTCCAGCCACATCCCTTCCTTTCTTGTTAGCTGCATGTCCATATATGCTTCCATACTCTTCTGCTACATAGCAGTGCCAGCTCTTTGCCCCCTCTGCCTACTCAGCATGCTGCTTGTTCTCTTTATAAGCTTCCCAAATTACAACCATCTGTAGATAGGGACAGAATTTTTATATATATGACCAAATTTATATATATATGCACATGTGTATATATATATACACACACGTACAGAAATGTCCTACATGAAATCATAGCTATTCCATCACTGAAATACTCAAGTATTCAGAAATAGTTTTGCTACCAGGGAAAGCACACACAGACAAAGAAAAGTTGAACAGCTGAGGAAATCTTTCAAAGCATAGCGTAAAGCCAGACTAGAAGCTAAAGTGAAAAAAAGGGAAGGGGGTGGACTATATGCTCACATTTCAACCTCTGCAATTAAAATAATAATTACTGCAATAGCACAGACCAATTAGTATGTGTTGGTACACTGGCTGGCAGATAAACCAGTATCCGACTGCATGTCCAGAGGAGGTAGCTAAATGTTTCCTCTTGCTTTGTACACACAGTTACACAGACAGGACCAAATGCAGGACTCATTTTTGCTCAGTATTGGGTCATTGCATACTACAAAAACAGTTAAAAATACATTTGGTTGATGTCTCATTTTGAGGTGCTGTACTACTAGCCTCCTAACTCCAAATACACAGTTTCCTACCAGGATTCCAGGACAGTGGTTCAGAGGGAAAAGTCTCTGGTCTGGAGAGATGAGCTTGCCCAAGCAAGTTCTCAGCTAAGCAGTGTCTGAAACCATCAGAGGCTTTTTCTTGGGCTCCCTGAAGGTTTGGTTGTGCAGCCAGTAAAGAACATTTAGCTTCAGATAAAAGAGCTTTGCACTCTTGTAAATAACATTCAAAATGAAGCAGGTTCTGATTCATGCTTTCGTAACTGTAACTATGTCCTTGATGACTGGTGTACAGGTAAAGCCAGATCTCTTTCTTATCTCCCTCCAAACCAAAGCAACCCAGGGTTCGGGAGCTTCAAGCCTGCATAAGCCAGTCTGTTGGAGAGGCCCCCTGGGAATCCATATTCAGATTTTTCCTTGTACAAATATGACCAAGTTTAAAATAAAAATTTACATTCATAATAAACCTCTAACCTCCAAACTCTAATTAAACAAGATTAAAAACAACAACAACAACAAAAAAACCAAACAACCAACAACTATTCAGCTTTGGTCTGCTTCTCTTTTCATTAAATTTATCTTTAAGTGTTTTCTAAAAATCTCATCCCAAGGAAGCAATCACAAAAACCTATTAAGGTTATTTTTAAACAATGGTGAGGACACTGAATTACCTTCCTGATGCAGCTCCTACCTAGGTAAGTGGCACAGACAAACCTTGATATGCATGTCCTGTATGTCAACCCTGCTGTTTTTAAATGCTACTCAAAGGCAGCAGTTGGGAAAGTGATGTTACAGCCATGGCCTACGTGGGCTGCCATCTCAGGGAGAGCTGTTTCTTTCGGCAGCTGCCCTCCGCAGCTCTATCCCTCACCTGACAATTGTTTCATCCAGCAACAGGTCTGGCCAGCAAAATCCCTCACTTACTTTCAGGCTCCCTAAGTATCAGTGCTGGGTTGCCAGTTGTCTCTGGCTTCCTCTGCAGCCCCTGTTACATTAATGAACAGCATGGCATAAAAGATTGCTGCTGGCAATTAAATCCCTTTGTAAGTCATAATGCTTTTAGACATGTCCCTCCATTTTCCCACCTTTCCTTACACACACACACACACACAGAAAGAAGGTTTAGGGAGAAGATCAACAAATCAAGGAAATGTTGGTCTTATCTTCAAGCTGATCATTTGTGAATCAGCAGGGGAAATTTGTTTGTTTACTTTTGCATGGATAGTATGGAGGCAGTTGACTGGAGAAAGACTATCTGCACATCAACAAGAGACAGGTTTCTCATTGTTACCTGTTGCTGCAGAGGAGGAGGTCACTCTACCCTCTAACACAAGTAACATGAAGGGAAATTGCTAGCTGGGGCAGGAGAGGTGAGTCTGGAAAATGCCTGGCTGTTTCAATGTAAATTACTGCAATATGCACATACATTTCTTGCCATCTCACTGCCTTTATGAATGTCAGGAATGTCAAGTAGGTAGGAGGCCTTTTTAAGCATGAGATGTCCACAGCATGCAGCAATGCTCTCAAAAGACAGCCCAGAGGCTGGAGAAGCTTTTCTAAGCAACATGTGGTGGTCTTTTAAACTGTGACCATCCCTGGCAGAGCAGCAGATCCTTAGCGTTCCAGTGGGGACAAGGTACCTGGCAGCTGTGCAGACCCAACTCGAGTGGAAATTAGACAAGGATTCTGAGCTGTCCTCTCTGTGCTTTGCACATGTGAAGCATGTTGTGTTCCATCTTCTGAACAGAAAGGTTCTGTACTTCAGGTGAATTTTATTCAGTAGCCCCCCAACCACGTTATTAAGTAGCCCTACAAAGACAAAACTTTCAAAAGTCCTTGCTGAGGAACCTGGTCCTAAAGCTACAATCTGTAATCTGGGTCGAGGTTTTAGCAGTCCTCAAGATCAGAAGGGAAAAAAACACTTGTAGTAGGTGAATGGCCAGTTCAACTGCTTGGAGAAAGGAGTTGATTCAGGCTGCCAAAATTGGCTCTTGTACAGATAATAAACTAGACTGGCCTTTCTCCTGACATCACACTTCAATCAAAAACTTTCTCGCAAAATGTCACTTTCAAAGTTGCAGCTTTAAAAAAAAAAAAAAAAAAAAAGCCTTTATAAAAAATTCATGGCCACAATGATCTGATAATGCAGCTTTCTGATACCAGCAGATGTTTTGTCTAACATGTTCCCTGAAGCTGTACTCTGTGCCTTCATATCTTTCATTTCCAGTTGCTATCTGCTGACTGTGGGATGTCATGTACGTACCCTATAGCGATGCGCAGCGATTCGCATCTAACACCGCCGCGCGTAATGAGCTTCACAAGATGCTTGTCGCAATAACTCCGCACTTCCCCAACCATATGGAACACAACACTCCAAAGCCCACAGACACTTTTTTTTTATTACAGTTCAGATCCT
The DNA here is from genome assembly GCF_000747805.2 of Chaetura pelagica. Lineage (NCBI taxonomy): Eukaryota > Metazoa > Chordata > Aves > Apodiformes > Apodidae > Chaetura > Chaetura pelagica. The sequence continues at coordinate 1,042,186 of NW_009952153.1, read as the reverse complement.
TAAAACATAATCTGTGTGATGTCTAGTGAATGTACGTGAAGAGCTGCTGAAAACAAAGTTAACACTTGTTCACATCATCTGTTACAAATGTCCAATTTGGGACAATAAATTTCCTCGGAACCTGTTCTTTTGCTGACTCGTTGCTTTATCTTTTTTCTCTTTCTCTCACGTCGTTTTTTTTATGAACTATGCATATGTATTAAATGGGATTTGTTGTCCCTAGATACCAATTTGCATAAAGTGCAAGCCATCATTGGTTGGAGAGAAGCAAATTACTTCTCCGGCAAGATCACACTTCCTTTTTTTTTTTTCCTTTTTTTTTTTTTTTTTTTTTTTTTTTTTAATTTTAACAAACCGCAGGCAGAGGCTGTTAACAGCACTTAGCCAGATATGTAAAGTATCACTTTTCACAAAAAGCAGCTTGATCAATGAGTGGGGGGAGAAAAAAAAAAGAAGGTATTATTCAAATAAATACAATGCAGAAATAACCCAAGACTGAAGCAGCTAACTCAGCCATTCACCTGTAACTCGAGCTGCCCAATTCCCAGTAACATACAATTCAAGTATGGCTTAGAACTTGGGACACAAACCAAAACAAAGTGGCTCAATAGAGCAGAGCCTCCCAGAATCGCCAACCCCTTTTCTAAGTGTCCTCAGTTTGCTTCCAGAAGTCCCAAATGTGCTTGTTACTTTTATGTCTTGCTAAGCTCCCTCGCAGAAGCCTGGCTTGCTTTTAGTCATGTTGGGCACCTGCTGAAGGACTATGTTAATAATGGCTTTACAAAGATCTTTACAAGAGCAGGAAGGTTCTCCCCTGCCCTCCCCTAATTTTACAGACTCCCTGGGGCCAGAAGTGCTCTGCCATCCTGGCAAGCTTCAGATAGTTACAACCTCCCTTTTTTCGTTATGCTCCTCATTGCACACATGTGTCTATGTCATGTTGGCAAGAGCCTCAGCTATACCTATGTGACAGATTCTCAGGTTCAGAGCAAGCCCTGTATGAGCCCTCTGCTTTTGGGGATGAAGAAAGACAGAAGAGGGAGAAACTACACTGAGGGGATTTTGCAAATACTTCAAGAAACCGATTATCTAAGCAAACCTGTGATGTGTAGGATGATGTACAAACTCACCAGACCACCACTAAAAGGATTTGCAAGCCATGAACCAAGCTCAGTTAAAAAGTGTGGGATATTAAATTCACTAAAGGGAACAAAGTAGCAAGGATGCTGAGCTGTGAAGTTTCCACCTAAGTCTGAACTTCTGAAGAATTCAAGTGCTGGGACATCACTTGGGGTGCTGGAGAGAAGGGGTCCTCTTTACATATAATCTTCTATTCTGTTGAGCTCTGTGAAAATGACTGTGCGACCTGGCTCTCACTAAACGTTCACTCTTAATTTAGTCCAAAATCCATCAATAACATGGGCCTGAACTATTTGAATTTAATGGACAGATTATACTATTTTAAGAATGGTTCCTGAGATCACACAGAACATTAGTAATTTGCTGGAGACACAGGACAATTAATCTGGACAATGGTGAGGGTTAGATGCTGAGGTACCTTTCAGGGATCTGTGGGTGCCAAAAGAACAACCTAGGACCCAGAGTGTGCAAATTCTCAAGAGACAGTCAATATTTCTTTTTTACCTTCAGCATCTACCCAAAGATACACACATACCCACAGATTTTACACTGTGTGATGATTTAAAGGTGGAAAAAATGGTTTCCATTTGTCAAAATATCAGCAATTTCTTGCAGCTTTTGTAAAAAGGCAACAATTCCACAATTTCACACACCTCTATTATTAACAGATGCTGCTTTGTTTCCATATTTATATTTGTCACTTTTAAAAGAAAAAAAAAAAAAAAAAAAAAAAAAAAAAAAAAAAAAAAGAAATAAATTTAAAATAAGATCCTCACTCCCAAATGATCACAAAAGCACAAGCAAGTCATGCAAAGACTATGAGAAAAACCCACAGGGAACTAAGTGTGAGCTTTGAACATGTTTTGGTTTTTTTTTGTAACCACAGGGCACTATCACTGTCAGCCAAGAGAATCAGTGGGACCAGGTAAAAACATGTTTGGGACATTTACCCTCAGATGGAGAGAAGCACGTGGACCTTGTCTCTCTAGACTTGTCTTACAGGACAGGAAGGATCAACAACTTTCTCTCTTAGGTTTCTCTAGGTTGAAAACCCTGGCACACTCAACTGGCAGCTCAAAAAGGCAGAGTCTAGGTGCCTCTGTACAGGTGCTTCTGAAGCCCGATTCCTCTGGAGGCAGATGTAGCCAAAGAAATATATTGCTAAAGCTTTACCCAACACAGGATATAAGATCCAGCTGTACAGTAGGTGCTAGATAACATGCAATCGTGGCCTCCTACTGCAGCAAATTCTACTTAAACCCAGGCCTTTGAAAGAGAAGTAGTAAAAATAAAAAATAAAAAAATGTGTTTTTCTCATTCCTTATCTATACCTACTCCATTTCACCTAAGGCTGGCTATTAGCTCAGCTGGTGATGTCACTTACTTCACTGGAACCTGTTATCATGAAAGATTTCTCACAGGATTTTCTCTTTTGTTAGCTTTGCGTTTTGTGCAATGTTGCATTTCATTCCATTAGATAAAGGGTTAAGTAATTTGTGTTTTACCCATATACACTAAGTTATACTCCCTGTGGGTTGCTGGCTTCCTATTGGTTAGAACAATGACCTTGGAAACAGACAAAAATGATGCATTGTTGCAATAAATATTATAGTTTGCACCTGTTTCTAATTAAGTCTGCCAAACAGTTTCAGAGATATTGTAAAGAGAAATGTGTTGGCTTCTAATCAGGTGTTCATTGCTATTTGATCTGGATTATTCAGCCCCTCACATGACCTCACCTTCTTGGTTCTTGTTTTTCTTTCTCTCTTTGAATTTGTAGAAAGTACTAGATTGAAAGAAGTTTTCTCAAAGAGGAACAACTCTACCTAAAACCACTTTTAACTAAAAATCTGAAAATTGATGGATTTACACCAAGGTTCAAAGTAGTTTGTGGCAGGTTACCTCAGAAGTCTCCAATATGGCTTCTTGTTTTCATAAGTCTGTTGTGGTTTTCTTTTCCTTCACCTCCTCCTCCTCCTTCAGTTTTCTCAACTTCAGAGTTAAAAACAATCTCTACATACTAGCAACCAGGATGAGGCTGTCTGGGAAGCTGGAATTTTTTTGCAACTGGCCTTCGACATGTTGGGAAGTAGTTCAGGAAGGATTTTCCTGCTAACACTCACATGGAGCAGTGGTCACTTTTGTATTTCAGAGTTAGCGATACCTTGGGAAGATGTGGGCAGTTGCTGCTTGTCAGAGCAATTGCTTTCAGACAGGTACAGTCTCAGGAAGAGAACACTGAAGGCTCCACAGACAGCTCATAGCTTGCAGTTCAGCATCATGGTTTTCACTCACTATATTGATTCTCAAGTTCATCTCCTACTGAAAGTGCTCCTTGGTGAAATAAGCATTTTGTTTCCTGCACATCCACCTACCCAAGCTGTGCACAAATTTAACACCTGCTCAGTCATCTTGCTCTATGGGCAAATGCACACATATGTGGCAAAAGTTGACAAAGTTTTCCTTAACGTAAGAAGAAATAAGGAATTACTGTTATCTCAGTTTTCTAACTGAGGACTGGAAGCTACCGCTTAGCCAACAGTTTTGGCCATCAATGACAGAATCAGTCTAGTCCTTTTGGTCCCTGCAAGGTCTCTTTTCTCATGCTGGGATAAGCATTTGTGCATCTATATTTTGGAACTGAGTGAGGAGCTTATCCATCTGAAAAGTAACCCAGGGAGAAAAAAATAAGAGCTTTTATTTCAGCTACATCAACTTCCTGACTGTGGTTTACATACAGCCTGGAGGGGCAAGACTGATCAGTTCAGATAGAGAGTGTAAGCCATTATTTTTGGACAGAATTGCATGACTTTAAGAAGACCATGTAGCTTTTCAGTATCCAGAAACACTTTTCTCTGTTGTTAATGTCATCAATGTCACAATCTAGCAAAGATTTGCTAGTTGTGTACCAGTCCTCTGAGCCACCCAAAGTTTCTCATATGTAGACAATGTATCTTAGGGGTATCATGTTTGGGGGAATTAAATGGCCCTCTGTGCAGTCAAAAATTAATTATTTGGGGGTGAAGATTGCAAGGGGATTATTTTAGTAGCCACAGTAATGAAGGTAGGATCAGTCAGGTTAAAAATACACAAAGAAGATGCGGTAAGGGAAGAGAACAGCTTAGTCTGTGCAGTGTGATGGAGCCCTGCACCTGTATTATGGCAAGAATTTTACTGAGGAGGAGAGGCAGAACTACAGAAATATTTTGCAGGGTTAGCACATCTTCCTCTGTCCGATCTGTCTCTCTTTTCCACTTTTCCCTTGATGGCAGGTAATAAAATGCTTGCTGGTACCCCCCATGTCTGGAGGTACCCAGAGTGGTTCAGTCCATTGTGAGTGCTGTGCCAATCATTTAACAATTCCCACAGCTGACTTTGTGAGAAGCCTCTCTCTTAAGCCTCTGGTTTAAGAATTTAGAGTAATCATGTAAAAATGATACCCCTGTGCTCTATGATCCGCTGAATCTCACTAATGCCGGATCCCAGAAGAGGGCTTATTAATGAAAAGATGCAATGCCTCTCTCTCTGCTCATGTTTCACATGAATATCTCTCATGGATTCGGCAGTAAACCTTACTGCTGATAAAGTAAGTATAATGAACCTCCATGCTCCACAAGAATGAAATCTTGGACTGATGAAGTAGTTACCTGCTCTACTTTCCAGCACAATGACAGACTTGAGAGGTACCAGGAAAAGTACTCAGCTGCTATGGGAATAACAGTGCAGTATCACAACCTCCTACATCTTGGGTCTTATTTGCTAGCAGTGCCTTTGGCTGTGTGAAAAGATCAAGAGTTTGGAAAGGAGTAGTTTGTAATTAGCTGAGGGAAATGAAATTATGCTTTATTGTAAATCACTGAGACAACAGAAAGAGAGGAGGCTTTTAAAGGGACAGCAACACCTTGAGGCTACTCTGTGTCCTTTCAACGTTACACAGTAGTCAAAAACAGAGTCAACTGTTGCCAGTTGGATAGCTTTTCAGAGAGGACAATAACCAAGTGTTCTGCAGACAGCAAGATCCTGCTGCTTCCAGCCCTGACATCTAACCAATTTTCAAGAAGGCTTTGAAAATACTTTCAAGTGTTTCCTCTGTCCTGAAGTTCCTTTGCTAATGGCAGCAGATTTTGCCATCAAGAGTTTCAGATTGTTATAAATCCTTTTGCTGTATCTGTTTCAAAACAAAGCAAAAGCCTACACTAGCAAAAAGAAAAGCTGATTCCATGTCTATCCATGGGAAAAGAAAGCAAGTGACTACCCAGAGAGCACTGTGAGGCTACAATAAGGAACAGTTAAAACATTGTAGGCAGCAGTATATAATTTTCTGTATTTACCTGAGACCCCTCTGTGATTTATGTTTTCCATGAAAAGGAACACATTCCTTACAATCTACCTGTAATATTAGCATCAGTCGGACAGCATACGACAAGTAACAAAAGTCTGGAAGGTATCACTTTAAAGTATCCTGAAGCAATCATAGAGACTAACTTTAAATTCAAGAACCAGACTATATTTGCTCAGTGTATCTCTGATACCTGGATCACGCACAGAGCCAGCCTCATGTAACCAAAGCCAAACTTCTCCAACCTTCGTGAGGTGCAAATCTGAATATGGAAAATTATCACAGAGATCACAGCACTGAAGAGTAACTATAATCCCATCTCAAACACTGGTTATTATCCTCTGCAGGTCTAGTCAATGATTTAAACAACCTATGAAAATGTTAGCATCATCCCTCACTTCAAGGGGATTCTCTGGTTAGAGGGAATTCAAACACCCCATAGCTTGGAGGAACATTAAACCAGGGGCCACATTTCATGTTAGTAGCTTGGGGATAACTCCTGGTGTTATTAATACCTAAATGCCCCATATGCTGTCTTGAGAGAGGAAAGCAGTCACATCACCTTTACATGTGTGCTTTCTTCCCTTTGCTTTTATATTTCTTCAACACACAAAATGTACTTAACTCAGTGCTTATTGAATGAAGGATTAGTATTATTTTCTTTCCTCCAGTGAACTTTGTTTCACTTCATCCTGCATATATTTTGCTAGGCTGTGTTTTCCTGCCAGCACACCACTGTTCAGCAAACTACCATACTTAAGGCCAGTCAGCTAATACAGTGATACCTTTTTACTCATAAGGAGTGTTTCTGTAATCATGGTTGTGCTTGTGGTATGAATGACAGCTTACACCAAGAAGCACAAAATGCAGTTCCAGGAGCTTTGCCGAGCTGGGACAGAGCTAAAGGAGCTTCAAACTGCCAAGACATTTGAAACAGCAACAGGAAGACACATTTCGAAATGTAGCCTGCTACCTAGCTACTAGCTAGCATAAATGTCAACCAGGAATTGTGAAGAGGTAGGTTCTCTTCCCCCTCTACTCTGCCCTAGTGAGACCCCTCCTAGAGTATTGTGTCGAGTTCTGGGCTCCCCAGTTCAAGAGGGACAGGGATTTACTTGAAAGAGTCCAACGGCTCTATGAGGATGATTAAGGGACTGGAATACCTGTCTTCCGGGGAAAAGCTGAGAGACGTGGGGCTGTTTATTCTAGAGAAGAAAAGACTGAGAAGGGATCTTCTTAATGTATGTAAGTATCTGAAGGGTGGGTGTCTAGAAGGAAGGGCCGATCTCTTCAGTCATGCCCTGTGATAGGACAAGGGGCAATGAATGCAGACTAGAGCATAGGAAGTTCTACCTCAACATGAGGAAGGTCTTCTTTACTGTAAGGGTTACAGAGCACTGGAACAGGCTGCCCAGAGAGGTTGTGGAGTCTCCTGCTCTGGAAGACTTTCAAGACCTGTCTAGAGGCATTTCTGAGTGATCTGCCCTAGATTCTGTGGTGGTCCTGCCCTGGCAGGGGGTTTGGACTCGATGATTTCCAGAGATCCCTTCCAACCCCTAACATTCTGTGATTCTGTGACATTTCCCCAGCATCCCTTGACTGTGTTGCTGTATCTTGTGTTGAGCTGGACAGGGAGTGCTTGGAAAAATGCCCTGCTTTGAGTCTTGTAAAAATTAGTGTAAAACAACAGTAACAATGGCTCTGCATAAGGTTTACAGTAGTTTTTGTTGTTGTTTTTGTTTTGTTTTGTTACTATTGGTTATGTTGGCCAGAAGCAAAGCAAGCAGAAGAGTATCTTTACAACTCGTGCTCTTGGAAGACCAGATCGGAAGTTCCTATTCATATCACTGCAGCAAGGCAGTCCTCTCTGGTGGAAGTATTTTCTTTTTCTTGTGGAATTATACCCATGTCCTGCTAGGTAGTTATTCTTTGTTCCTGTGAGCCAAGCTACTTGCAAGATCACGCTATGCCATGCTTATAACCTCACACTAAAAAGGAGGACATTACAAAGTGGGCAAAACACCCTGGAGGATTCCCCTTTATCAGAACCTTCCCTGTCAGTTTGCCTTCTCATTTCCTGAGCTCTTGTCTGATTATTAGTGTACTGACAGAATAAAAATAACCTCATATTCCTACATGAATCATAAATAAAACCCTTTTATTTCATCAAAGAGGTTGGCAGGTTTATAGTCCTTTGCAATGCATGCACGATGTGAATGACATACCTTTAATTTTGCTGACAAGCTTGTCGGGGTCCTAATGAAAAAGAGTGAAAAGTGGGTGACTTCTCCAAAGGTTTAGCAGTTGCTTTTTGGTGAGGATATATATTTCACCTTGCCACTGTAATCAAGGAGCCAACTGATCTTGGTAATGAACTCTTCAATTACAGTCCACTTCTGACTCTTTAAGAATACCTAGGCAACAATACCACAGTGATTATTGCTGATATTACAGATTAAAGCAAGATGGGGAAAGAAAAAAAAAAAAAGGGAGGATAAAAAGAAAACCAGTGCAGTGTCCTTGCTAGAGCTTCAGGTATCAGAACCCATTAGCAATGAACCAGAAAGAGTGATAAAACTCCAGATTTTGGACAGCTAGATTTTATATCACTGTTGTACACCAGACAAAAATAAAATCACTGTTCTCACCTGTATTTTTACATGATATATTCCTCCTCATTTGTTCAATTAGCCAGTTTGCTTTTAGAAACTAATATCAAATATGGTATAGGTTACCTTTGGACAGTCCCATAAAAAAGAAAATCAGAGTGTCTCTGGCAAGCAAGCTTCCTGATAAAGGTTGCACAGAGGAAGAATAGTCCAGGAACACAGAAAATGGACATAATACAAACAACTAGAATGTCTCTCCTATTTCTGGTCTTTCATAGTATGTGAAGTTTAATCGCTTGCAAAGAGGGTGGCAAACTTTTAAATATATATATTTGTTGCAGTGATGAAAGTGCTTTCCCCTTCTTCAATACACCATTTTTAATCTGTCCTTTCTTTTTACTGTCTCCTATTTTGCTTGTGTAAAAGTCATTAAGAACACTGGGCCCTAAGTTTGCTTTCTGGCCACAAACAAATTGTCAAAGTCTCAAGCCTTTTTCCCTTTCATAAAGTAAGTCCTGCTCTTTCGGAAATTTCCCAGCGTCTTCGTTTAATAATTCAGAAAGAGCTTAAGGGAACAGAACAGCTTTATTTCATATCTTGGAGCTTTTCCTTTGTTTTGCTGGTGATTCCTGTCTTCAGCGACAACTCATGAGAGAAAGTTTGGGATTTGTCAAGTTACCCCTGCCTGACTACTGTTCTTTTTTTCATTTCTTTTTCTGGTTTTGGTGGGGGCTTTAGAGGCTGGGCTTCTGAGAGAGAAAAGCAGAGAGACACTAACTAAGGTCATCTGACTGGAGAATGAAGCAGGGGTTGTGTGTGCAGGATTGTGTGTACATGGGGAGATAGGGCAGAAAAAGACAAAAATGTACAGTGAGTTCCAGATAGCTATCCTTGTCAGGATTTTACAAGACTCCAGAGCTGCACTTTTAATTTTCATTACTTTCCATTTTCCTTTGATAAGCTCAGAAGCAGTATCTAATTTTATTAGGCACTTTTCATCAAATGTGGATACCTTCCTTCCTCAAGGGATTCCTTAGCCACAAAAACATCAGGTTCTGTGAAACATTAGCTAATCCCAGTTAGAGTTACTTGACCCTATCAAGCTAAGAAATAAATTTTACTCTTCGTGAAAGTCCTACTGTTTACAATCCAGACAAAATTCTTAGATCTCAAAGTTTTCAGAGCAAAAACATTTTTCATAATGCCAGAAAGCTGGCCTTCAAGACCTAGGCCATACAAGCCTGAAACTGTTTCTTGTTTCAAATTAAACACATTGACAGACTTCCTCTTGACTGCAGCTGACACCAGTGCCTGATTTTCTTGGCATAAAATCCAAATTTTGCCATTACTGGCAAGATCCAGTCCTATACTCCACACATCACTACTTCTTGCCCTAGACTTCCCATTGCATGGCTGCACATGGAGATTGTCAAAAGTCAAAGCCCTTCTCCCTGTTCAGTGCAGACAACAAACAATTCAACAAGTGGTTCAATGTTTTGTGAACCTCTTACAGCAAGTGTTTGTGTGATGTGTGACCACATAAGCCTCTGTGGCATGGCCAGGCAAGCAAAGCGGGAATGGGCAAGCAGGAAGCTGCTGCAAGCAGCCATGGAAACACAAGAAATGCAGAAAATTTGGGGCTGCACTCAGAGCTGACGGTGAGCGAGGTATGCACTCCAAACCCAAAGGGCCAGAATCTTTCCAAAGCTGTTCTGATCTACTCTAACACATTTAACAGTTAGAATCATCCCAGGCTTATTAGCTTGGTACAGTAAAAGTATACTATGCCTCTCCATGTTTTAAAATATAGTGTAGCTTATTTTAAAGATAAAATTGAATGCGTTTTGTACTTAGTGCCTTGCGCAATCAGCATTACCCCAGTGCTTTGAAAAACAGGGGATCAGGCACACTGTCTGTAGTGGTGTTACTTCTTTGGCATTTTGCAATGAAAGGTCTTGCTAGAAAAGGCTAAGACTCATACACTCAAAAATTATCAGTTTGTTATCACTATTAATAATACTTTATGTAGTACTTAACATGCTACTTTTCATCTTCAAAGCACTTTGCCAATATTAATTAATCCTCACAATCTGCCTGTGGGGTAAGCAAACACTGTTGCTCCCAGTAGTTGAGTCACAGGGTTAACTGACTTACCAAAGTCTAGAGGATCTGGATCAGCCTCAAAATACTTAAGCACAGCATTTCCCCTCCTCTTAACTGGGACGGTAGACATGAGCCACTTTTAGACATGAGATATTTTTTAAAGTGCTGGCTTGAACTGATAACTGCAACTTCAGCTGCTTGGAAAAGGCTGCAGTTTTCTCCCCCCATATTTCTGCATTGACGCAAGATGTGGACAATTATCACCAATTATCATTAAAGGATTAGGTTCATGGAGAAGCTCCTATCTGATTTCTAAAATTACTTCACAAACTGTTTTGCAGTGGACAACTGTGTATGTGTGTACAAAAGCTATCAGAGAGTAACAAGTTAAAGAAGAACCAAATTTCTTTAAAGATTTAACAGGTCACCATCACTTAAGACATAACCAAAATCAAATGTTTCACTGAAAATAGCCTGCACATTTCTGTGGGCTGATTAGCCTAAGGTTTGGGGTTTTTTCACTTGTGGGTTTAGGTTTGTTTGTTTTGTTTTCAAACAACTTGCAATACTTTAAGCTCTAATAAACTAACAGAGGTTCAGGGGAAAGGAGGACAGGCCCATGATGTGGTTTTATGTGTCCATGCTTCTTAGAGTTGGTAAATCACACTGCATTGCTTTATTGAGTGTCCCTTTAGGAGTATATTGGAAAAAATTCTATCTGCCACAATTAATACAGTGCCTAGTGCATCATGCGGCACAACCCTGGCGTCGAAACTCAGCATTCTCAAGGAGTCCTTTGGTCCCACAGTGGATGCCAGAAAGGATAGTAGCTGTGACATGTGATACAGCTGCTGATAAATGATGGTGATAATGCAGAACAAAAAGGCTAATGAGTTCTCTCCAACACCATACTACTTTCATGAAATGAATGCGATGATGACCCTATTTGCTACATTTTTATTTTTATTTTTTTTTGGCTAGTGACTTTCTTATCCCTTTACCTGCATATTAGTTTTATCTTCTCTGTACAATAGTACGGAAAGACAGCCAAAATTAATGTCAGCATCTCCCTTCACTTTTAAACTACAAAAGAGCCTTTGAAGGTAGAATAAACCAAAGAGGCCAGTAACTAATTATAACCCATTGTACTGGACTTTGACGAATAATGAATAGAAGCTATTCCCTGTGCACTTACCAGAGTGCTTTGCAGAGACAGTGGTGCCTTTGTGGGAGAGGGAGATCCCTTCACTGGACCAGAGAGAGAAGAAATGGAATTGTTAATGTATGTAAGAGGCAGTAGGATTTCTATGGTACTATTTCATTGCGAAGCAGAAGGTAGCAGAGCCAATCATGAAAAGCGTAAAGGTGTGAAGGCACAAAGATGGAGAGTTGATTAAAAGCACTGTGGGGAGCGTGAGAGAACAAATCAATGGTAATGATGGAATTATGCCTGAGTGGAACCCAATAGCCTACAGTGGCCTGGTGACTTGGTGCTGGGGATTAAACATTGTGAGGAGCAGAGACAAGCCCTTGTCCAGCCTGTCAGCTCTCTGAGATATGCTGATTGATGGGATGGGTTATGCTAGAAAACTAGGTGAGGTCTGCTGAGGAAAGATTGAGCTCAACATAAGCACCTCTGCACCCCAGTGAAATGTGATGGCTGAATCCTGCCCAACCAGGAGCCAGGGTGGAGGAGCAGCAGTGGTGAGAGAGATGCCAGTCATGGTTGTCACACCTGGGAGAGCGGGTCAGTGCTCATCTGAGGAAGGGAAAGAATGAAGGAAGAAAAGGTAAAAGATAAGAGAAGGGGCCCTGAGGGTGCTCAGTGAGGTTGGAAGTAGCACCTGGCAGGGAGGCGGGAGAGTGGAGCTGCGAAGGCTGACAGTACTGGGGGAGAGAGGAGCAGCAGCACTGGTGGCTGTGTGGGGCTATAAGGCAGGGACTCCGGGGCACGGGCAGGAGCTGAGGGAGCACAGATCAGAGCCAGCTGCAGAGGCTCTGAGAGAAAGGCCTGGAGCAGCCTGGAGGGAGGGAATAGAGGATAGAAGCAGCCAGCAAGATCAATGCGGGGCTGGTCGTGGCTGGGGCAGCTGTGGCTTAGGGCTGCCAGCGCTCCCTGGTGCTCACTGAGCTTGCACCGAGCCTACAGCCACCACATCCAGCACATCAGTATAAGAAGTACAACAGAAGCTGCCTTAATAGTAATACTTATATGACCAGTCTTACGCAAACACAGCTTTAGTTCCCTTCACCGTTATTATTTTAGGAATTCCTTTGCAAGTATGAGGCATGCATCTTTATGTATGCATACATATATATCCCAGATGCTCCTATCACTGCAGCACCAGGACCACTAATCTAAGCTGGTTCTGTGGTTAGTGACCTCAGAAGGAGGAGTCTGAGGGCATTTTACCTGTCCCAAGTTGGTCATACTATGTTGCCACAAGGGCAACTGCAATGAATGGAAGGATGAGTAACTAGATAGTGCCTGCCAGGATAGACAGAGAGTGCTGAGGTCCATCCATGAGGGATACAATCCTTACCATGCCATAGCACTAAGCAACTTGGAGATTGTCTCTCTGACGGCATTAGCCACAGCAACCCAGAGCCAACTGTAAAGGCAGCACTGCCTATACAAGGAATGCAAGGGGAGAGTTTGACCTCAGGCCTCACCTGAAAGGTGGTGATTCTCCCATGCCATGGTGCCAGAGCCAGACCTTTAGCAAATACAACGAGGCCGTACCTGGCCTTTTGGCATGAACACACAGTGAAATAATTGAAAGCTAAACATTTTCAAAATCAAATATTTGCCAAGTGGTGAAAGAGGCCATTGCAGCCAGAAGGAAGCTGTTCCTAGGTGGTCTGTCAATTCAGATCATGCAGGCAGCTGGGACCACTGTTGTGGCCTCAGTTAAGAGACTTTAAGATTGCTGGAGTCCACTCGTGCTCTTAACAGTCAGGCCAGCTGGGTAGGAGAGAGCCAATTTTAATCATCCAGAGCCACGATCTCCAGAAATAAAATTCTCAAAAGGAAAAGATACAGATTCACAAGTAGAAAATGCACAGATTCTTTCCGATGGTCTTAATGAAGGTGACTTAAATATGGACAGTAAATGTATGCCTCATATCGGCTTCCTCCAGTTAGGTATGGATCTTACACAGGAACAAGCCTGAGCACAAACTCATAAACCACTCAGAATGGAAGTCCATATCAGAAGCTGAGAATCTGGTGTTTGGCCCCATGGGTAAAAAGCCTGAAAGAAAAGTATAAGGCTCAGTATTTGGCTTGAGTTTGTGTCCCTGAATGGGCCCATTTTCCAGATTCGTTCTTTTTTTACTCTGGAAAACAGCAAGGACCAGAAATTGGAGAGGGAGATCTAGACATAGCACAAATATTAAATGTAAATACAACATTTCAGTACAGACCCTTCACTGAAACAAGCCCTAGTGCAAAGCTGTCTCTTCCTGTTGATGACAATGCAAAGGACTTCAGCATAATAGTATTTACTCAATTAAATGAGAGCTGTAATGTACTTCAGCCTTGGAAACAAAACTTGAACTATTTAAGTGTACCATTTTCAAAGCTGAGGATTTATTTGCCTGTGGCTGTTGACTTCAGTGGGAGTCACTGCTGCAACCAAATGCACTGCTTTGAAAGCCATCTCAACAAGTAAAAACGCTGTTATATCTCATGGAAAATGATGCCCTTTTGCTTTGAGCTCAAGCAGAACCCAGAGCAAGGAAGTGCAGGCTTAGTTTAGATACAAAAAGAAGTAAAAATACATTTTAACTTTCCAGGTTTTATTTTCCCAGAGTCAAACTGTCCCTAGAAGCACAGGAACTATTCAATTTGGTTTCTTGTCCAGTCAAAAACTGTATGTTAAAGACATCCCAAGCAAATTCCATGGGACTGACAGTTTAGACCGATCTAGGAGTGAAGAGTTGAGCTTCAGACCCATTTGGCTAATGTTCAAGTCAGTTACCTTATACAAGTCACTTCACCATCTTTTATTTCACTTGCCTTCTGTAAACTGGAAATAAATATATTCATCCTCTTGGAGTTCACTGGATGAGAATTCAGTATCATACTGGGTACAGACATACAAAACGGGTGATGCTAATGTGGTAGGTAAAATGTGTCTTATCTAGTACAAAGTGTTTTTTGCACATGAGGGTGCTGGGAAGTTTTAATAAGCAACTTGACTTTTGCCTTCATACCAGTGAGAGTCACCCACCTGCTTAAGAAGTATTTTGCTGTTTATTTTTTAAAATATAGGATTGAGCCTTTCAGCCTAGTCTTCTTAAGCTTTTCAACACAAAAACAGAGTACACACTTTTAGTTTAAGCCCATATGGTCACATTTGTTCCAACTTCAATGTCCTCTAAATTTGAGAAACTAATCTTTCCCAGGATGAAGTTTTTTTTAAAAAAAATATGATGTGGTAATCCTCTTTCTAATAAAGACTACACAACTCTCTTAATCTTTGCCCACATACGGAAGGCACTTGAAAAAAACTTTGTTTTTGTAGATCCAGCAACTTTAGAAGACAGGAATCAGTAAACAACAGAATAATCATTCTGTCTCCACTGACAAAGAGTGAAAGAGTTAATGATCTGCTTTTTTCACTAATTCTCTTGCAGAGCTTGGTTGTGCATATTAAATGTCCAAGTTACCAGATTCAAAGAAAAAACTTGATCTCAATTTGGCTACATATTAAAAGTGTCATTCCCTGTTTTCTTACCTAGCACTGTTAATTGCATATATTTAGCCCTCTATTGGAGAGTAATTTAGCTTCAGATTGAAAAGAAAGAGCCCTGGCCTTGGTTATTTTGGCATACAAGTCTCCAGTATGACTCTGTTTTCTAAGCAGACATTAATGATTCTAAAACTAATATTCATTGTTTGAAGAGGTATAGCGGTCTTGACATTTACTTAACCTTTTGTCTCATGTATGAGACTGAGTCAGCCTAAATCCTTTTCTTAATTAATATCTATTATTTTTTTCTTTTTTTTTCTTTTTTTTTTTTTTTTTTTTTTTTTTTCTTCCTGCCCAACATTATTTATTAAACAATTTGCATGCAACAATTAGAGTTGAGAGATTAGGAAAAAAAACACTGTATGAGTAAGCTCACTTAGTGCAACAAGAACCATGAAACTGGTCCTCCAGCTCAAACAAAGCTCTGAGTATGAATAAGACAGGAACAAGGAGTAAGTGAGGTCAGGGGAAAAGAAAAATTAAAACCAAGTCCCACTATTCACCTGTTAGCCCTAATATTAAGCTACTTCCTACTTAAACAAAATAATAATTATAGAGGAAAATAGATAAAATACTACTGTAAAAGCATAAAACCCAAGGATTTTAATCTAGTGAATGTTAGTGACTATAGCCACGGTTGTGAATAAAATGCAATAATCTGTTTGTTTACTGCTGTGGTAGAAAGAAATTATCATTCCAGAATCCTGTAGTGTTTCACAGGACAGCACTGTCTGCTCCATATGACTTGTCTCAACTAGAGTTCACCTACTTCTCCAGCATGCTTTTTTCCACAAGGTTCTTTGCACTCTTGTGATCACAACTACTTTGCACATGCTGGTGAGTGGGCAACAAAAGATCCTTATAAATGTCCAGGTCGACATGGAAAATAGCAGTAACACTTTCAGCAATGGAAATAAAAAAATTTGGGGGCTGCATTACAAGTTGTATGACATTAACTTAGAACCAGATTGCAGGTGGCTTGCATATAAATACACATGGAAGTAGAGACTTGAGCATCTTTCCTCACCTCCTCTTCCATCCAGTATAAACTTTGCTGAGTGGGTTGACTGTCTACGAGATGAGTGACTGAAGCACCTTCTGTATCTCACCAGGCCTGGATGACAAGCCCTACATGGAATACTATAATGCTCTCCAGTCTTTGAAGTCATAAGGAACAAGGATGTGATAATATGAGCCGTATCTTGCACCCGTTAGAAGATTCATAGGAATAAGATTCATTCTAGGCACTGGCATCAGTGCCATTCTAAATCTTGTATTAGCCAATGATCCTCAGTCTCTAATGCTCCTAGGATCTCCCTTCCACAATGTTTGAGGAGATCTCTGGATACCACACAAAACTCTTGACCCACATCCTTCACATGAACCAACAGGCAGTGAACCTTTCTACTAAGGGTCATATGCATGACTTGCTTCTTTGCAGGTGAGGAAGACCTGCTAAAGAAAAAAGTGGTACTAGAAAACTTCCCGAGAGCTGAAGTGGACCACTGCCACTACCTCAGAGCTGATGGTCCCAAAAGCAACAATCTAGCCCCAGGGATTCAGAAGTGTCATTTTCTTCAGAACTACCTCACCATCACGGCACTACTTTAAACATTAGTTCAGGCATATAGTTCA